>NC_041389.1:124016840-124099517 GCF_002162155.2 Triticum dicoccoides
CATCTAAGCGACACCACATAAAGGGCTTAAAAGGAATACCACAGTCGGACGTCTGAGCGACGTCACAGAAAGGGCTTGTAAAAGAAATGCCACAGTCGGACGTCTGAGCGACATCACAGAAAGGGCTTGTAAAAGAAATGCCACAGTCGGACGTCTGAGCGACATCACAGAAAGGGCTTGTAAAAGAAATGTCACAGTCGGACGTCTGAGCGACATCACAGAAAGGGCTTGTAAAAGAAATGCCACAGTCGGACATCTGAGTGACGTCACAGAAAGGGCTTATAAAAGAAATGCCATCGTCTGACATCTGAGCGACGTCACAGACAGGGCTTGATAACAAAAGTAAATGACAAGTATGCCACAGTCGGATGTCTGAGTGAAATCACCAAAAGGGCTTATATAGCAAAAGTAAACAACAAGTATGCCACAGTCGGATGTCTGAGCGACATCACAGAAAGGGCTTTATAACAAAAGTAACCAACAGGTTAGTCCATCCACAAGAATAAACTTTTAACCAGATTTACACACATGTAGTTCACCGGAGTTTTGTCACTAAGGCTGATATCTGACAAGGTAAGATGAATACAGTACTTGGACAAGTACAAGATGATTTAAAGAATTTGAGACTCTGCAGAGTTTGTACTAACTGACCACAGCCAACGGATTTCCGTAGTCACGAAGGACTAGTTCCGTTTACGGTATTTCAGTAGAAAACACATTTTAACTAGTACACACCCATTTCACCTCACGATGCCAGGAATCACCCTGGACAACGTCCAAGAAAAACTTTGAGACGGGGAGGTCACAACCTCGAATAGCATGGGATCAAATTTCTATACGCGCGCTCTAAGGGGTGCCCCCCTCTCGGTCCCAACCGGAAACACCCATGCCCCCTGACCGGATGACGGGCTTTAATCCAGGGCCATGGAACCCTCATCCCGGCCTCTGTATTTGGTGTGTACCAGGAAAACGATTTACAACTTACTAAGCCATATTCCTTTCGGAAAACATGTGGTAGTACAGGAAGGAAATGAATGGGAATGTGATTTGATTCATGACGACGCGGAAGTCAAATAATCTGGCATAAGACTGTTATGTCACAACGCTACCATCTTACCCATCCTCATGCCATCACATGGCCATGCAAATATGTATCCAACAACATAATGCTTTCCGAAACTTACTTTCCACTTATGTGCATGAAATATAACATTCAAAGAAATGTTCATAAACATGCCATGACCATACTAAAATGCAAACATGCAACAACCACTCATCATATCAAGATTTCAAACATTCTTGCCTGGTTCGGAGTAGTCGGCGCCTAGCTCGGTGAAATTTGCGGTGCCGTCACCTCCTTCGGTATCTATGGTATAAAGAAACATACGCGCTAATGTAAATACCATGAGGTGCACAAAAGTATTCCAAATATTTTTGAAATAAATTTGGTAAAAAACTAGGCAAAATTTTGAAGAGAATAGAAAAAGAATCACTCAAAAATCTCTTTCTGTTAAAAAGTTATAAGATTTTTGGTCCAAGGACCCATCTGTAATGAAACAGAAAACTCTCAGGGGCCTAAGCAGAAAAGTCCCAAAAACGATTCAGTTTGGAAAGCGTATTTCGCCAGAATACGCTTTCATAAAACGGTTTAGAAAAAACAACAGAGAGGCTGACGTGCAGGTCCCACCCGTCAGGTTTGAATATTCAAAAGAGGCGGCAGAGCTCGACGATGCACGAGAGCCGCGGTGGTCGCCGGTGGCGATCCACGGCGAGGTAGGTGGATCGGGGGTACCTCAATGTTCAGTGCACCTTTCCGCGTCGGTGGGTGGTGGTAGAGGTCGCCGGCGAGCACCACGTCGACGGCGGCCCTTGCTCCGGCGGACGGTGATTCGTGTGGTCGTGGGCCTCGTCGGAGAGTGCTGCGGAGGACAAATTGAGGAGGGGGTTAGCCTCCTGGTGGTGGTACGAGGCTACGGGCAAGAGTAGGACGATGGAGGAGTTCTCACCGAAGAGAACGTTGCCGGAGCCCGAGGCGGACGGAGATGGCCGGAGTTGAGGAAGAAGAGCTCCTCGAGGCTCTTCCAGTGGCTGGGCGGGGTCTGGTGAGGTGGTGGAGGTGTGCGGGGTTGAGAGCGCGCTCGGGGGTGCTATATATAGCCGGCCCGAGGCGGTTGCTGTGAACGGATAAGTCCGGTGAGTGATTACGGCAGTGCTGTGGCTGGACAGTCGGCTTAGGGGCTTGAGCATTATCTAGATGAAGCACTGGTGCCATCCCACTGTCCAACTCAGCAAGGGAGGGAGGATTACGGCCTGTCCTCGACGGAACGGCTGCACGGCACGTCGGCGGCAGAGAACGCGCTCTGCGCGTGCCAGGCCACGACGACGGTGCTGCATGCGTGCGCTGGCAAGGAGATGGCCACGCGGAGCTCTCAGGAGGTTTGGGCGATGCCGAACGGCGTTATGCCGCAGTGTGTCCCCTTGTCAGCCGTTACGGTGGTTCTGCCGCCGCGGGACACGCCGGCACAGGCGGGCCAGGGCGCCACCGACACCAGGAAGGATCCAAGCGCGCGTGTGGAGCTCCGGACAAGGAGGAGGGGCTGTGAGCAACGTGCCAAGTGCATAGTTTACCTGTGACTGAAACTCTGACGAAGAAACGACACTAAAATCTGAATTTTTCTAAATATGAACAGTAACAGTGCATGCCAGGTGTTCGACAGAATGATTTTGGCATGTGGGGATTTTTCCCTTGAGCTGGTGTTTGGTGGAGTGGTCTCCCATTGCAACTAGAGGTTGCCTGAATTTTGGTGGAATTTTTGGAGAAGTGGAAATATGAATTTCACCAAATTTGACAAATATGGTCCAAACTTGCAGAGGGTGAAATTTGGAAATTTTGAAAAGAAGAAGAGTAGATCTTGATGGTTCTAGGTTGTGGGTACTAAGGACCATCCAGAGGAGTTGGGTTGAGACCAAAAATCAAAGGCATTTAGGTACTTGCTTTGCAAATCACCTAGGTTCAAAATAAAAGACAGAATTGTTTTGGGAAAAGAAATAAATGGAATAATATCCAAAAATGGATTTTATTAGTTTGGACAGAATGTTTGGGTTGTTCCAAAGTGGAAGGAGGGGTTTTGGGGGAAGTTTTACCATAAGAGACATGGTAAAACAAGAATGGATCAAAACCAAATAAAAGCCCAAAACCAAAAAGGTTTTCTTTTTTTAAAAGAAACTAAATCCAAGAAAAGGTTTTTAGAGGGCAAACTTAGAAGAGGGTTTTTAAGAAGGGTTTAAATGACCTTCATCAAACCAAACAAGGCTCTTTCTGAAAACAAAAACCACAAAAAATTTTGGAGTGTCACAATAAGTTATTTTGACCTAGAAAAAAATAAGGAGAGGACTTTCGGGATGGAGCGCTGCCATCTCGAGGCGGAACTTGGGCAGGAGCACTTTTGCCCTCCGGCGGAGCGATTCCGCCGGGGGAACTTCCCTCCCAAAGGGGGAAATCATTGTCATCATCATCACCAACAACTCTCCCATCTTGGGGAGGGCAATATCCATCAACATATTCAATATCACCATCTCCCCTCAAACCCTAGTTCATCTCTTGTGTTCAATCTTTGTACAGGAACTATAGATTGGTACTTATGGGTGACTAGTAGTGTTGATTACATCTTGTAGTTGATAACTATATTGTTTATTTGGTGGAAGATTATATGTTCAGATCAAATATGCTATTTAATACCCCTCTAATCTTGAGCAGTATTATCATTTGTGAGTAGTCACTTTTGTTCTTGAGATCACGGGAGAAATCATGTTGCAAGTAATCATGTGAACTTGATATGTGTTCGATATTTTGATAGTATGTATGTTGTGATTCCCGTAGTGGTGTCATGTGAACGTTGACTACATGACACTTCACCATATTTGGGCCTAAGGGAATGCATTGTGGAGTAGTTATTAGATGATGGGTTGCGAGAGTGACAGAAGCTTAAACCCTAGTTTATGCGCTATTCCGTAAGGACCGATTGGATCCAAAAGTTTAATGCTATGGTTAGAATTTATTCTTAATACTTTTCTCGTAGTTGCGGATGCTTGCGAGGGCGTTAATCATAAGTAGCAGGTTTGTTAAAGTAAGAACAACACCTAAGCACGGATCCACCCACATATCAAATTATCAAAGTAGCGAACACGAATCGAACCAACATGATGAAAGTGACAAGATGAAATTCCCGTGTACCCTCAAGAACGCTTTGCTTATTATAAGAGACTGCTTTGGCGTGTCCTTTGCCTCAAAACGATTGGGCTACCTTGCTACACTTTTGTTACTACTATCATTACTTGCTCGTTACAAATTATCTTGCTATCAAACTACTCTGTTACTTATAATTTCAGCACTTGTAGACATTACCTTGCTGAAAACCACTTGTCATTGGGTTCATTGGGTTCGACACTCCTACTTATCGGAAAGGCTACAATTGATCCCTATACTTGTGGGTCATCAAGGCCATTTTCTGGCGCCGTTGTCGGGGAGTGAAGCGCTCTTGGTAAGGAAAAATTATTACTACATGCTAAAATTTATTGTCACTTGCTACTATCGAAAACAATCCTTTGAGGGGTTTGTTCGGGGTATCATCACCTCGACCGGAACCACAATTAGTTACCCCTCAACCTACTACACCTACTGAAAATATTGAATATGAAATTCCTTCGGGTATGATAGAACAACTGCTAGCTAATCCTTATGCAGGAGATGGAACCGAACATCCTGATATGCACTTGATATATGTGGAAGAAATTTGTGGATTGTTTAAGCTTGTAGGTTTACCCAGAGATGAAGTTGATAAGAAGGTTTTCCCTTCATATTTGAAGGGAAAAGCATTGGCATGGTATAGGCTATGCGATGATATTGGATCTTGGAATTGGAATTGATTGAAATTAGAGTTTCACCAAAAAAATCATATGCATCTAGTTCATCGTGTTTGGAATTAGACACACACACACACACACATATATATATACATATATATATATATATGTATGTATGTATTGGCCTCGTGAAGGAGAAAGTATAGCTCTAGCTTGGGGGATGCTTAAGTTAATGTTATGTTCATGCCCCAATCATGAGCTCTCAAGAGAAACTATTATCCAGAATTTTTATGTTCGACTTTCTCATAATAATCGATCCATGCTTGATACTTCTTGTGCTGGTTCTTTTATGAAGAAGACTATTGAATTCTGGGGGGATCTCTTGGAAAGCATTAAACGCAACTCTGAAGATTGGGAACTCGACGAAGGTAAAGAGTCAGGTATTAAGCTTAAGTATGATTGTGTTAAATCTTTTATGAATACTGATGCTTTTCAAAAGTTTAGCACTAAATATGGACTTGACTCCGAGATAGTAGCCTCCTTTTGTGAATCATTTGCTACTCATGTTGATCTCCCTAAGGACAAGTGGTTTAAATATCACCCACCTATTAAAGAAGAAATTAAAGAATTGGTACCAGTTAAAGAGGAAACTATTATTTATAATGTTGATCCAGTTGTTCCTACTACTTATATTCAGAAACCACCTTTCCCTGTTAGGATAAAGGAACATACTAAAGTTTCAACTGTGGTTAACCAAAGTTATATTAGAACACCTAAACCTGATGAACAAATTAAAGTAGAACCTAGTGTTGCTATGGTTAAAGATCTCTTGGAAGAAAATATAGATGGGCATGTTATTTACTTCTGTAATGAAGCTACTAGAATTTCCAAACCTGCTAAGGAGGATAAACATAGACCCATTGTTGGCATGCCTGTTGTCTCAGTTAAAATAGGAGATCACTATTATCATGGTTTATGTGACATAGGTGCTAGCATGAGTGCTATTCCCTTTACCTTATATCAAGAAATTATGAATGACATAGCACCTGCTGAAATAGAAGAAATCGATGCTACTATTAAACTTGCTAATAGAGACACCATCACACCACTTGGGATTGTTAGAGATGTTGAAGTCTTGTGTGGGAAAATAAAATATCCTACTGATTTTCTTGTTCTTGGTTCCCACAAGATGATTTTTTTCCCATTATCTTTGGTAGACCTTTCTTGAACACCGTCAATGCTAAAATAGATTGGGAGAAACAAATTGTCGGTATCAGCTTTGGCGATGAGTCTCCTGAGTTTAATTTTTCCAAGTTTAGTAGAAAACCTCATAAAAAATAATTGCCTAGTAAGGATGAAATAATTGGTCTTGCTTCTATTGTCGTGCCTCCTACGGATCCTTTAGAACAATATCTGCTAGACCATGAAAATGATTTACATATGCATGAAAGAAATGAAATAGATAAGATCTTCTTGGAACAACGTCTTCTGCTTAATAACAATTTGCCTATTGAAACTCTAGGAGGTCCTCCTCCACCTAAAGGTGATCATGTGTTTGAATTAAAACAATTGCCAGACACTTTGAAATATGCTTATCTTGATGAGAAGAAGATATATCCTATTATTATTATTAGTGCTAACCGTTTAGAACATGAAGAAGAAAGATTGTTGAAAGTTTTAAGGAAGCACCAAGATGCTATTGGATGTACTCTTGATGATTTAAAGGGCATTAGTCCCACTCTATGTCAGCACAAAATTAATATGGAACCTGATGCTAAACCCGTTGTTGATCACCAACATCGGTTAAACCCGAAGATGAAAGAAGTGGTAAGAATGGAAATATTAAAACTTTTGGAAGCAGGTATAATCTATCCTATAGCTGATAGTAGATGGGTAAGTCATGTTCATTGTGTCCCTAAGAAAGGAGGTATTGTTGTTGTTCCTAATGATAAGAATGAACTTATTCCACAAAGAATTGTGTCGGGGGGATGAACCCCGGGCAAGCAACGGAACCCGGATCCTCTTCAAATACAGTAGGGCCCGCATCGCCCCTCAAGACCGGCACGCGCCTGGCCGGGTCGTTCGACCCGGCAAGGCCCGCAACTCGGACAAACTCACCGACCCGGCAAGGTATGTCGACCCGGCCTTAGCAACTGGCACAAGGCAGCCGAACCCGGCACGACCAAGGCTTCCCCAACAAGCCGACCCCACCTGTGGAGTGCGCTACAATCCAGCCACGGGTCAATCTCCCGTCCCATCCAGGCCGCACGATGGGACAAGACCTCAATCACCGGTGACCAAGACAATAGTGTTTCCACCCATGCCTATGGTCAGCCGGAGCGTGGCAACAGTGCCCCTTACCTACCCGCTGACCAGGGCTGGCGTGGCAACAGTGCTCCCGCCCTCACCGCCGACGACAGCAAGCGGCAGCCTGATGGAGAGCACAGTACACGACTCGACTTGGCCACGCCCTGACGATCGACAGGACGGCGCACAGTCCCCCTAGGCACGCGGGGCCCGCACCTAGGGGAACCCGGCAAACCACAATCCCTCAAGCGGGACCCAGCCCGGTATCCCGGACACCGACAATACGGACCCACCGACTCGGAATATTACCATTGTAACCCTGGGTGGGTTGATCTATAAAACCCCCCAGGAACCCACGCCTACAAAGGCATGCAATGGAAGATACACAAGCAACCTGCGAGAAACAAACACAAGCAAGCATAGGACTAGCCACCAACAACCGCACCACGGAGAGAAGGAACAGCCCAAGCCTTGGCCAGCTTCCTTCCTCCTCATACAGCTCCAGGAGCAACATTGTGCTATCGAATATTCAACTACACTCGGCAGGACTAGGGGTATTATCTCTCCGGAGAGCCCCGATGAGGTAGTCTTGGATTAGGGGGTATCCGGACAGCCGGACTATATACTTTGGCCGGACTATGGGATCGTGAAGATACAACACTCAAGACTCTGTCCCGTGTCCGGATGGAGCTCTCTTGACCCGGATGTTATATTTCCTTCTTTGTAACCGACTCCATGTAAACCCTATCCCTCTCCGGTGTTTATATAAACTAGAGAGTTTAGTCCTTAGAGGGACAATCACAATCATAATCATAATAGGCTAGCTTCTAGGGTTTAGCCTCTACGATCTCGTGGTAGATCAACTCTTGTAACACCCATATCATCAATATCAATCAAGCAGGAAGTAGGGTTTTACCTCCATTAAGAGGGCCCGAACCTGGGTAAACATTGTGTCCCTTGCCTCCTGTTACCATTAGCCTAAGACGCACAGATTAGGACCCCCTACCCGAGATCCGCCGGTTTTGACACCAACATTGGTGCTTTCATTGAGAGTTCCTCTGTGTCGTCGTTGCAAGGCTCAATGGCTCCTTCAATCATCAACAACAACGCAGTCAAGGGCGAGATTTTTCTCCCCGGACAGATCTTTGTGTTCGGCGGCTTCGCACTGCAGGCCAATTCGCTTGGCCATCTGGAGCAGATCGAGAGCTACGCCCCTGGCCACCAGGTCAGGTTCGGAAACTTGAACTACACGGCCGATATCCATGGAGACTTGATCTTCAATGGATTCGGGCCTGCGCCAGGAGCATCGGACAGTCACGACGAGCACGGCTTAGACCTGCTGTTGGATAATGCTCGAGATATCGCTCCTGCAGGAGCCCCGGACCTAAATTCGGAGCAGATTGCGTCGCCCGAGGACGGGTGGATGGACCCCGCCCCAGAGGCCGCACACTCATCGGCGGTAGAGCCGAACACAGGCCTCACCCCCAAGGAAGCCTGTGACATCGGACCCCCGGACTCGTATCCGGCTATAGGTTCCAGTCCGCGCACTCCCGAGCCCGCCGAATCTGGTCGAGTTCCGATAATGGAGTTCACCTCTGCGGATATCTTCCAGTGCTCGCCCTTTGGCGACATGCTGAACTCTTTAAAGTCCCTCTCATTGACAGGAGACTCTCGGCTGAACTATGTCCAGCTCGAGTGGGAAGCAGGCGACAAAGGAATTCGTTGCCCACCCACCACCCACTTCATTCCCACGGTCGATGATTTAACCGATGTGATTGACTTCGACTCCGAAGACATTGACGGTATGGACGACGATGCAGGAGAAGAACAGGAACCACCGCTCACGGGGCGGTGGATAGCCACCTCCTCATATGATATATATATATATATATGGTGGACACTTCGAAGGAAACCAATGGCGATGAGGCAATGGAGGATAACCCCTCAGGGAAGAAAGCAAAGCATGGGCGTCGTCGGTGCCGCTCCAAGCCCCGCCACAGCAATACCGGCACAGGAGACAAAAACAATCCGGATGGTGCCGAAGATGAATACAACCCCGATCAGCCTACCTTCGAGTAGGCCGAGCAGGAAGACGGGCAGGTCGGCCTAGACGAACAGGCGATAGACGGATATCCGGAGGAGGACAGCTACATTCCCCCCTCCACAAACGAGATTAGCCTCGGCGATAACGAGTTCGGCATGCCTGAGGACCCCGCGGAGTAGGAGCACTTCAAGCGCCGGCTTATGGCCACTGCGAGGAGCCTGAAAAAGAAGCAGCAGCAGCTCCAAGCTGATCAAGACCTGCTCACAGACAGATGGACCGAAGTCCTGGCAGCTGAGGAATACGGACTCGAGCGCCACACGGCTGACCGGCCACCTCGTGGCCGGGATAAAACGGCATACCAGCCCGAATACCAGCACGCACCCCCACGCATATACACTAAGGCCCAGGGCAATAGGCAGGACCTACAAGATATATTGGAAAATAAGGTAGGAAAGCCAAGATCGATCTACAGATAGCGGGGGCACGCCCCAACACGTGACCGTGATCGTCACGCTGGATACACTATGAACAAATCCGGTCAGGCCGAATATAGCCACCCAGACTCATTCGAACTGCGTAGCCACATAGCACGGCATAGAGGCGCCGCACACCCCCTCTGCTTCACTAACGAAGTGATGGATCATGAATTCCTAGAAGGTTTAAACCCATAAACATCGAATCATACGATGGCACAACAGACCCTGCAGTATGGATCAAAGATTTCCTTCTCCACATTCACATGGCCCGCGGAGACGATCTACATGCCATCAAATATCTTCCCCTTAAGCTCAAAGGACCTGCCCGATACTGGCTAAACAGCCTGCCGGCAAGTTCCATTAGCAGTTGGGAAAACCTGGAAGACGCATTCCTCGACAACTTCCAGGGCACATACGTGCGAACACCGGACGCCGATGACTTGAGAAACATTACCCAACAGCCCGGAGAGTCAGCCAGGAAATTCTGGACTCGGTTCCTAACTAAAAAATTGTCGACTGTCCGGACGCCGAAGCCCTGGCGTCCTTTAAGCATAATATCCGTGACGAGTGGCTCGCCCGACACCTCGGCCAGGAAAAACCCAAGTCCATGGCGGCCCTAACAACACTCATGACCTGCTTTTGCGCGAGCGAGGACAGCTGGTTGGCTCGCAGTAGCACCACGCCACATTCCGGCACCTCAGATGTCTGCGATAATAACGGCAAGCCACTATGCAACAGACATAAGCGATGGAACAACGACGATAACACTGAAGACACGACAGTCAATGCCGGATTCAGTGGCTCGAAATCCGGTCAGCGGAAAAAGCCGTTCAAAAGAAACAATCAGGGACCATCTAGTCTGGACCGCATACTTGAACGCTCGTGCCAAATTCATGGCACCCCGGATAAGCCAGCAAACCACACTAACAGAGACTGCTGGGTGTTCAAATAGGCCGGTAAAATAAACACGGAAAACAAGGACAAGGGGCTGCACAGCGACAATGACGAGGAGCCCCGGCGTCCGAACAGAGGAGGACAGAAGAAATTTCCTCCCCAGGTGAAAATGGTCAACATGATCTACGCCAACCATATTCCCAAACAAGAACAGAAGCGAGCACTACAGGACGTCTATGCGATGGAGCCAGTCGCCCCAAAATTCAACCCATGGTCAGCCTGTCCGATCACCTTCGATCGTAGGGATCACCCTACCAGCATCCTTCACGGCGGTTCAGCCGCATTGGTCTTAGACCCAATCATCGACGGATTCCACCTCACGCGAGTCCTTATGGATGGCGGCAGCAGCCTGAACCTGCTTTATCAGGACAAAGTGCGCAAAATGGGCATCGACCCTTCTAGGATCAAGCCCACCAAAACCACCTTCAAAGGTGTAATTCCAGGAGTAGAGGCCCGTTGTACGGGCTCCATAACAATGGAAGTGGTCTTCGGATCTCCGGATAACTTCTGAAGCAAGGAGTTAATCTTCGATATCGTCCCCTTCCGAAGTGATTATCACGCACTGCCTGGACAAACCGCATTCGCTCGATTCAATGCGGTACCACACTACGCATACCTCAAGCTCAAGATGTCAGGACCTCGCGGGGTCATAACAGTAAACGGAAACATGGACCGCTCTCTCCGTACAGAAGAGCATACTGCAGCCCTCGCAGCAGAAGTACAATGCAGCCTTCTCCGGCAATCCACCAATCCGGTGACAATAACCCCGAACACCGTCAAGCGAGTCCGGGGCGCCCCGCAACAGGATCGCCAGGCACGCCAAGAGCATGTCTAGCAGTACGGCCTCCGCTCAAGCCCCATCAAAGCAGCATTCGCGCCACGCGTACACAATTACGCACTCAAAATACCATGGGCATAGGCGGAGGCACAACAGTGACTCAGTCAACAGTGCGGTATAACCGCAACATACTTTAATAACCCCCCCCCTTTGTCTTTCAGGACACTGCTTTCGGGCACCTCTTCAGAAGAGCCGGATTGTCGAACTTACACAGGAGTGAAAACCAAGGAGGCAACAGGCTTTGCGCACAAAGGAAATACCAAGGTGGAATCTGTTCACGATCGTTATACCTGTTTTACATACCTACATGCAGCCCGCCCTTGGATAGGACATGTTAAATAGTCCTATTTACTTCTTCTTAAACGCATTCATTGTAAACACACGCTTAAACGTATTATTCATCAATGGGAGATAAAATATAGCGTCAGCTTATTATTCCTATTTGCACATTTTCCCTACAAATGTTTATTTAATATTGCATCCGTACACCTTGGCACGTTCAGTTTGCCAGGGGCTTCTTATGGCGCCCACAATACGGCAAAACAAGTCCAAACACTTTAAACAGTGCGGCACCCCCAACTTATAGCATTATATGCATCAGCTCCAAATAATGTCTTGGGTCAATAGTTGGGTTTGCCCGGCTCCCTTGTTTTGGTACCTTACGTTCCGTTATATCGGCTAAGGTAGCACTGGGAGAACTACTGCGATTGTGTCCCGGTTCTTCCGGATGAGCACCTCCGTAGAGAAAGCCGAAAACTGACCGACATGATGCGGCAACAGCTGGTCGCTGTTCGAGAGTTCTTAAAATCCTTAAAGATTTTTTCCGCTTTAGGCGAGGAATCGGCATTGCCCGATCTAGGTGTATATAGGGCCCCAATTCGGCTTTCCGAATTCTAGGGGCTTCGCCGAAATTTAAAATTGTAGACTTCTATGGCTAAGTGAAAGTTATAAAGCCGCATAGTCCGATTGCCTTGTTCGCTGCGCTAGACACCTCCTTCAGGGACCAAAAATTTGGATAAAGAGTGTCTGGGTTTTTCCAGGAACACCCCGGTACTAGTTACATGGGGGCGGAAGCCGACGACTGGCCTACTTTCAGAATTTTATAAAAAACCACATAGAAGGTAATATTTTAAATCAAAAAGCGCTATATAGCACAAGTAACTTCGTCTTTATATTACAACAACGACAGAAGTACATTTACTCAAGGATCGTGTCCTTGGTACATTCATTGGCCACGAGACGAGCGCCTTTCATAACGCCATCATAATATTTTTCGGGACAGCGATGCGCCTTGCCCTCCGGCGGCCCGTCCTTCACCAGCTTCTCTGCATCCAGCTTGCCCCAATGCACCTTCGCACAGGCAAAGGCCCGGCGGGCACCCTCAATGCAAACGGATTGCTTGATCACTTCAAGCCGCAGACAGGCATTTACCATCCGCTTTATCAGGCCAAAGTAGCTAGCGGGCAGGGGCTCACCAGGCCACATCCGGACTATGAAATCTTTCATAGCCACTTTGGGCGCCCTGTGGAGTTCAACCAACTGCTTCAGTTGGTCACTCAGAGGCACCGGGTGTTCGGCTCCCGCATACTGAGACCAGAACAACTTCTCCATTGTGCTCCCCTCCTTGGCACGATAGAACTCCGTCGCCTCAGATACCCTGCGTGGCAGATCTGCGAATGCCCTTGGAGAGCTCCGAATCTGGGTAAGTAAAAGAAATGTCTCCTCCACATGCTTGCTTTGCATAAAGAATGTCTTACCCGCCGCTATCTTCTTGGCCGCCTGAATTTCCTACTGTGCCTTTTCGGCTTCGGCCTTGGCGTCTTTCATACTTGCAAGGGCCTTCGCAAGCTCAGACTCTTTCATCTTGAGATCTTGCTCCAGGGACTCGAACTTCTTGCCGAACTCCTGGAGCTCTTGCTGTACCTCGCCAACTCTAGCATCTTTCTTTTCGCGCGCTCCATGGCCGCCTTGTCTCCAGCCTCGGACAGCGCTTTCTTTAGGGACGCCACTTCGGTTGTGGCCCCTATTACAAAGTAAAACCGCTTTGTCGTTAGAATCACCAATTTTACCTATTCTTTATGATATGCGAACAGGGTATCACCCACCTTTGTTCTCTTCAAGCTGCCTCTTCGTAAGGCCAAGCTCTCCCTGTGCCTGCTCCAGGTCCCGTTTAAGTCCGGCGACCTCGGTCGTGCGGGCAGCAGCGGCAAGCAGCACCGCCTGCTTATTTACATGCACACCTACCATTAGACTCCTGCGGATTATAATTGACCCTCCGTTTGGCTTTTCGTTCCGAACACCAAACAGAGTATCAGGGCTACTACCTATCGGGTGATAATTTCACACATTTTTGATTACTTACCTCAAAACCTATTAGGAGGCTGGTGCGGGCTTCGGTTAGTCTGCTCTTGGTGGACAAAACCTCTGAATCACCACACTCATAAGAGTACGGTGCTGTTCATCCATGGAAGCGCCGCGAAGCGCTTCCAGCAGACTATCCGACGCCTCGGGCGTAATGCGAGCCCTCGGCACGGACGGCTCACCCTCCCTAGCAAGGGGCCGCCTGCCCGAATCCGGAACCATTAGAGGTTCCGGCATAGTATCCGGCTGAGAGCCCGGCTTGCTATGGCTCTCATCAGCACAATCCGTGGGGATCTTATACCCCGTGTGCCTGGCGTCTGGAATTTCACCTTGAGGCGTCTCTAGGGTCACCTCCCCCTGCTCTGGGAACCTTTGCGACAACACCTCTGTGTCATCCGCAGGCCGAGGAGTAGTGGCCGTCGGGAGCGAGTTCATCGCTGAATCACTCAAGGACCCATCCGAAGATGATACCTCGGGATGGACCCTGGTTGGACTGCATATATGTGTTCGGTGTTATAACAAACTATGAAGCGAAGTCGCACTAAAGTATAACAGAGTGCGGATACTTACGATCTCACTAGGGGCTTCCCCCTGGGCAGCCACTCCTCCTCGCTATAGGCGGCCGTGGTGGAGTAATCCGGAATGGATGCCTTTCCCTTCTTGGGCGTCCTGGCCTCCCCCTCTGGGGCGGCTTTCCTCTTCTTCTCCTCCCCAGTGCGGGGAGGCGGAGCGTCTTCTTGTTTTCCCCCGCCTCTGTGGGAGGAATCTGCCTCGTCATCTTTGGACGACGAGGGTATGATGGCCTTGCGTCGGGGACCCTTCCCGGTCCCCTGGGCCGCCTTCCTAGGCCCCTCATCCTCTCCGGACGGGGCGGCCCTTTCCTCTTCCTCCTCCCCTTCGGGGGAGGAGTGTGCCTCATCGTCTTCGGACGAGGCGTCGGGTACGACCTTACGCCGAAGACCCTTCCTGGTCCCCGGGGCCTTCTTTTCGGCCTTCTTCTCCGGCGCCTTGTAGGGCGCCGGGACTAGCATCTCCGCCAGTAGAGCATCTGTTGGACCTTCTGGCAGTGAAGCCGGACAGTCAATCCGCTCCGCCGCCTCCCCACTTGCCCGTTGATAATCGCTTATTTTCCAAGTGCCACGATTGATGGCGCGGTTGGGTTACCCATGCCCATATTGATGGGAATCCCGTGATAAGGGGACATGATCTCTGCTTTGACAAGACGTGCCGAGGAAACCGCCTCACAATGTGCGCTAGGGCTGGTTGTGGGAAAACGGTTCGAATAATGACCCGACCGTAGTGTCGTGTCATGTTGTCTAAAGTTGTCAGCAGATTACATTTGTGAAATATCATTCTCCCTAAGGTGGTGTGTGAAGATTATCTTTCAGACCCGGACAAGGTTTAAGTGTTCTATAATTACTTTGGAGTATTCAGAGATGGAACCCGCCTTGCAATGCTGAAGACAAAACTGCGCGCCGGACTCATCGTCATTGAAGCCTAGTTCAGGGGCTACGGAGGGAGTCCTGGATTAGGGGGTATCCAGACAGCCGGGCTATAAACTTTGGCCGGACTGTGGGACCGTGAAGATACAATACTCAAGACTCCGTCTCGTGTCCGGATGGAGCTCTCCTTTGCATGGAAGACAAGCTTAGCGATCCGGATGTTATATTTCCTTCTTTGTAACCGACTCCATGTAAACCCCAGCCCTCTCCGTGTCTATATAAACCAGAGAGTTTAGTCCTTAGAGGGACGATCACAATCATAATCATCATAGGCTAGCTTCTAGGGTTTAGCCTCTACGATCTCGTGGTAGATCAACTCTTGTAACACCCATATCATCAATATCAATCAAGCAGGAAGTAGGGTTTTACCTCCATCAAGAAGGCCCGAACCTGGGTAAACATTGTGTCCCTTTCCTCCTGTTACCATTAGCCTAAGACGCACAGATCGGGACCCCCTACCCGAGATCCGCCGGTTTTGACACCGACACCCGAACCTGGGTATGTATGGCGACTCGCGCCCGCTCATGCCAACCTCGCCTCTGGAGCCCACCAAGGCCCTCGAGCCTCCTCCTCTCTTTAGCCATCCCTTGGCATCTGCCGTGTGCCCACCACGACAGTTGGCGCCCACTGTGGGGCAGCTCGAGGACCTAGCCGGGAGCATGCTTCAGACGGGGCCCTTCTCCTAATCCGACGAGTCCATCGCGCTGGCGGACAACGTCATCGGTGTGCTTGCCGCCTCCTTTGCCGCGCTGCACATCTCCGATGCATTCGCGGCCGACGAGTACCCCAGCGAGGTGCTCAGCTACTCCAACTCTCCGCTTTCCCTTGGCGGTGGCATTACCGCCGGGGCGATGGACGTCCATGTGGGGGTTTACATCACCGGCGACGGCGCCTCCTCCTCGTCGAGCAAGACGAGGAAGGCCACGGAAGCTAGGGCCACCGCGGAACAAACCGAGCCGTCCGATCCGCTGCACGCTGCGATGCAGAGCCTCCGCATCCCCATCGGCACCGATATCGACGCCACCAACGTTGCCGAGGCCCGATCTCAGCTCGAAGAAAGGCGCCAGCAGATGCTGGACCCGTCCGAGACGCTCGCCACCACCAAGCGTTGCCCGGAGGCCGCTCAGATGGAGCACGACGCCACCCACGGATTCACGCCCACCGCGGCCGAGCCAAGCCGGGTTGCCGATGTGCGCACCCGGGGAGGAGCGATCGGCCAGGCCCTCGGCACTGTCTGAACCGTCTATGAGACCCTAGTGAAGAACATGTGCGCTGTGGAGGCAGCCGTGGTCAGCCTTGACCAGCTCACGGGTGAGGAGCTGAAAGAGCGCATCGGGCGGATGCGCGAGCTCCTCCACGCCGCGAATGCCCAGCAGGATCGCCTCCACCAGCTCGCCAAGCCGGCGGGGTCCGGCTCAGCCCGCCTTGGCGGACCCGGTGAACTTATACACACTGCTTCGTCGCCGCCCGGCGAGGCGCACTCCGGCCAAGCTCGGACCCGGCGCAACCCGACCGCCACAGCCGCCGACGTCCTGGGCAACGAGCCCGCAGTGGAGACTCAGCGCGGACCCGGCCAGCATGGCTGGCATCCGGCTCCCACCGACCCGGCCCCTCGGGGCCTGGCCGCCAGTCAACTCGGCCCGCGCGCCATCGACGACGCCGACGCTCGCCACCGCCTCGATCAGCT
The DNA here is from genome assembly GCF_002162155.2 of Triticum dicoccoides. Lineage (NCBI taxonomy): Eukaryota > Viridiplantae > Streptophyta > Magnoliopsida > Poales > Poaceae > Triticum > Triticum dicoccoides. The sequence continues at coordinate 124,033,873 of NC_041389.1, forward strand.
TGCTCGCTCCCTGGAGGTGGAGGAGAGCGGCGCTATTGGGCCGGCGTGCTTCGGCCCACGCATCCGGGAGGAGCCCTTCCCCAAAGGGTTCGTGCTTCCCTGAGACACCCCCAAGTATAACGGGACCGTGAAGCCAGAAGACTGGCTCACCGACTACACCACGGCCATTGGCAACACCGGTGCCAACCGTCGTCTCGCTGTGCGCTACGCACCGCTCATGTTCCAGGGGTCGGCCCGCACGTGGTTGAACAGTCTCCCGATGGGCAACATCCATGCGTGGGTCGACTTCGAGGAGGCCTTTGTCCGCAACTTCACGCGGACCTACAAGCGACCCGGTCGCCCTAGCCAGCTCACCATGTGCGTGCAGGGGCCGACGGAGACGGGTCGCGAGTACCTCGCACGCTGGACCGAGCTCCGAAACAGCTGCGAGGGCGTCCATGAAGTCCAGGCGATCCAGTATTTCATCAGCGGGTGCCGAGACGGCACCCTCGTCAATCACAAGCTCCTACGCTCTGAGCCGGCCACCATGGCCGTGCTCACGGTGACGGCGGATAAGTACGCCAACGCCGACTCCGCCATGAAGATCCAGGTGGCGCTGGATGAAGCGGGCATGGCGAAGCCGGTTCCTCCCCCGAAGCTGGCCGGCGAAAGCAGCCGACAGCTGCATCACCAGAACAACAAGCCAAGGCCGACCAGCCGGCACAGCATCACAACAACCGGCTCGTTGCAGCCGCCGAGCCCGCGGTGGACCCAACAGTGAAGCACCGACAGACCGGCAAGATGGCGTGGCAACCCGCCATGAGTTTCGAAGAGATGCTCGACGCCCCATGCAAGCACCATAGTGGCGCAAGACCCTCCACACACACGCTTCGGCAGTGCGCCATCACCAAGCGCATCATGAGGGGAGACGTCCCGCCTCCTCCAGCTCCAGCTCCAGCTCCAGGCGGAGGACAGCCGCCTCCGCCTCCACCGCCGCCTCCCGCTGGTGGCGCGGTCCGGAACAACACCTACCCCGACCAGAACGCGGCCTATGTCGTCTTCACCAGCCTCGGTGACGACAAGCGCAACGAGCGCCTTCTTCGGTAGGAGGTGAACACCGTCGTCCCGGCCAAGCTGGATTTCATGCATTGGTCGGATCGCCCGATCACCTGGACCCGCGAGGATCACCCGACAGTCATGCCGAGTCCGGGTGGTTACGCCCTCGGCCTCAACCCCACCATTGTCGCATGGCACACATGCAAGTTCTCCCGAGTCCTCATCGACGGTGGCAACAACATCAACATCCTCTACCGCGACACGATGACCAAGCTCGGCCTCAAGGCTGAGGACCTGGAGCCGACCCGGACGATCTTCCACGGCATCGTGCCCAGCCTCCCCTGCTCCCCCATTGGCTGGATTCGGCTCGATGTCCTGTTCGGCGACAGTAGCCACTTCCGACGCGAACCAATCTAGTTCGGGGTGGTGGACCTGTCCAGCACGTATCACGCGCTGCTGGGCCGACCCGCGCTCGCCAAATTCATGGCGTTCCCCACTACGCGTACCTGAAGATGAAGATGTCGGGTCCCAAGGGCCTGATCACAATCGCCGGCGATTACCGCAAGTCCCTGGAGTGTTCCCGAGATGGCGCCAAGTTGGCCGAGTCACTGGTCATTGCCGAGGAGCGGCGCCAGCTCGACCGGATCGTCTCCCTGGCAGGCGAGGCCTCCGCTAGGTCGATCCCGACCCCGGACCCGGCCGACGAGGCTGCATTCAAGCCCTCCAAGGAGACCAAGAAAGTGAAGCTCAACCCAGAAGACCCCAGCTGCAGCAAGTACGTTGTCATAGGCGCCCGCCTCGACAGCAAATAGGAAGGCGAGCTTGTCGACTTCCTCCGTGAGAATCGAGATATCTTTGCATGGACCCCCAAAGACATGCCGAGTATCCCGAGGAAGTACGCCGAGCACAAACTCCATGTCCATAAGGATGCCAAGCCTGTCCATCAACCCCTACGACGATTTTCCGAAGAGAAGAGAAGAACCATTGGTGAAGAGGTCACCAAGCTTTTGGCGGCCGACTTCATAATGGAAGTGTTTCACCCCGAGTGGCTGGCCTACCCAGTCCTCGTCCTGAAGAAGTACAAGACCCGGTGCATGTGTATCGACTACACCAGCCTCAACAAGGCATGTCCCAAGGATCCGTTCGCTCTCCCGCGGATCGACCAAGTCATCGACTCGACCGCCGGGTGCGAGCTCCTGTCCTTCCTGGACGCTTACTCTGGCTACCACCAGATCAAGCTGGACCCAGCCGATGCCCTGAAGACGTCCTTCATCACGCCCTTTGGGGCATATTGTTACATCACCATGTCGTTCGGCTTGAAGAACGCCGGCGCCACCTTCCAACGCTGCATGCAGAAATGCCTGCTGCCGCAACTCGGCCGCAATATCCACGTATACGTGGACGACATCATGGTGAAGACCAAGCAGTACCTCACGCTCCTCAACGATTTGAAGGAAACATTTGCCAACCTCCACGAATACAAGGTCAAGCCTAACCCAGAAAAATGCTTCTTCGGCGCCCCGGCCGGAAAGCTACTCGGCTTCCTCGTCTCAGAACGCGGCATTGAGGCGAACCCGGAGAAGATCAAGGCCATCGAGCGCATGCGCAAGCCGACTCGGCTGCGCGACGTCCAGAAGTTCACCGGCTGCTTGGCCTCGGTCAGCCGGTTTCTAAGCCGGCTGGGCGAGAGGGCGCTACCCCTGTACCAGCTGATGAAGAAGACAAGTCCATTCGAATGGAACAGCAAGGCAGACGAGGCCTTCCAAGACCTCAAGCGCATGCTCTCCACCGCACCGGCCTAGCCGCACTATCGGATGTTGGGTTCTGGCAGACCCTTAAGGTTCGAACACTGGGGTGTACATGAAGATTTCTCCCCTATCTATCTATGTTTGATCCGCCTCATGAGATCTAAGCTAGAAACCATGAACAACACAAGGGACACGAGATTTAAACTGGTTCAGGCCACCGTTGTGGTGTAATACCCTACTCCAGTATGTGGTGTGGTGGATTGCGTCAGGGGCCGATGATCAACAGTACAAAGGGAGAACAACCTCGCGAGAGGTGTTCTTGAGCTGGTGCGATGAACTGCTTGGGTGAGTTCAATCGCCTCTCTCTCTCTCTAGGCTTCCCAAAATCTGGATCCCCTCCCTACTGTGGCGGCTAGCTCTATTTATAGAGGCCCTGGGCCTCTCCCCAAATATTGAGCGGGAAGGGCGCCAACAACGGCCATTTTGAAGGGGAACATATAGTACAAGTTATCCTGACTAAAGTTGGTCTTCGGCTGCCAAAAGCACTGGTGATGACGCTGTCTTGGGCTCCACGGTGACCTCCATCCTGTCGCCCCGCTGGTCTTGGTCTCGTTGCACTGAAATGGCAACCTTTGCCTGATGCCTCGGTACTCCATGCCTGTGCTTGCCCCCTTTGCACCAAAGAGGAAACAAGGACACTGCGCAGGCCAACGCCCGCCTGGCTCCCGCCTGGTCTCGATCGTCATGGCTTGCGTCACGAGCACCTCGCGAGGTACCCCGCCTTGATCTCTCCGCCTCCTTGCGAGCCTGCCTGGCAAGACCGCCCCTAAGGAAGCCTTGGACCGTCCGCCCCGTGAGGCTTGGCCCCTCGCGAGGGTCTTGAGTCTTGAGCTGATCAAGATGGGCCGTACTGGGCCACCACTTGAGCCACACCGCAGGACGTAGGCAGGCAAGTCTGGGGACCACCGTTCCCAGAATGCCAACAGTAGCCCCTGGGCCCAAGGCGCGCTCGGACTTGGCTTAGCAGAGAAGCGAAGGGGCAAGTGCGGAGCGCCGCGAGCCCCATCAGCCTGCGGCCTTGGGCGCCGCGTGGCGGTTGATTGGACGTGGGCGTATCCGCTTCCCCAGGCTGCCTCGGCAACCGCTCGACTTGACAAGTCCCTGCATGCAAAAACGGGTCATGATTACGTGCGATCGTGGGGGCCGATGGTTGGCTTCCTTCCGGTTATAAACGCAGGGGGGTGCAGGCCTCCGCTATACATCTCCCTCCTTGCTTCCTCCTTTCTCCCCATCCCAGCTACTCGCCATCTCCCATGGCGCCGCCGAAGAGGTTCTCAGCCGTCGAGAAGGGAAAGGCTCGCCGGGAAGAGCCTGACTCTCCCCCGGACAAGGGCGGCCGAGGTCGTCCACGCACGCATCCTGTGGCTTCCCGCGGTCGCGGAGGTGATCCCCCGCACGGGGATGGGTGTCAGGTTGTCGAGGGGAGGTGCGCCGTGACTGCGCGGCCTCCCAGGCCGCGCTTTCACTCGACGGAAGTGCTACCGGAGTTCGTCGTGTGGTCGGCAGACCAAACCAGCACCTGGCTCCAGCTTCCCTGCTTCTTTGTAAGTGAACTTCCGGCCGGTGCTCCGGGCGGCCTTTGGCTTCAGGCGGACGGTTGCTGCAGCAGGGCCTCCTGGGCTTCGCTGGAGGTCTCCGTCGCTGGGAATGTGGCCTTGACCCGCGGCTGGCAAACATTTGCCCGCGCGCGTGGCCTGAGCCAGCGGTGCACCCTGCACTTCAAGTTCGATGGCGACGCCACCCTCTACGTGAGGGTGTTCAGAAAATTCGGTCATCGCGCTGGTGTTGCCCCGAAGACGATGACCACAGCTGTGTACCCAGCCCCGGCGATGATCAGGATGAAGATGACGGCAGGCGCGTGGTCGGCGGTGCTCGGGGCTCGTCAAGCTTCAGCGGCTCTCCTTCGGACAATAGCTCCTCTAGCAGTGGCCGCGACCAGCCTCCACGCCGCCGCGCTCGCCTGGAGGGAGGTAGCGGGTCAGCCCGGCATTGCACCTCGGTGAAGCATGAGGAGGATTCTGACTGAGCTCCGGAGGCAGTATGAGCCCTCGCCACGAGTTGGTACCAACCAAGCCATGTCTATTTTGTTTTTCTCCTTTTCCTGCGCAAAAAGGGAAGATAGTGCAGGGCCCCATGGGGGCGTGTTGGACTGTTCCTATTAATTATCATGTTGTTTCCGCCACTTCTGTGCTGTGTTTTTGTGCCGCATGCCCGGGTGCAGGAATTACTTAGCTCGGGTGGACTTGCCGCAGTCTTCGCTTCCTGAGGCTGAGGCCCCGCCGTGCGCTTCATGTCCTGCAAGGATTAGTCAGGAGTGGTAACTTCCGGTCTCGGTCGCAGAGGCGACTGACTCAGGTCCTGTGTTCGTGTCGCGATGCCCGTGGGGCACGGACTGGGAGGGGTGCTACCGCAGTGGACTTGGGTAGGAAAGCTTCAAATGATTGGGGGCAGAAAACACTCGCGAGGGCGCCCGCGCAGCCCCCATGTGAGACTTGCACGAGAGAAAACGAGGCAAGTTGGCGAAAAAGACAGAGAGTCACAAGATAAGGACGATAACAACTCCGATAAAACTCCAAATAGGGACAAACAAGACAACTGCAGAAAGCAAATGAAAAAGCCGCGTCCGGCACCTAATCTAGTCTTCGACGTCTTCTCACCAGCGCGGAGCTAATTGCTTCCACTGGGCGAGGGCGGGAGCCCCCGAGGCCCGAGGGCGGCTCTCAGGAGATTTCGGGGCGTGTACAACCCCAACTCATTATTACGTGAGAGTGTCACGGGCGGCGAGCTTCACAAGCATTGGCCTTCTTTAGAGGCTCCGGGCCTTTCTCGGGAAAATGAACTTCACAGGCATTGGCCTTCTTCACAAGCACCGGGCCTTTCTTGGTTCATCTAGCTTCACAGGCGCCGGGCCTTCTTTACAGGCTCTGGGCCTTTCTTCAAGGGTAGAATTTCCGGAGATGTTGGATGTTCCACGTGTTCGGGATGGGCACCCCCTCCTGAGTCTCCAAGCGTGCGGCGCCGGGCCTAGAGACATGAACAACCTTGAATGGGCCCTCCCACGTGGGAGAGAGCTTGTGCAGCCCTTCCCTGGAGAGCACCCGTCTGAGGACGAGATCACCTACCTCGAGGGTCCTGGGGCAGATGCTGCGTTAGTGGTACCACCGCAGTACTTGTTGGTATCTCGCAGCCCGAAGCACAGCCTCCCGACGGCGTTCCTCCCCAAGCACGAGATCCATCCCCCGCATGGCGTCCTGCTGTACTTCGTCGAAAGCCAGGTGTCGGTGTCAAAACCAGTGGATCTTGGGTAGGGGGTCCCGAACTGTGCATCTAGGCGGATGGTAACAGGAGACAAGGAACACGATGTTTTTACCCAGGTTCGGGCACTCTCGATGGAGGTAAAACCCTACTCCTGCTTGATTGATATTGATGATATGGGTAGTACAAGAGTGGATCTACCATGAGATCAAGGAGGCTAAACCCTAGAAGCTAGATTGTTGTTCGTCCTACGGACTAAAACCCTCTGGTTTATATAGACACCGGAGAGGGCTAGGGTTACACAGAGTCGGTTACAATGGTAGGAGATCTACATATCCGTATCGCCAACCTTGCCTTCCACGCCAAGGAAAGTCCCATCCGAACACGGGACGAAGTCTTCAATCTTGTATCTTCATAGTCTTGGAGTCCGGCCGATGATGATAGTTCGGCTATCCGGACACCCCCTAGTCCAGGACTCCCTCAGTAGCCCCTGAACCAGGATTCAATGACGATGAGTCCGACGCGCATATTGTTCGGCATTGCAAGGCGGGTTCCTCCTCCGAATAATTCATAGAAGATTGTGAACACCAGGATAGTGTCCGGCTCTGCAAAATAAATTCCACATTCCACCGTAGAGAGAATAATATGTACACAAGTTCAATCTGCTGACGTATTTTGTGGCATGACGTCATACCACCACCAAGCCTTTACTTGAATCGTTTTTTATTATACCACCTCAGCACGTTTGGCGAAGCGGTTTCCTTGGCACGTCTTGTCGAAGCAGAGATCGTGTTCCCCTTATTCCGGGATTCCCATCAATACGGACGTGGGTAACCCAACCGCACCATTGATGGTGGCGCTTGGGAGATAAGCGAGTTTTACCAGACCGGTGGGGACGCATAGTCTTCGTCCGCCCATATATAAGGGGATAAGGATCCACCCTTTTTTACCTACGCCTTCTTCCTCCTTTGCTTATCCATCTCCGCGCACTTGAGCTCCAGGGCCCAAGTTCGCACATCTCGCCTCAACCTTCTCCAGCCATGTCCGGAGCAGGAGGCAAGTGGATGGCTTCCTCCGTTAGGGAGGGGCACATTGAAAAACTGCGCGGCGCCGGATAATTGTCCAGCGACATCGCGCACCGGCTGCCCGACAAAGGGCAGCTCATCCCCACCCCCAGGCCCCATGAGAGGGTCGTATTCCTTCCCCACTTCCTCCGTGGATTGGGCTTCCCACTTCATCCCTTCGTGCGGGGGCTCATGTACTACTACAGCCTGGACTTCCACGATCTGGCGCCAAACTTTATCCTCAACATCTCAGCGTTTATCGTCGTGTGTGAGGCCTTCCTCTGCATCCAGCCCACTTCGGCTTGTGGCTAAAAACCTTCAATGTCAAGCCGAAGGTAATGAAGGGCGTCCAAGCGGAGTGCAGAGGTGCTATGGTGGGCAAAATGCCCAACATCCTCTGGCTCGAGGGCGCCTTCGTGGAAACCATCAAAGGGTGGCAATAGGGGTGGTTCTATATCACCGAGCCGCGGGACCCTAAATGGGCAGCGGCCCCCGAGTTCAGATCTGGTACCCCCATGCAGCTCACCTCCTGGAAAGAGAAGGGCTTGCAATGGGGCAGTTCGGAGGAGCTGACCGGACTCTAGTCCTGTCTCCAGACCCTGGTGAACAAGAAGCTCAAGCTTGTCAACGTGATCCAGGTCATGCTCTTCCGCCGGATTCTCCCCTGCCAACAACGGGCCTTCAATCTGTGGGAGTTCGATCTGGCACAGCACTGGACCCTGAGCGGGCTCTTCGACACGACGTACGAAGCTGCCTGGAGGGTGCTGTTCAAGGGAGGAGAAGCCCCCGCGTCCGCGACTGAAGACCGCGGATTCAGCACCAAGCGCCGGGCCGGTGTGGTAAGATATGTTATCCTTTATGGGACATTTATTTCTTTCATAGTTTGACTCTATTGTGGGATCTAAAATTCCCAATGCCTTTAACAGAACTGGCAGAGGACGTCCGAACAGGTTAACTGTCCGGCTCCCCTCCCCGAAGACCCAGTGGATACCCATTTAACGGGGTTGCTAGTCCCAGCACTTTATGTGGTGCCGGAGAAGAAGGCCACGGGAACCCGAAGAAGTTCCCGGCGCTAGGTGGTATCGGACTCATCGTCCGATGGCTCCGAGGCGGACTCCTCCCCGAAGACGAGGAGGAGAAAGAGGACTCTCCCCATGAGGGGGGAGAGAGGAAGAGGAAGGCTTCCCCAACGGGGGAGGCCGAAGGGTCCAAGAGGGGAAGGACCCTTCCTCCGGACAGTTCCGCCAACGCCAACGACAGCGATGAAGGGTGGCCCTCAAGGGCCAAGCCCCCGGCAAGATCGTAAGTGTCCGGATTCTGAATGATTTATAATTTCTCTTTTGTGCCATATAGTGTCCTTCTAATGCCGCACACTACCTGTAGTCCAGCCGAGGATGATCTTCCCGCTTCATCAAGCGGGTCCTTGGCTCCGTCGGATGTAGATTCCATTCCGACCGCCTCCACCCCTCGCGATGCTGAGGACGCCGAGGTGGGATCCCAGGAGGGGACCCGCCAGGAGGGGGAGGCTCCGGAGGTGCCACAGGGCAACCTCCCGGACTTCGTGCCGGACTCCGCGCCGGAACCCGTAGTGGTTCCGGAGTATGGCAGGCGGCCCCTTCGTAAGAAGGGCAAGACCGTGACACCGACAGCCTCCGTCCAACCGGAGGCGCCGGACAACTTGTTGGAGGCGCTCAACGGCGCTTCCATCGAGGAAGAACACCACACTATCATGAGTGCGGTGATTCAGAAGGTTCAGCTCGCCAAGAGCGGGCTGACCGAAGCCTGCAGCAGCCTTCTAACAGGCTTTGAGGTAAGAAGTTTTAAAATATGCAATGTAATACCGCATAGAGAGTAGCCCCTGATGCTCGGTTCGGTGTTCGGAAAGAAAAGCCAGACTGAGGATCTAAAAAGATACACGCAGGAGTTCTAAAAATTATGTCAATATGGGATTGCAGGTTGCGCTGCTGACCTCTGCCGCACTGACTGCGGAGGTCGGTGCTTTGAAGCAGGACCTCGAGCGGTCCAAGCACGAGCTCGGCCTTGCCAAGAAGCGGCTCGAGGACAAAGAAGGTGAGTAACACCGCATTAAATTTGTACCTTACAGAAAAGGATTTTGGTTGCAATAGAAATAACAAGGATAACGTGGGTACTGCAGGGGCCACAAACGAGGTGGCGACCCTGAAGGAGGCGGTGTCCGCGGCCGAACGCAATGCGGCCGCGGAACGAGCGGAGCGAGAGAAGCAGGAGGCGCGGGTGGCGGAGGTGCGGCAAGAGCTCCAGGCTCTCATGGAAAAGCATGAGAGTTTGGAGCGCGACTCGAAGACTCGAGAGTCCGAGCTTGCCTCGGCTCTTGAAAGTACCAAAGACGCTAAGGCCGAGGCCCATAAGGCCCTCCAGGAGATTGAGGCGATGAAGAAAATAGCGGCGGGTAAGGCATTTTTGATGCAAAGCAAGCATGTGAATGTGAATTACCTATTACTTACCCGAATTCGGAGCTCTCCAGGAGCGTTTGCAGATCTGCCTCGCAGCATGTCCGATGCTGCCGCATTCTACTGGGCCGAGGAGGGGAGCTCAACGGAGAAGGTCTTCTGGTCTCATATGCTGAGGCCGGACATCCGGTGCCCCTTAGCGACCAGCTGAAGCAGCTGGTCGAGCTCCACAAGGTAGACGAGCAGGCCATGAAGGGCCTCATAGTCCGGCTGTGGCCTGAAGAGGCCATGCCTGGGAGCTACTTTGGCCTCGTGCGGTGGCTGGTGGATGCGTGCCCTTGGGTGGAGGTCATCAAGCGCTCCGCCTGCATTGAAGGTGCCCGTCGGGCCCTTGCCCTTGCAAAGGTGCACTGGGGCAGGCTGGATGCTGAGAGGCTTCTGACGGACGTGCCACCGGCGGGCAAGGAGTATCGTACGCCCGAAATGTACTATAAGAGTGTCCTAAAGGGTGCCCGCAAGATTGCAGATGAGTGCCCCAAAGATGTAATTTTTGAGTAGACTCGCAATGTGTTATCCTGTGCGCTGAAAACTTTGTTCATATGCGCTAAGCAACGCTTATTGATTTAAAATATTACCTTCTGTGCGGCCGTTTATCAAATCTGAGAGATGGCAAGTCGTCGGCTTCAGCCCCCATGCCACGAGTGCTGGGGTGTTCGGGATAAACTTGAGCGCTCTTGTTCCCATTTTTGGGTCCATCTAGGGAGGCGCTCAACACAACGAACAAGGCAACCGGCCTTATAATGCTTGAACACTCTCACTTAGCCATAGAATTCTATAATTTTAAATTTTCGCGAAGCCCCCAGTGTTCGGAAGACCGAGTTCGGGGCGCTATCCACGCCTGGGCCGGACGGAGCCGGTTCCTCGCTCTAAGCGGCATAAGTCTTTAGGGACTCAAAAAGACCTCTCGAACAGCGACCAGCTCTCGCCTTATCATGACGGTCAGTTTTAGCTTTCTCCACTGAGGCGCTCGCCCAGCTCAACCGGGGCGCAATCGCAGTGGTTCTCCCAGTGCTACCTTAGCCGATAGAACGGAACTTAAGGTACCAAAACATGGGAGCCGGGCAAACCCAACTATTGACCCAAGACATGATTCGGAGCCGATGCATATAGTGCTATAAGTTCGGGGTGCCGCACTTGTGAAAGTGTTCGGACTTACGACACCATAATGCGGGGAACATAAGCCCCTGGTGTATTCGGCCGTACCAAATTGTACGGATGCAAGATGTCATAAATGAACATATATATAAAGAAAAGGAATGCAATTATAAGCGAAAAGTGATGCATTGTTTATTCAAGGAATTCTGCTATGAGTGTAGAACGATACAAATAGTGCGGTAAGCAAGGGTTTGGACTATTAGACATGTCCCCCTCCAGGGGTAGGCTGCAGAATGGTGTATTATACAGATTTAATGCTCATAACGGAGACCACCTGAGTGTTCGTCATAGCCATTGTTCCTCCCTGGCTGTTGCATCGTGAGTTCGGCAGATCTACTCCCGGACAGGGCCTCTGGTAAACGGAGTCCTGTGGAAAAAAAGAGAAAAAAAAGAAAGTGACACATGTGGGAGCCCTTGGTGTGGTTGAGCCGCACTCTGGGCCTGTCGTGGTCGTGCCCCTCCCCCTATGCCCATGGTATCTTCAGAGCATAATGATGTACGCGGAGAGCTCATCTTGCAATCATGCAAGGGCTGGGGTTGGGGCCGCATTGCTACGCGTGCTCGGAACGTGCCAGGTGGTCTTGATGTATGTTACTCCGGGCGTGTTTAGTCATGTCCGGTCGTTTAACGTCCCTAAGTGCACACTTCCGCTCCCTCTTGGGTATGTGGGTTGCGTATATCATGTTTACCGTCCGCACTTGTGGGGGGAAACCCTTCTGTCCTCTACTATTCGGCGGCCGGGTCTCCTCCTCGTCATCGCTATGCAGCCCCTTGCCATTGTTTTCGGCGATTAACTTGCCTGCAATCTTGAATACCCAACAATCCCTGTTGGTGTGGTTAGGTGGCTTTTCGGGGGTGCCATGTATCTAGCAAGAGCGGTCGAGTATTCGGTCCAAATTGGACGGACCCGGAGTAGTTCTTTTGAATGGCTTTTCCGCTGACCGGGTTTAGAGCCTCTGAATCCGGTGTTGACTGCCGTATCCTCATTGTTATTGCCGTTAACGCGGCGTTTTTTTTTGTTGCGACGCGACCTGCCATTGCGGTCCTTGCTGTCCGGACTGCCAGAATTTTTGCTGAGGTTGTTACTGCGGGCTAGCCAGCTGTCCTCCCCCGCACAGAAGCGGGTCATGAGTGATGTGAGGGCTACCATGGATTTCGGCTTTTCCTGTCCTAGGTGCCGGGCCAACCACTCGTCGCGGATGTTATGTTTGAAGGCTGCGAGGGCCTCTGCATCCGGACAGTCGACGATTTGATTTTTCTTTGTTAAGAACCGTGTCCAGAACTGTCTGGCCGATTCGTCTGGCTGCTGAATTATATGGCTTAGGTCATCGGCGTCTGGGGGTCGCACATATGTGCCCTGGAAGTTGTCAAGGAATGCGGCTTCCAGGTCCTCCCAACATCCAATTGATTCTGCTGCCAAGCTGTTAAGCCAATGCCGAGCTGGTCCTTTAAGCTTGAGTGGGACATATTTGATGGCGTGGAGATCGTCACCACGGGCCATGTGGATGTGAAGGAGGTAGTCTTCGATCCAAACCGCGGGGTCTGTTGTGCCATCGTAGGATTCAATGTTCACGGGTTTAAACCCTTCAGGGATTTGATGATCCATTACTTCATCTGTGAAGCATAGTGGGTGTGTGGCGCCTCTATATTGAGCAATATCACGACGTAGCTCCAGAGAGCTTTGTCTGCTGTGTTCGGCCCGGCCGGAGTTGCTGTATCTGGCGCGACGATAGTCATCGTGGGTCGTGGGGCGCCCACGTGATCCGTAGATAGATCTTGATTGTCTTGCCTTATCCTCCAATATATCCCGCAAGTCCGGCGCATTCCCCCGTGGCTTCGCGCTTTTCGAGCGGTGCCGGGGTATGGTTCTGGCGGAGGGCCTGGATGCCTCTCTGTCGCGGCCACGAGGTGGTCGGTCTGTCGTATTGTGCGCTGGTGATGAGGGTTTGTATGCTTCCTCCTCTAGTCGGGGGAGCAACTTGCGTTTTGGGTAGCTTTTGGAAGGGCGTTCGAGTTCATACTCTTCGGCCGCGAGGACCTCGGTCCATCTGTCGGCCAGCAGGTCTTGATCAGCTTGAAGCTGTTGTTGCTTTTTCTTTAGGCTGTTCGCCGTGGCCATTAGCCTGCGTTTGAAACGCTCTTGTTCGACGGGATCCTCGGGCACGACGAATTCGTCGTCATTGAGGCTTGCCTCGTCTCCGGAGGGAGGCATGTAATTTTCATCCTCCTCGTCTGCCGCTCTCTCCTGAGGGCTGGCTTCTCTGTCCTCCTGTGCTAAATCTTGCTAGAGGGGGTTGTCTTCGGCACTCTCTGGGGTGTTGTTATCTCCGGTGCCGGAATCTCCATTCTTGCTATGGCGGGAATTAGAGCGGCGCCACTGACGTCGGCGCTTGGGCTGTTTGTTAGAGGAATCTGCCTCCACTGCTTCTTCGCCGTCCCCATCCTTCGGGGTGTCCACCATGTATATGTCGTATGACGAGGTGGTCTTCCAGTGCCCCGTAGGCGCTGGTTCTTGATCGTCTCCGGCATCATCGTCCATACCGTTGATGTCTTCGGAGTCGTAGTCTAGCATGTCGGTTAGATCGTCGACAGTGGCTACAAAGTGGGTGGTGGGTGGGCTTTGAATTTCTTCGTCGTCCGCATGCCAACCATCCTGACCGCAGTACGGCCAGGGCTCTCCTGATAACGAGAGATACTTTAACGAGTTCAGGATGTCGCCAAAGGGCGAGTGCTGAAAGATGTCCGCAGTGGTGAACTCCATGACCGGCGCCCAATAGGATTCGATTGGCAGGGGCGCAGGAGGTTCGGAGTCTGGCAAGGAGTCCGGCACCTCAGAGTCACGAGCTTTGCAAAGGACAAGATCGGTATTCGGCTCCATCGCCGTAGAAGTTGCAGATCCCGAGGCGGTGTCCAGCCACCTGTCCTCGATCTGCACGGTTGGCTCCGAACTATGGGTCGGAGCGGATTCGTGTGCAGCCTCCAAGGTACTATCCGGCGGTAGAGCAAAATCATGCCCATCGTGACAGTGCGGCACGCTCGGCTGTGGCTCGAATCCATCGAAGATCAAGTCTCCGCGGATGTCAGCCGTGAAGTTTAGGCTTCCAAATCTGACCTGGTGGCCAGGGGCGTAGCTTTCGATCTGCTCCAGATGGCCGAGTGAATTGGCCCGCAGTGCAAAGCCGCCGAACACGAAGATCTGTCCGGGGAGAAAAGTCTCACCTTGGACGACGTTGTTGTTGATTGAAGAAGCCATCAAGCCTATCAGTGACGACACAGAGGAACTCTCAATGAAAGCACCAATGTCGGTGTCAAAACCGGCGGATCTCGGGTAGGGGGTCCCGAACTGTGCGTCTAGGCGGATGGTAACAGGAGACAAGGGACACGATGTTTTTACCTAGGTTCGGGCCCTCTCGATGGAGGTAAAACCCTACTCCTGCTTGATTGATATTGATGATATGGGTAGTACAAGAGTGGATCTACCACGAGATCAAGGAGGCTAAACCCTAGAAGCTAGCCTATGGTATGATTGTTGTAATGGTTGTTCGTCCTATGGACTAAAACCCTCCGGTTTATATAGACATCGGAGAGGGCTAGGGTTACACAGAGTCATCTACAATGGTAGGAGATCTACATATCCGTATCGCCAACCTTGCCTTCCACGCCAAGGAAAGTCCCATCCGGACACGGGACGAAGTCTTCAATCTTGTATCTTCATAGTCTTGGAGTCCGGCCGATGATGATAGTCCGGCTATCCAGACACCCCCTAGTCCAGGACTCCCTCACCAGGACTTGCGCGGAGCGATGCCTGACCTCGTGAGGAAGGACCGCCTCAGCCCCATAGACGAGGAAAAACGGGGTTTCGCCGGTCGACTTGGTAGCGGTACTACGGATGGACCACAGCAAGGACTGAAGCTCGTTGTGCCAACCCCTGCCGCATGCCTCCAGCTTCTTCTTGAAGGTTCGGGTTTTGAGGCATTTCAGAACCTCCGTGTTGGCGCGTTCCGCTTGGCTGTTGCTCTGAGGGTGTGCCATCGAAGCGTAGCATATGTGCGTTCCAAGGTTAGCACAATATGTTTTGAATAGATTGCTAGTGAACTGCGAACCGTTGTCGGTGATGATGCGATTGGGTACCCCACACCGGCTCATGAGGCCCTTGATGAACTTGACTGCTGAGCCAGCCGGGATGGTGCGGACAGCTTCCACTTCGGCCCACTTAGTGAATTTGTCGATGGCGACGTAAAGGTAGCGATAGCCCCCTGGCGCCCGAGGAAATGGGCCAAGGATGTCCAGTCCCCAAACAGCGAACGACCATGAGAGCGGAATGGTCTGAAGGCCCTGAGCTGGCTGGTGAATCTGCTTGGCGTGGAACTGGCAGGCTTCACAAGCCTTCACGAGCTCGACTGCGTCGTTGAGTGCTGTTGGCCAATAGAAACCGCTGCGGAACGCCTTGTCGACGAGTGTGCGCAAAGACGAGTGGTGCCCGCAGTCTCCACCGTGAATGTCTGCCAGCAGCTCCTTTCCTTGCTCCCTAGAGATGCAACGTAGAGTAACGTCGTTCGGCCGCTTTCGGTAGAGCTCCCGGTCTTGGATGCAGTAAGCCGCGGCCTACCGCGCCACACGTTCTGCATCCTCCTCCTTCTCCGGTAGGATCCCTTGCACCAAGTAACCCTTGAACTCCGTGGTCCAACATCCTTCCTGAGGCTCCAGTGCCAGTAGCAGGTGTGCCCTGAGGTCGAGCCACAGACCGGGGCTCCCGAGGCAGGCGGTTGAGGGAGCTCCTCCCGAGGCTGTGTTGTGCTCGATAGTGATGGTGCCGCTCAGGGTTTGAAGAGTCGCTCCTCAAAGACGCCAGGCTCCTGAGGCAACCGCCTGTGTGCCCTCCTCGCGATGTCATCAGCCTCTTGATTGGTGCCGCGAGGCACATGCTGCAACTCAAGCCCCCAGAACTGTTTCTCCATCCTGCGAAACTCCGCGAGATAGGCTTCCATGTGCTCGCCCTTCGGCTCGTATACCTTGTTGGAGAAGTTGACGAGGAGTTGTGAATCGCCCTTGATGATGAGGCGCTTTACTCCCAAGGCGGCTGCGGCTTTCAAGCCCGCTATCAGGCCCTTGTACTCTGCTATGTTGTTGGAGACCTTTTCCCCATGCTGGAAGCAGAGTTGCACAGCGTAGTAAAGCTTGTCCTATGTGGGGGATATGAGCACTGCGCCAGCCCCCCCCCCCGCCCTGTCGTGAGAACGCCCTATCGAAGTACATGACCCAGCCGTCCGGCGCTTCACTTCCCGGGGAAAGCGACCGGTCCTCGCCCACTTTGAGCCCCGGTGCCTCTGCCCGTTCCGCCATGAAATCTGCAAGTGTGGCTCCCTTGATGAGTCTGGTCGTGCTGAATTCCATCTGAAACGCTTGCAGTTTGATGTTCCATTCAGCGACTCTCCCAGCTGAGTTGGGGCTCCTGAGTACCCTTTCCAAGGGGTATGCTGAGACGACCTTGATGGGATGGCCTTGAAAGTAGTGTCGCAGCTTGCGCGAGGCCACTAACAGTTCGAGGAGGAGTTTTTGGGGCATAGGGTATCGCACCCTCGCGTCCCATAGCACCGTGCTGACGAAGTAGACAGGGTGCTCGACAAGGTTGAGGGTGCTGGCGCAGCCCGCATCCTCCGGGGGTTGAGGCGCCTCCTGGGACGACAGAGCCCCCGACACTTGGTCGCTTGGAGAGGACTCCTCCGCTCTGGGTGCATTCCCCTGCTGAGGTTGATCCTTTTCTGCTGCGGTCGTGGTCTTCGGGAGGCTTCCTTGGCTTTGCTCTGCTTTAGCCGGGACGGCGGCTGTGGCCTTGGTCCGGCGCTCCTCTCTAACCACCACCAGGGATGCGCTGGCGGAGTAGGGGGTGGCTGCAAGGTAGAGTACCAAGGGCTCCTGAGGGCATGGAGCTACCATCACCGGAGGGCTGGTAAGGTACCTCTTGAGATCATGGAATGCCTTGTCGGCCTCTTCAGTCCACTCAAAGGGGCCCTTCTTCTTCATCAGCTTGAAGAAGGGCAGTGCTTGCTCCCCCAGCTTGGAGATGAAACGTCCTAACGCGGTTACGCGCCCGGTGAGCTTCTGCATTTCTCTGAGGGTCTTCGGCGGGCTCATGTCTTCGACTGCCTTGACCTTCTCTGGGTTGGCCTCGATGACCCTGTGGGACACGAGGAAGCCCAGGAGCATGCCCGAGGGGACTCCAAACACGCACTTCTCCAGGTTGAGCCGCAGGTCCACTTCATTGAGGCTCGCGAAGGTTTCTTCCAGGCCCTGTATCAGGGTTTTTGCCTCCCGAGACTTCACCACAATGTCATCGACATAAGCTTCAGCGTTCCTCCCAAGCTGCCGGCCCAAGGCGATGTGCATCAGCCGCTGAAAGGTTGCTCCTGCATTGCGCTGCCCAAACGGCATGCAGGTATAGCAGTACACTCCACACGGGGTCAGGAAGGCCATTTTCTCTACGTCTTCTACAGCCACCTTGATATGGTGATAGCCCGAGAAGGCATCCAGGAAGCACAATAGGTCACACTCGGCGGTAGAGTCGATGATCTGGTCGATGCGAGGGAGCGGGAACGGATCTTGCGGGCAGGCCTTGTTGAGGTTGGTGAAGTCGACACACATGCGTTCCTTTCCTCCCTTTTTTGGCACAACAACAGGGTTGGCCAGCCATTCAGGATAGCGGACCTTGCGACTGACGGCCGTTGCCTCTAACTTGCGAGTTTCTTGGACGATGAAGGCCTGCTTTTCGGTGGACTGCCGCCTTGCCTTCTGCTTCACGGGGCGCACGTTGGGGCACACGTTGAGATGATGTTCAATCACATCCCTTGGGACCCCTGCTAGCTGATCAGGTTCCCATGCAAACACCTTCTTGTTTGCACGTAGGAACTTCACCAAGGCCTCCTCCTGCCCGGGTTCGAGGTTGGCGCCTATGGTGAAGGTGGCGCCAGTGGATCCATCCTCGTCGACCGGCACCTGCTTGGTCTCCGCCTTGTCTTAGGTGAATAGCTGCTTCTTCTTGGCTGGCGCAGCCCCTTGGCTCGAGGACATCTGCGCTGGCGGGCTGCGCCGCCGCGGCCGTCTTGAAAGCAAGCTTGAGTGCCTGTAGCGCATCCCTTGTGTCTCCGGACACGGTAAGGACGCCGCTGGTCCCGGGCATCTTCATGAGGTTGTACGCTAGGTGAGTCGCTGCCATGAACAGGGCCAAGTCTGGGTAGCTGAGGATGGCGTTGTACGGGAGGCCGATGGGGGCAATGTCAAAGTCGATCAGCTCCATGCGGAAGTTGTCGTGGGTGCCGAAGGTCACCGGGAGGCGGATCTACCCCAGGGAGCCGGTGGAAACACCTCCGACGCCCGAGAAGGGACTGCTGGGTTGAATCCGCTCTAGCAGCATGTGGAGGAGGCTGAAGGCCTCCACCGAGAGCACGCTGAGGCCGGCACCCCCGTCGATGAGGGTTCTGGTGATGGTTACCTGGCAGATGGTGGGTGTGCATAGCATCGGGAGCGCGCCCGAACAGGCGGTGTTTGAGGGGTGATCATCCGAGCTGAAGGTCAAATCAGCCTTGGGTGCCACCCAGCCCGGGGGGTTTCACGGCTCTTGAGGACGGCGCCGATCTGACGGACGAACGGCGCCGATCTGACGGACGAACGGCTTGACGTGGCGGCCCGAAGCTGGTGCCTGCGATCCGCCTAGGATAGCTCCGACGACTGGGGGTGCCGACGCAACATGATGGGCGAGGAAGAGGTTGCGCAACTCCTTCCAGGAGGCAACAGAAGCCGCTGGCAGGTGGAGCAGCCACATGTGTGGGACGCCGGTGAGGGCCATGGGCAGCCAGTTCGCCATGACCTTGTCGTCGCCTCAGGCCCTGAGGACGGCTTCTTCATATGCCAGCAGGAAGGTCAGCGGGTCAGCCGCGCCGTCGTAGCACGGCGGCATGTCCGGCTTGAACTTGTTTGGCCACTACACCTGTCGCAAGGTGGGGGCCAGGGCTCGGAGCCCCCTGGTTCCCACGCCGGTGTCAACAGCCGGAGCAGGCGGTGCGTTGGCCGCTATGAGGGCAGAGCGCGGTGTTGACAGAGGACGGGTCGACGGAAGGGAGAGCTCTGGTGCACCCCCTACCTGGCGCGCCAAATGTCGGATGTTGGGTTCTGGCAGACCCTTGAGGTTCGAACACTGGGGTGCGCATGAAGATCTCTCCCCTATCTATCTACGTCCGATTGCCTCGTGAGATCTAAGCTGGAAACCATGAACAACACAAGGGACACGAGGTTTATACTGGTTCGGGCCACGGCTGTGGTGTAATACCCTACTCCAGTGTGTGGTGTGGTGGATTGCCTAAGTGGCTGATGATGAACAGTACAAAGGGAGAACGACCTCGCGAGAGGTGTTCTTGAGCTGGTGCGATGAACTGCTTGTATGAGTTCAATCGCCTCTTTCTCTCTCTCTAGGCTTCCCAAAATCTAGATCGCCTCTTTCTCTCTCTCTGGTGCGATGAACTGCTTGTGTGAGTTCAATCTGCGGCTAGCTCTATTTATAGAGGCCCTGGGCCTCTCCCCAAATATTGAGCGGGAAGGGCGCCAACAACGGCCATTTTGAAGGGGAACATATAGTACAAGTTATCCTGACTAAAGTTGGTCTTCAGCTGCCAAAAGCACTGGTGATGACGCTGTCTTGGGCTCCACGGTGACCTCCATCCTGCCGTCCCGCTGGTCTTGGTCTTGTTGCACTGAAATGGCAACCTTTGCCTGATGCCTCGGTACTCCACACCTGTGCTTGCCCCCTTTGCACCAAAGAGGAAACAAGGACACTCCACAGGCCAGCGCCCGCCTAGTCTCGATCGTCAGGGCTTGCGTCATGAGCACCTCGCGAGGTACCCCGCCTTGATCTCTCCGCCTCCTCGCAAGCCTGCGTGGCAAAACCGTCCCTGAGGAAGCCTTGCACCATCCGCCCAGCGAGGCTTGGCCCCTTGCGACGGTCTTGAGTCTTGAGCTGATGAAGATGGGCCGTACTAGGCCACCACTTGAGCCACACCGCAGGCCGCAGGCAGGCAAGTCTGGGGACCCCCGTTCCCAGAACACCGACACACACCGACCAACAAGGAGCCGCTGTTGCTCTACATTGCCGCGACCTCGCGGGTGGTCAGCACGGTGCTGGTGGTCGAGCAACCAGAGAAGGGCAAGATCCAGGCCGTCCAGCGCCCAGTCTACTACCTGAGCGAGGTGCTCTCCATCTCCAAGAAGAACTACCCGCACTACCAGAAGATGTGTTACGGTGTGTACCTCACTGTCAAGAAGCTGAAGTAGTACTTCCAAGAGCACGTCGTCACCGTCGTAAGCACGACGCCTATCAGAGAAGTCATCGTGTGTTGGGATGCCTCTGGCCGGGTTGCCAAGTGGGCGATCCAGCTAGCCGGCCCCACCATCCTCTACGAGCCCCGCACCACGATCAAGTCTCAAGCCCTGGCCGACTTCCTCGTCGACTGGACCGAGACCCAGTACCTGTCGCTGCCTCTCGACTCAACGCATTGGCGCATGCACTTCGACGGGTCCAAGATGCGACTCGGCTTGGGGGCCGGCATCGTGCTGTCATCTCCGAAGGGCGACCGGCTCCGCTACGCGCTCCAGATCCACATTGCCGCCTCCAACAATGTCGCCGAATATGAAGCCCTTGTGCATGGCCTCCGGCTTGCCAAGGAACTCGGCATCCGGCGTATTCTGTGCTATGGCGACTCGGACCTGGTGGTGCAGCAGTGCCCCGGCGAGTGGGATGCCCGCGACTCCAACATGGCAAGCTACCGCTTCCTCATCCAGAAGTTGTCCGGATCCTTCGAGGGCTGCGAGTTCCTCCACGTCCCGCACGCGGAGAACAAGGCAGCCGACACGCTTGCCAAGATTGCCTCGTCACGACAGGCCATCCAGTCCGGCGTCTCCCTCGAGCACCTACGCAAGCCGTCTGTCAAGACATCGCCGGACTCCGAGTCCATTCATGTTCCAGACGACACCGCCGTACCTCAAGCCGGCCCGGGGACTGCTGAACCCGGCCCAGGGGCTGCTCAGCTCACCCGGCCTCCGTTGCGCATCCGTAATCCAACGGGCAGGTCGAGCGGGCCAACGGACTCATCCTGTCCGGCATCAAGCTGCGACTCGTCGAGCCACTCATCCGCTCACCTGGCAACTGGCTCGACGAGTTGTCGGCCGTTCTCTGGAGTCTGCGCACAACGCCGAATCGATCGACCGGGTTCACCCCGTTCTTCCTCGTCTATGGAGCCAAAGCCATCATCCCGACCGACGTCGAGTTGGACTCGCCGCGCATCGTGATGTACACCGAAGCCGAGGCCAGAGAAGCCCGTGAAGATGGCGTCGACCTGCTCGAAGAAGCACCTCTCCTGGCGCTCAGTCGCTCAGCCATCTACCAGTAGGGTCTGAGGCACTACCACATCAAGAAGATCAAGCCCCTCGTGTTCCGCGAGGGCGACCTCGTCCTCCGAATCGTCCAAGAGTAGGCAGGCCAGCACAAGCTGTCCCCTCCATGGGAGGGCCCATTCATCATGAGCAGGGCCTTGCGCGATTGCAATGCCTACTACCTCATCGATGCACGCAAGTCAAAGAAGCACAAGAAGGACACCGCCGGTGAAGAAATGACACGGCCGTGGAACGCGGAACTCCTCCGCCCGTTTTACAGTTAGCCGCACGAGTGTATGTATCATCGCCTTTTGTAAACGCATGAAACTATGGGGTCCCTGAACGAGACTCGGGGGCTGCCTTTTGCCGACCAATTTATTGTGTCCCCATTTTTCTGCATCACTATACCACTGAACCTGGCCACCGGTCCAACTCGCTCGACCCGGGGGCTCGGGGGCTGGCCGGATCAATCGCCACCCCGCCGCCTTACTTGGTGATTCCTGATAAAAGTTAGGATGTCGCGGTCCCTCACTTCGCTCTAAAGCCACAAATCCAGCTTTGGCTGTCGGCTGGCAAGCACAACAGGCCAAAGCTCCTTTACGCTTCATACACTAAGTCAAAGGCTGCCAGGTCGATCAACCCGGCTCGCCATTCATCAAGTGGACAGCCACACAACCGGCTGCTCGCCAACCGGCTTCGCCGGATTGCCGCCAGCCGGCCCAGTGGGTGTTTCGCTCGCGCTCAACGTTTTGAAGGACCCAAGTCCTGCGCGTTCCTTTCAAAGAATCGAACTCCTTGTCACGGACTGGAGCCTCGGCCGTCTGACTCGCGGGGGGAGGTTTGAGAAAGGAAAAGCGCATGAAATCGGTCCAAAAAATGGAAGGCAAAAAAGCAAAGGCACTCACGACATTCACACATAAATATTTAACAAAAGGCCCACGGCCCGAGTTTATTACACCCTAAAACCCCAGTAGGTGGGTGGACCTGCTACTTAACAAATTTTACAAAGTGTCTCAGGCATCTCCAGCGCCGCGTCGCGACGTCGACGGCTCTCCCTGGCGGCCTCCGGGTCTGGCGAATCGCCGGTGTCCTCCTCGGCATCCGCGTCGCCGTAGACGCCCGTAACCTTCGAGCTCCCCTCCGGATCGTGGAGAAGCAAGCCGTATTCGTCGCCATCCACGGCCCTGCCGTCTTCCATCTGCTCCGGATGGAACTCATCATGGAAGGCGAACTCGACGATGTAGCTGGACCGGGAGGCGATCCGGCCAGCCTGCTCCTGCAACAACTGCTCCGAGCCGGCCCGTTGGCCCATCAGCGCGTCCAGCTGAAGATTCGGATGCCAAGACAGCGCAAACCGGAGTGCCATCTCGGCACCGGCACGAGCAGTGGAGACACGCCACTCGCCAAGACGGTCTGGGCCCGTCTCCAACCAGCGCGCCAGGCGCGTGAAGCTGCTCGGCACGACGGCGCCCGGCCAAAGGGCCGTTGTCATCGCGGTACCGGCCCGGGGCAGCCGCTCCATCTGCGTCCCCAGGACCCGTAGGCGGGCCTCAGCAGCGGCGATGATCTCTAGGAATGTCCAGGTCTTCCGTGGATCCGTCCCGGACCCAACAATGCTGGTCGGGTTGCGCTGATAGCGGACGGCTTCCTCCGCCAGCCGCTGCGTCTCCGGGAAGGCCCCTGCCACAAAGGAAGAAGCAAGTTAGAAGAACAACAAGGAAGAAAGCCGGGTCCCGACCCGGCAAACTACAAGAAGCAGCACTTACTGGAGAAGGAATCTTCTAGGTGTTGCGCCTCAAGCAACGTACCACGCCGCTCCCGCTCCATGGCGCGGTCGCGCTCCTCGAGCGCCTTCTCCATGTTGGCCGCCGTAACAAGGGCCGCCTTCAGCTTGGTGTCCTTGTCTTCGGCCACCTTCTCGGCCGCCTCGCGGCGCCGGGCTTCGTCCTCACAAGCCCCCTCGTCCGTGGTGACCTGCTCCCGCAGGCGATCCACCTCGGCCTGGAGCCGGCCCTTATTGTCGGCCAGCTGCCCGCGCTGCTGGTCTGCCTCCACCAGGGCCCGCTGCACCTCCGCGACCTTGGCGGCCTCCGCCTTGAGAAGCTCCACCTCGGTCTCAAGACGGCTCTTGTGACCCGCCAGCTGTTCATGCAGCCGGTTGGCCTCGTCAAGAGACCGCCTCGACACCAAGCCGGCCGGTGTCGGCAACAAGCCGGTCGTAGTGATGACCGGCCCAGAACAGACGGGTCCACCAGGACAGCACCTCGGCTGTGAAAAAGAAGGATTTAGCAAAAGAAAAAAGCAAAACTTAAGATTTGGCCCAATTATTACACAATTGGCCTGAATCTCGGGGGCTACACCCAGTGGGTGCGCTAGCGCGCCCCCACTAAAAAATAGCACAAGAGTACCTGCGGCGATGCGGAGCTCGTGGCGAGCTGCTCCACGAGCTCGTTGTGCTTGCCCAGGAGACGGTTGTAGGCAGCAACCCGGAAGGCGTCAAGATGCTGCAGAAATCAGAAGTCAAGAAACAAGGCCAACGCTCTAAAGATTCAACCCAACTACTATGTAGTTGGCCCGAATCTCGGGGGCTACACCCAGTGGGTGCGCTGGCGCGCCCCCACAAAGAAGAAATCACAAGGAAGCAAGAAGACTTACTAGCACGGCGCGCTCCAGGTCACGCGTCCGCTCCACCTCGGCCTGCGCGAAGGCCTCAAGCTGCTCCGTCCGGCCTCACAGGCGGCGGCTGAAGGCGTCCAGTGCCGCCTCCTCCTGGGTCTGGGGCCTGAAGACGACGGCACCCCTGCTCCGTGCTGGCTGCGCCACGGTAGCTCGGCACCCTCCCTGCCGGGGCACCAAGGCGTGCCCCCTGCTGGCCGCTTGCGACGCGGCCAGCACCTCCTCCGACGCCCCTCCTGGCGCCGATGACGACCTGGACGCCGGGACGCCTTGCGTCACCACCACCAGCCCAGCTGCCGGGATGGCCTCCGGCACCGCCGCCCGCGGTGCCCCCTCCATAGCCGACGGCACCTCCACCACCATCAGCCCCCGCGCGCTCAACCACATCAGCCCGCGGAGGGGTATCGCCCCCCACCTCCACGACCTCCTGGTCGAGGATCACCACCTCAACCTGGCCTCCACGGCCGCGCTCCCTCACCGACGACGGCTCAAAGACCATCGCCGCCACCATCGTCTCCTCCGGCATCTCGCGCTAGGCCGGCTCCGCGCCGGATCGCGCCCATGCCGCCGCCGCGTCGGTCCAAGCCTAGACTGACGCCGCCTCCAGCTCTGCCTTGGCCTGGTTCCTGTACCGACAGGCCAAGGCCTCGACGTCGTTCGGGTCTAGGCCGAGGTCCGAGTCGCCCCGTCCCTCCACCTTGCCCTGTTCGGCAAGATTGGACCGGCTGCTACGGAATGCGGCCCCTTCGGCGGCCGCGGCCTCCGTCGCCGCCCTCGCCAGCGCGATTGGCGACCTGAAGAAGAAGACAGAATGAGCAAAAAGAAGCAAGACTGGCTCGAAAAATCCAGGCGCAAACAAGAAATGAAGCTTGCCCGTCAATACCAGGACCGGGGTTGGCCTCCCGTCCCCACTGCCGCGCTTCTTCTTGGCTGGCCTCCCGGCCCCGGCCGGGTCCGCCGTGCGTTTCGGGGCCCGGGGTCGTGGCGCGACGCTATCTTTTCCATGCGGGCAGCGCTTTGAGGATCCGGCTCTGCCCGCGTCGCCGCCTCCCCCACCCAACGCCACTACACTAATAGCCGACGTCAGCATCACCCGCGACATGCCATGGTCAGCAACTCAAGACACATGAAGAGAAGAGAAAACATGGAACTTACCCGCGCGACGCCCAGCGCCCGTGTCGGACTCGGCCAGCTCCTCCTCGCTAGGAGCCGCGGGCTCCTCCGGCGCCACCGGCGCCACCTGCAATGGAGCCCGGGCGTAAGGATGCCGAATCGCGTTCAGAAGTATCACCCGCGTCGCGTCGGGATGGATGAGAGGGTGTGCCGCAGCAAAGTAAGAATACCGAACGCTCACCTGTGGCACCGGGTTTGACTTGCTGTACGGCGCCTTGCCGAACTGCCAGTCCTCTCCAAGGTTGGCCTTGGAGATGTCGTTCACGTCGCGAGCAATCTGCTCCGCGGACAGCCGCGTCGACCAAATACGGTTGGGGTCCTGAAGGCAGATCAAATCGCCAATGAGGCAGGAGCGTCTCTGAAGCGGAAGGACCCACGCATGATGAACGCGGCAAGGAGGTCGGTGTCGGTGAGCCCCTCCTACATCCTCATCACCGTCACCCGCTCGCAGAGGTTGACGATCTCCTGCGACGGACGCCGGAGCGAGTAGCCCCAGTTCGTCTTCGCCTGCGATGGCGCGATGGCGAAGGGCGGAAGGTTGATGTGGTCCGCGCCATGGTTGCAGACGTAGAAGAAGGAGTTCTGCCACTTCTTGGCAGGGTCCTCCAGCGGGATCTTGGGGAAATCCACCCCGGACCGCTTCGAGATGACGGCAGCACCGCAGTCGGCGAACTCATCGGCCAACAGGCCCTGTTGCTTCAAGGAGAAGAAGTGTGCCCAGAGGTCGATCGTGGGCTCGACCCCCAGGTACCCCTCACAGAGCGTGACGAAGCAGGAGAGCTGGACGATGGCGCCGGTGCCGAGATGATGTGGCTGGAGCCTGAAGAACTCCAAGAACGCGCGGAAGAAGGCGCTCGCCGGCAGCCCAAACCCGCGCTCGAAGTGCGTGAGGAAGACCACGCACTCCTGCCCCTCGGGCTGAGGCCTCTGCTCACCGCGCGGCACGCGAACGCCAACGTCCGTCTCCCATGGCAGGCGTCGCGATGCCCGGAGCCAGGTGATGTCCTCGGTAGTGACGTTCGAGCCCATCCTGGAGCCGGACGGCAGCGCCATGGACAGAAGAAGAAGGAAGAAGATGGACAACGGAGGAAGCTCTTCTTGGAGCAACTGGCGCTGCAGTGCGTTAGTTGCAAAGAGCAGAGCGAGAGCAAAGGGACAGGAGGGCGCGAGCGAGAATAATGTCCGCCGCCCCCCTGCCCCCCGATTTATAACCCTCGGTTCAAATGTGGGGAAGTGGGATCCTCTGCACATGCCCGTTCCACTACCCTGCAATAAGTGCGCACGTACACGCGCAGTAACTGCTCGGGGAAGTGCAACCGGCCTCCAAATGCCGCAATAAATCCACGTGCGTGGGCCAAGGGCGCACGGCGGTGGGCCCCAGCCCGTCACCCAGTCCCGTCACGCGTGTGGCCTGTCAGGCCTCTCCGACTTCCGTCCACCATGTGGCGCCCGCGCAAAGCCCGAGGGATTGCCCCAGGATTCGCCGGACTCCTCGGTTCCCGCCACGGCTGGGATGCCGCGATTTGGTTTCCGAAAAAACCGGCACACAGTGGGTGTTGCAGGAACCGGCGCTTGCAGAATCCGCCTTGCTCAAGGGGGAAACTGCGAAGGCCCACTCATCCGAAGACGGCGGACCTTCACAGCTTCGGGGACTACTGTCGGGGGGATGAACCCCGGGCAGGCAACGGAACCCGGATCCTCTTCAAAAATGGTGGGGCCTGCATCGCCCCACAAGACCGGCACGCGCCTGGCCGGGTCGTTCGACCCGGCAAGGCCCGCAGCCCGGCCAAACTCGCCGACCCGGCAAGGTACGTCGACCCGGCCTCAGCAACTGGCACAAGGCAGCCGAACCCGGCACGACCAAAGCTTCCCCAACAAGCCGACCCCACCCGTGGCGTGCGCTGCAATCCAGCCATGGGTCAAGCTTCCATCCCATCCAGGCCATACGATGGGACGAGACCTCAATCACTGGTGACCAGGACAACAGTGTTTCCACCCATGCCTATGGTCAGCCGAAGCGTGGCAACAGTGCCCCTTACCTACCCGCTGACTAGGGCTGACATGGCAACAGTGCTCCTCCCCTCACTGCTGACGATAGCAAGCGGCAGCCTGACGGAGAGCACTGTACAAGACTCGACTCGGCCACGCCCTGACGATCGACAAGACGGCACATAGTCCCCCTAGGCATGCAGGGCCCACACCTAGGGGAACCCGGCGAACCGCAAGCCCTCAAGCGGGACCCAGCCCGGTATCCCGGACACCGACAATACGGACCCACCAACTCAGCATATTACCATTGTAACCCTAGGTGGGTTGATCTATAAAACCCCCCAGGAACCCATGCCTACAGGGGCATGTAACGGAAGATACACAAGGCAACCTGTGAGAAACAAACACAAGCAAGCATAGGACTAGCCACCAAAAACCGCACCACCGGAGAGAAGGAGCAGCCCAAGCCTTGGCCAGCTTCCTTCCTCCTCATACAGCTCCAGGAGCAACATTGTACTATCGATCATCCAACCTCACTCGGCAGGACTAGGGGTATGATCTCTCCCGAGATCCCCGAACCTGGGTATGTCCAGCGTCTCGCATCCGCTCATGCCAACCTCGCCTCTGGAGCCCACCAGCGCCCTCGAGCCTCCTCCTCTCTTTAGCCATCCCTTGGCATCTGCCATGCGCCCACCACGACAGATTGTTACATGTTATAGAATGGTAATTGATTTTAGAAAATTAAACAAAGCCACTAGAAAAGATCATTACCCTCTACCTTTTATTGATCAAATGCTAGAAAGGTTGTCTAAGCACACATATTTTTGCTTCCTTGATGGATATTCTGGTTTTTCACAAATACCTGTTTCTCAACCTGATCAAGAAAAGACCACTTTCACTTGTCCATTTGGAACTTATGCTTATAGATGTATGCCTTTTGGTCTATGCAATTCACCTGCTATCTTTCAAAGATGTATGACTGCTATATTCTCTGATTTTTATGAAAAGATTTTTGAGGTTTTCATGGATGACTTTTCTGTTTACGGGAAGTCTTTTGATGATTGTTTAAGAAATCTTGATCGAGTTTTGCAGAGATGTGAGCAAACAAATCTTGTCTTGAAATGGGAGAAGTGCCACTTTATGGTTAATGAAGGTACTGTCTTAGGCCATAAAATTTCTAAAAGAGGTATTAAGGTGGACAATGCTAAGGTTGATGCAATTGAGAAAATGCCATGTCCTAAAGATATCGAAGGTATTCATAGTTTCTTAGGTCATGCTGGTTTCTATAGGAGATTTATTAGAGACTTTTCTAAAATTTCTAGGCCTCTTACAAATCTTTTGCAAAAGGATGTTCCTTTTGTTTTTGATGATGATTGTTTAGAAGCCTTCGAAACACTCAAGAAAGCCTTAATTACTGCACCTATTGTTCAACCACCTAACTGGAACTTGCCTATTGAAATTATGTGTGATGCTATGATTATGCTATTGGTGCTATTCTAGGACAAAGAGTTGATAAGAAACTAAATGTTATTCATAATGCTAGCACTACAAAAAAATACATTTCCGTGATGATACGTGTTTGTCACAGTAGGTCGCATTTTCTGTCATGCATGTTGTCGGATTTCGGGTTCCGGCAGACCCTTGAGGTTCGAACACTGGGGTGCACGCAGAGATCACACCCCCAGCCTACCCATGTCTCACTGCCTCGCCAGGATCTAAAACTACACGAAGAACAACACAAGGGACACGAGATTTATACTGGTTTAGTCCACCATTGTGGTGTAATACCCTACTCCAGTTTGTGTGTGGTGGATTACCTCTGGGGCTGATGAGGAACGGTACAAGGGGAGAACAGCCTCGCGAGGGTTTGTTCTTGGTTGGTGCGCTGAACTGCTAGGGGGGAGTTCAGTCGCCTCTCTCTCTGTGTCTCAGACGCCAATTTGATCTCTCTACCCTGTGGGTGCCTGGTCCTATTTATAGGCGAAGGCCCCGGGCCTCTTCCCAAATATTGAGCGGGAAGGGCGCCAACAATTGGCCATTTTGAAGGGGAACATCTAGTACGCTTATCCTGACTAAAGTTGGTCCTCGCCTGCCAAAGACCCTGACGATGACGCTGGCTTGGGCTCCACGATGACCTCCGTTCTGCCGTCCTGCTGGTCTTGGTCTTGTTGCAACGAAATGGTTGCCTTTGCTTGATACCCTTGCCTGCGCTTGCCCCCTTTGCACCAAAGGGGAAACAAGGACTCTGCGCAGGCCGGCGCCCGCCTGGCCTTGGTCGTCATGGCTTGCGTCACGGGCACCTCGTGAGGTACCCCACCTTGATCTCTCCGCCTCCTCGCGAGCCAGCCTGACGAGGCCGTGCCTGAGGAAGCCTCCTGTCGTCCGCCCCGCGAGGCTTGGGCCCTCGCGAGGGTCCTGAGCATGTGCTGATGAAGATGGGCCGTACTGGGCCATTCCTTGAGCCACGCCACAGGCCGCAGGCACGCAAGTCTGGGTACCCCCGTTCCCAGAACGCCGACAGTAGCCCCCGGGCCCAAGGCGCGATTGTACTTGGCTTAGCAGAGAAGCGAAGAGGCATGTGCGAAGTGCCACGGGCCCCAATATCCTGCAGCCTTGGGCGCCGCGTGGCGGTTGATTGGACGTGGGCGTCCTGGCTCCCCCACGACGCCTCGGTAACTGCACGAATTGACAAGTCCCTGCATGCAAAATGGGTCATGATTACCTGTGATCGTGGAGGCCGTCGGTTGGCCTCCCTCGGCTATATGTACGGAACGGCGCGAGCCCCTCCAGTTCATCCCTCCTTGCTAGTCTCCGTCTTCTTCTCGGCTGCTCGCCATCCCCATGGCCCCACCGAAGATGTTCTCGGCAGCGGAGAAAGGGAAGGCTTGCCAGGAAGGGCCCGGCTCTCCTCCGGCCAAGCGTGGCCGGGGCCGCCCTCGCACGCACCCTACGGCCCCTGCCGCGGCCTCCCGTGGCCGTGGAGACAGCCCTCTGCGCAGCGGTGGGCGTCCTGCTGCCATCGAGAGGTACGCTGGGGCTGTGCGTCCCCCAAGGCCACGCTTCTGCTCGGCGGAGGTGCTGCCGGAGTTTGTCGTGTGGTCGGCAGACCCGAACGGCACCTGGCTCCAGCTCCCCTGCTTCTTCATAGGTGAGCTTCCGGCTGGTGCCCCAGGCGGCCTTTGGCTTCAGGCAGATGGTTGCTGCAACAGGGCTTCTTGGGCTACCTTGGAGGTCTCCACCGCTGGGGAGGCGGCCTTGACCCACGGCTGGCAAACATTTGCCCGCGCGCGCGGCCTGTGCCGATGGTGCACTCTGCACTTCAAGTTCGACGGCGACGCCACCCTCTATGTGAGGGTGTTCAGGGAAGACGGCCGCCGCGCCGGATGCTGCCCCGAAGACGATGACCGCGGCCATGCGCCCAGCCCCGGCGTTGGCCGGGGTGAAGGTGGCAGAGGGCGCGCGGGCAGCGGGGCCCGAGGCCCGCCAAGCTCTGGTGACTCCCCTTCGGATGGCAGCTCCTCCAGTGGCGGTCGCGACCAGCCCCCTTGTCGTCGTGCTCGCCTGGGAGAGGGCAGCGGGTCGGTCCGACGCCACACCTCGGTGAAGCGGGAGGCGGAATCCAGCTGAGCTCCGGAGGGAGTTCGAGCCTTCGCTGAGAGTTGGCGCCGGGCAGGTCGTGCCCCCTTTTGCTTTCCTTTCTTTCCTGCGCAAAAATAATGTAGCCTGGTCCCCCACGGGGGTGTGTTGAACTGTCGCTGTTTAATTGGTACGCTGTTTCTACCTTTTCTGCGCTATATTTGTTCTGTGTGCTTATGCGTGGAAATCACTTATCTCGGGGGGAAGCTTGTTGCGATCCTCGCCTCTTGAGGCTAGGGCCTTGTCGTGCTCCTTGTGTCCTGCAGGGTTTTAGTCAGCGGGGATAACCTCCAACCTTGGTAGCGAGGAGAACTAACCCAAGTCCCGTGATTGCGTCGCGATGCTCGTGGGGCATGGAATGGGAGGGGTGCTCCCGCAGCGGACTCGGATCAGGAAGTTTCAAACCACTGGGGCAGAAAACACTCGTGAGGGTGCCCGTGTTCCCCCCTCGCGAGACTTCTCGTGAGAGAAAACGAAAACCAGTAAGTGAAACGGACGAGGGGTCTCGAGTTCGAAACGGTAACAGCTTCAGAAAAACTTCAAATAGGAGCAATCAAGCCAACTGCGGAAAGCAAATGAAAGAAGCCGCGTCCGGCACCTAGTCTAGTCTTCGACGTCTTCTCACCAACGCGGAGCTAAGTGCTGCCACTGGGCGTGAGCGGGAGCCCCCGAGGCCCGAGGGCGGCACTCCGGAGACTCCAGGGCATGTACAACCCCACTCATTATTACGTGAGAGTGTCACGCGGCGAGCTTCACAGGTGTTTGCCTTCTTCACAGGCACCGGGCCTTTTCCAAAACTCAGCCACTTCACAGGCATTCGCCTTCTTCACAGGCACCGGGCCTTTTCCCAAAACGCAGCTTCTTCATAGGCATTCGCCTTCTTTACAGGCACCGGGCCTTTTCCCAGAACGCAGCTTCTTCACAGGCATTCGCCTTTTCACAGGCACCGGGCCTTTTCCCAAAACGCAGCTTCTTCACAGGCATTCGCCTTCTTTATAGGCACTGGGCCTTTTCCCAAAACGCAGCTTCTTCACAGGCATCGGGCCTTTTTCCAAAACGCAGCTTCTTCACAGGCATTCGCCTTCCTCACAGGCACCGGGCCTTTTCCCAAAATGCAGCTTCTTCACAGGCATTCGCCTTCTTCACAGACACCGGGCCTTTTCCCAAAACGCAGCTTCTTCACAGGCATTCGCCTTCTTCACAGGCACCGGGCCTTTTTCAGGGGTAAAACCTTCGGAGGTGTTGGATGTTCCAAGCGTTCTGTATGGGCACCCCCTCCTGGGTCTCCAAGCGTGCGGAGCCGGGCCTGGAAACATGAACAACCTTAAATGGGCCCTCCCACATGGGAGAGAGCTTATGCAGCCCCTCCCTAGAGAGAACCCGTCTGAGCACGAGGTCCCCTACCTCGAGAGTCCTGGGGCGGATGTTGCGACAGTGGTATCGCCGCAGTGCTTATTGGTACCTTGCTGCCCGCAGCGTGGCTTCTCGGCGATGCTCCTCCCCCAGCAAGAGATCCGTCCCCCGCATGGCGTCCTGCTGCGCTTCGTCGAACGCGAGGACCCGCGCGGAACGATGTCTGACCTTGTGAGGGAGAACGGCTTCAGCTCCGTAAACCAGAAAGAACGAGGTCTCGCCAGTCGGCTTGGTTGCGGTCGTGCGGATTGAACACAGCACGGACTGGAGCTCGTAGTACTAGCCCCTGCCGCAGGCCTCCAGCTTCTTCTTGAAGGTCCTAGTCTTGAGGGCCCTCAGGACCTCTGCGTTGGCTCACTCGGCCTGACCGTTGCTCCACGGGTGCGCCACCGAAGCGTAGCATATCTGCATTCCAAGGTTAGCACAGTATGTTTTGAAGAGGTTACTGGTGAACTGCGAACCGTTGTTGGTGATGATACGGTTCGGCACCCCGAATCGGCTCACGAGGCCCTTGATGAACTTAACCACGGAGCCTGTAGGGATGGTGCGGACAGCTTCCACCTCGGCCCACTTGGTGAATTTGTCCACGGTGACGTAGAGGTAGCGGTAGCCCCCTGACGCCCGAGGGAACGGGCCTAGGATATCCAGTCCCCAGACTACGAAGGGCCATGAGAGGGGTATAGTCTGCAAACCTCCCGCCGGCTGATGGATCTGCTTGGCATAGAACTGACAGGCCTCGCAAGCTTTCACCAGTTCCATAGCATCATTGAGTGCCGTGAGCCAATAGAACCCGCTGCGGAACGCCTTGCCAACGAGAGTTCGTGACGACGAGTGATGCCCACAGTCGCCATCGTGTATGTCTGCCAGTAGCTCCTTCCCTTGCTCCCTGGAAATGCAACGTAAGGACACATCATTTGGTCATCTTCGGTAGAGCTCCCCATCCTTAAGGCAGTATGATGTGGCCTGCCGTGCCACACGCTCCGCTTCCTCCTCCTTTTCCGGCAATGTGCCTCGCATCAGGTAACTCTTGAGCTCCGTGATCCAGCACCCCTCCTGAGGTTCCAGCGCCAGGAGCAGGCACGCCCTTGATGTCGGGCCGCAGATCGGGGCTCCTGAGGCAGGCGGTTGGGGGAGCTCCCCCCGAGGCTGCGCCGTGCTTGACAGTGATGGCGTCGCCGAGGGCTTGAAGAGCCGCTCCTCAAAGACGACAGGCTCCTGAGGTAGCCGCCTGGACACCCTTTTTGCGATGTCATCAGCCTCTTGATTGGTGCCGCGAGGCACATGCTGCAACTCCAGCCCCCAAAACTGCTTCTCCATCCTGCGGACCTTCGCGAGGTAGGCTTCCATGTGCTCGTCCTTTGGTTCGTATACTTTGTTGGAGAAGTTGACAAGGTGCTGCGAATCACCCTTGATGGTGAGGCGCTTCACCCCCACGGCGACTGCGGCCTTCAGGCTTGTTATCAGGCCTTCGTATTCTGCTATGTTGTTGGAGACCTTTTCCCCATGCTAAAAACAGAGTTGCATGGCGTAGTAGAGCTTGTCTTGAGTGGGGGATACGAGTACCGCACCAGCCCCCACGCCATGTCGGGAGAACGCCCCGTCGAAGTACATGACCCATCCATCCGGTGGCTCGCTCCCTGGGGAGAGCGATCGATCCTCGCCAGCCTCGAGGCCTGGCGCCTCTACCCATTCCGCCAGGAAGTCCGCAAGCGCAGCCCCCTTGATGACTCTGGTTGTGCTGAATTCTATCTGAAACGCCTGCAGCTCGATGTTCCACTCAGCGACTCTTCCAGCTGAGTTGGGGCTCCTGAGCACCCTTTCCAAGGGGTATGCTGAGACAACCTTGATGGGATGGCCTTGGAAATAGTGCCGCAGCTTGCGCGAGGCCACCAATAGCGCGAGGAGGAGTTTCTGGGGCATGGGGTGCCGCACCCTGGCGTCCCGCAATACCGTGCTGACGAAGTACACAGGGTGATCGAGTAGGTTGGGAGTGCTGGTGTCGCTACTGTCCTCCGGAGGCCGGGGCGCCTCCTGAGACAACGGAGCCCCCGGCGACTGGTCGCCTGGAGGAGGGGCCTCCTCTGTTTCGGGTGTGCTTCCCATTTGTGGCTGGTCCTTCTCGGTTGTAGCCGCGGTCTCTGTGAGGCCCTCTCGGCCCTGCTTTGCTTTAACCCGGACGGTTGCTGCGGCCTTGGCCCTACGCTCCTCCCTAACAGCCACCAGGGCTACGCTAGCAGAGTAGGGGGTGGCCGCAAGGTAGAGCACCAGGGGCTCCTGAGGGCGCGGAGCCACCATCACCGTGGGGCTGGTCAAGTACCTCTTGAGATCCTGAAATGCCTTGTCGGCCTGTTTAGTCCATTCAAAGGGTCCCTTCTTCTTCATCAACTTGAAGAAGGGCAGCGCTCATTCCCCCAACT
Organism: Triticum dicoccoides; assembly: GCF_002162155.2. NCBI lineage: Eukaryota > Viridiplantae > Streptophyta > Magnoliopsida > Poales > Poaceae > Triticum > Triticum dicoccoides. The sequence goes on from NC_041389.1 coordinate 124,068,402, forward strand.
TGGAGATGAAGCGCCCTAGTGCGGTCACGCGCCCGGTGAGCTTCTGCATCTCTCTGAGGGTCTTTGGCGGGCTCATGTCCTCGACTGCTTTTACCTTTTCCGGGTTGGCCTCGATGCCTCGGTGGGATACTAGGAAACCCAGGAGCTTGCCCGAGGGGACTGCAAACACACACTTCTCCGGGTTGAGCTGCAGGTCCACTTTGTTAAGGCTCGCGAAGGTTTCCTCCAAGTCATGTATCAGGGTTTTTGCCTCTCGAGACTTCACCACAATATCATCAACATAAGCCTCAGCATTCCTCCCGAGCTGCCGACCCAAGGCGATGTGCATCAGCCGCTGAAAGGTCGCACCGGCATTGCGCAACCCGAACGGCATGCACGTATAGCAGTACATTCCGCACAAGGTCAGGAAGGCCGTCTTTTCCACATCTTCTACTGCCATCTTGATCTGGTGGTAGCCGGAGAAGGCATCCAGGAAACACAACAAGTCGCACTCAGCGGTGGAGTTGACGATCTGGTCGATGCGAGGGAGCGGGAATGGATCCTGCGGGCAGGCCTTGTTGAGGTTGGTGAAGTCGACACACATGCGTTCCTTTCCCCCCTTCTTCGGCACGACAACAGGGTTAGCCAGCCAGTCTGGGTAGCAGACCTCGCGAATGACCCCCGCCGCCTCCAACTTGCGGGTCTCTTGGACGATGAAAGCTTGCTTCTTAGTGGACTGCCGCCTCGCCTTCTGCTTCACTGGGCGCATGTTGGGGCACACATTGAGGTGATGCTCGATTACGCCCCTCGGGACCCCTGCTAGCTAATCAGGTTCCCACACGAATACCTTCTTGTTCACGTGTAGGAATTTTACCAAAGGTTCCACCTGTCCGGGCTCTAGGTTGGCGCCTATGGTGAAGGTGGCACTGGTAGATCCGTCCTCGTTGACCGGTACCTGCTTGGTTTCCGCCTTGTCCTGAGTGAATAGCTGCTTCTTCTTGGCCGGTGCAGCCCCCTTGGGTCCAGAGGCATCTGAGTCGGTGGGCTGCGCCACCGCCGCGGCCTTGAAAGCGAGCTTGAGCGCTTGCAACGCATCCCCGATGTCTCCAGACACGGTGAGGATGCCACTACTCCCGGGCATCTTCATGAGGTTGTATGCTGGGTGAGTTGCGGCCATGAACCGGGCTAGTGCCAGGTAGCCGAGGATGGCGTTTTATGGGAGGCCGATGGGGGCGATGTCGAAGTCGATTAGCTCCGTGCAGAAGTTGTCGTAGGTGCCGAAGGTCACCGGAAGGCGGATCTGCCCCAGGGAGCCGGTGGAGCCGCCTCCGACGCCCAAGAAGGGCCTGCTGGGCTGCAGCAGCTCCAGCGGTACGTGGATAAGGCTGAAGGCCTCCACTGAGAGCATGCTGAGGCCAGCGCCGCCGTTGATGAGGGTCTTGGTGACCGCCACATTGCAGATGGTGGGGGTGCATAGCATTGGGAGCGCGCCCGAGCAGGCCGAGTTGGAGGGGTGATCATCTGAGCTGAAGGCCAGATCGGCTTTGGGTGCCGCCCATCCCGGAGGTGCCCCACTTGGCATGGAAGTGACACCGATCTGGCAGACGAATGACTTGATGTGGTGGCCTGAAAGTGGTGCCTGTGAGCCTCCTAGGAGAGCTGCGATGACTGGGTGCGCTGGTGCAGCGTACTGGGCGAGGAAGAGGCCACGCAGCTCCCCCCAGGAGGCCACGGAAGCCGTTGGTAGGTGGAGCAGCGACATGCGCGGGACATCAGTGAGGGCCATGGGAAACCACTTTGCCATGACCCTGTCGTCGCCCCCAGCTTCGAGGATGGCCTCCTCATAGGCAAGCAGGAAAGCCAACGGATCGGCCGCGCCGTTGTAGCGCGGTGGCATCTTTGGCTTGAACTTGTTCAGCCATTGCACCTTCCGCAAGGCGGGTGCCAAGGCTCGGAGCCCCCCGGCCCCCATGCTGGCGCCGGCGACCGGAGCGGGCGGCGCGCTGCTCATCATTAGGGCGAACCGCGGTGTTGACGGAGAGCGGGTTGGGGAAGGGAAAGCTTCGGCGCACCCCTACCTGGCACGCCAAATGTCGGATTTCGGGTTCCGGCAGACCCTTGAGGTTCGAACACTGGGGTGCATGCGGAGATCACACCCCCAGCCTACCCATGTCTCACCGCCTCGCCAGGATCTAAAACTACACGAAGAACAACACAAGGGACACGAGATTTATACTGGTTCAGGCCACCATTGTGGTGTAATACCCTACTCCAATTTGTGGTGTGGTGGATTGCCTCTGGGGCTGATGAGGAACGGTACAAGGGGAGAACAGCCTCACGAGGGTCTGTTCTTGGTTGGTGCGCTGAAATGCTAGGGGGAGTTCAGTCGCCTCTCTATCTGTGTATCAGATGCCGATTTGATCTCTCTACCCTGTGGGTGGCTGGTCCTATTTATAGACGAAGGCCCCGGGCCTCTTCCCAAATATTGAGCGGGAAGGGCGCCAACAATTGGCCATTTTGAAGGGGAACATCTAGTACACTTATCCTGACTAAAGTTGGTCCTCGCCTACCAAAGACCCTGACGATGAGGCTGGCTTGGGCTCCACGATGACCTCCATTCTGCCGTCCTGCTGGTCTTGGTCTTGTTGCACCGAAATGGTTACCTTTGCTTGATACCCTTGCATGCGCTTGCCCCCTTTACACCAAAGGGGAAACAAGGACTCTGCGCAGGCCGGCGCCCGCCTGGCGCCTGCCTGGCCTTGGTCGTCATGGCTTGCGTCACAGGCACCTCGTGAGGTACCCCGCCTTGATCTCTCTGCCTCCTTGCGAGCCAGCCTGATGAGGCCGTGCCTGAGGAAGCCTCATGTCGTCCGCCCCGCGAGGCTTGGCCCCTCACGAGGGTCCTGAGCATGTGCTGATGAAGATGGGCCGTACTGCACCATTCCTTGAGCCACGCCGCAGGCCACAGGCAGGCAAGTCTGGGTACCCCCGTTCCCAGAACGCCGACACATGTACATCCATGACGATTTTATGACAGAATCAAGATAGTCATACATGTGCTGTCGTAGAAGTGTTCCATGACATTATCAAAATTATCATCACGGAAGTGTCCACTTCCATGACGACAAATCGCGCGTCACAGAAGTGCTTTCGTCAAGGGTGACCGACACGTGGCATCCACCGTAACGGAATGCCGTTAAGCCATCGGGTCGGGTTTTGGATCCGATAACCCGTTAATAGCCCCGACCAATGGGGATTTTCCACGTGTAAAATCATCATTGGCTGGAGGAAACATGTGTCGGCTCATCATTGGGACAGATGTCATCCACTCATTGGACAGAAGGCGCCTATGATACGTCGACAGGTGGCACGGCCCATCAAGTTTAAATGGGCCGGCCCAACTAAAGGCCCACAAGATTTTACGGACCATAATGGGCCGGCCCAGCTGAAGGCCCACGAGATTTTGCGGACCATAATGGGCTGGCCCAGCTAAAGGCCCACAAGATTTCGCGGGCCATAATAGGCTGGACCAGGTAAAGGCCCACAAGATTTTTGTGTGCCATAATGGGCCGGCCCAGGTAAAGGCCCACAAAATTCTTGCGGATCATAATGGGCCGACCCAGCTAAAGGCCCATGAGATTTTGCCGACATTAATGGGCCGGCCCAGCTGTAGGCCCACAAGATTTTGAGGACCCTAGTAGGCCGGCCCATTAACTGGCTGCCATGTTTTGGGCCAAATGTCGGCCCATATTTGATCCGGTCCATTAATGGCCTGCCATGGTCCGGGCCTAATAATGGCCATATAAGATCCGGCCCGTTAAAAGCCTCCCACTTTCTGGGCCAAATCACGGTCCAGATCAGGTCCGGCCCTTTAAGAGGCTTTGGACTCAATTATGGCCCATATCAGATTTAGCCCGTTGACTGGATGCTATGCTTTTGGGCCCACTTGCTAAAGGCCCATTTAGTAATTCGGCCTGATATTAGTTTCGGCCTATTAAGGGCCCATTTAACATTTCGGCCCTATATTAATTTTGGCCTGTTAAAAGCCCGTCATATAGTAGGGCCTAACTACGGCCCTGTTTGCATCCGGCCTGCTAGCAGTCGATATCTGATTGGGCCAAACAAGGACCGAGACAACTTTGGCCTGTTAAAAGCCCGTGAATTGATTCGCACAATCATGGGCCGGGGTCCATTTCGGGCTGCTGCCGGCCCGTGAGCTATTTGGTGCGTTTCAGGCCCAACCTACTTCTCAGCCTCCTAAAAGCCCATTGAGCTTTCTTGTGAAAAGAGGGTCGGGGGTTACTCAGCCTATTAAAGGCCCGAATCTACTAGTGGGCCAGTTTGATGGGGCCCATGATGCGATCATACATCGTGATTGCATGACGGCCCGATTATGTACCGTAATTTTACGGTTTGGCCGGTTTACTGCGAAGACAGGATATATATACAGTAAAATAACTGCAGCATCGTGAATAAGAAAAAACCTAGACTATACAATAAAGAAATTACGGCATATTACATCCACTGGGCATCAAAGTTCGCCACTATGATAATAAAGCACAAGCAGACAGCAGATTACATACACTGGGCATCAAAGATCGCCACCAGTGCAAATAAACACGCCGACAAAATAATATACAAAACCGACACCACTTTAATAGAGTTCAAGAAAGGTTAGCCCTGCAGGGGAGCTGCAGCGCAAGCAGCTGAGCAAGATGATGAGACTGTGCTTGTTCAACACTTATATCTTCCTCACTCTGAAAGATAAACAAGCAGACAGATGACAAGTTTTGCACATAAAAGTATCAGTGCTGACAATTCATCACATTTCTTACTGACGAATAAAGTGACATAGTTTAAAATTGCATTAACACAATATGGTATTGTTCAAGTCAAGACATGGCAGGAAATGACATTGTGAAGGAGTTGGCAGCTTCATGACACCACTGGATTACAGATCAAGAACTCATAAGTATCAATGGTTAGTGTGTTGTCAATTTATCCCATTTTAGATTGGCAAATAAAGAGACGGTTTAAATAATAGTAGAATGATATGACATTGTTCATAGTTAAGACATTGCAGAATATGACATTGTGCTGTAGTGGGTAGGTTCACCACACCACTGGATTATGGATGAAGAACAGAAGCATACATGCAGTGCAAAAGAAGATCACTTGCTCTGTATAGTTTAATTTACATGGTATGAAGAAGGAACTTGGTTGTACAACTGAAAACTTAAATTGAGAAGGACAAACTTTTGTTTATGAACTACATAATAAACTTTAAACATGCAATTTGATGCAAACACCAAAAATAAACAACTGTTGCAGTCATGCCTAACCAAATATACACAACAAAGTTTGAAGGCTTGAGAAGGACAAACTTACATTACTGGTGAAGACAGGCTCTATAAAGCCCTTGTCCATGCTGATGGGGGGGCAATTCAAGAAGTTTAGCACAGAATCTTCTTCATAAGCGTTGCCTTTATTCTACATTTTGTTAAGAGTAAATATAGATGTGATAATATACGAAAAAATGGAGAATATTTAAGATAAGATGAAGAGTGATGCTACATAACCAAGTAGCTATAAATGTATGTGCAGCGATACAGGCAAAAGGCACAACCAAGAGCAATGCACAGCTAAACTTCTTCAGTACCAACCTTATGGTAAGAGTAAATATAGATCTGATGTGTAGAAAATGGAGGGCAAAGGAACATAAGCTGCAGAGTGATGGTACATGAACAACTACCTATCAATATAAGTACACTGATAAAGGACAACATGTACTTACAAGAACAATGCAGAGCTAAAAAAATTCATTGGCATTGGATATATTCTACACTAATGTAACCATTCAGACAGATCAGATAATTTGGAGCGAACAATTGATAAGCAAGCTATCATGCATACTACTGTCACATAATGAACCAGGTATGTATGCAAGTACAGTGATACAGGACAACAGGTACTAACAAGAGCAAAGCAGCGGGCAACGTATTTGTGATATCCTGTCGTTCTTTTCAAACTGGAATTCTTCTTCGAGCAGATTTCCTGCAAAAAAGATCCGTAAGGCACATGCGGAAAAGTAGAAGTTCAAATTGTCATGTGATTTCATAGATAGTACCTCATCCTGGGAATGAGACCAGTGCATAACAAGGTTTTTCCATTCAATGTCTTCTAAATTTAGCATAGGAGACTTCACCGGAAATTCGTTTATAGACTTGCCATCAAAGTGTGATTTCCTCAGGTAACACCGATACTGCTGCAATGCTTCCTTGAAAAGCACAAGCAAGCTTTGCTCGTCATGACTATCCAGATTGACCCTCGCCTAGTTACAACAATGTAATGTAAATCATTGATGTGTTCGATCAGCAGAAAACAGGAAAATAATAACCATGAATAATAGCACTTACACGTAAGTTGGACAGGAAGATGTGAAGATGGTGTTTGTCTTCACTATAATCTTCCCATGATGGGAATATATGCATGTAGTCCCTAACAACATTGAAAGCATTGTCTTTTAAACTGGGAATAAATGGAATGGGGTTCCAATCTACAGGAATTGGCCGTCTCTGCAGTTGGGATAGGTCTTCGGCCGGTGGACTTGTTGTACTTTTTGCTGGAGTGGGATTTTTCTGTGGTACGGCTGGTGCTATGGCAAATGAAATCGGTATACCTTTTGCTAGAGTGCAGGTCCTGTGTGGTGGGGCTAGTGGTGTGGCTAGTGAATTATGGGTATAGTCTGCTAGAGTCGATCCTATGTTTTGTGTCACTGGTTGTACAGCCAATATAAGTGGGGCGCTGTCTGATTTCTCCGGCACCATGATACGTCTCCAACGTATCTATAATTTTTGATTGCTCCATGCTACTTTATCTACTGTTTTAGGCAATATTGGGCTTTATTATCCACTTTTATATTATTTTTGGGACTAACCTATTAACCGGAGGCCCAGCCCAGATTTGTTGTTTTATGCCTATTTTAGTGTTTCGAGGAAAAGGAATATCAGACGGAGTCAAAACGGAACAAAATCAACTGGAGAAGTTATTTTTGGAAGGAAAGCAACCCAGGGAACTTGGAGTGCACGTCAGGGGAGATACAGGCTACCCACGAGGGTGAGGGCACGCCCACCCACCCCCGGGCGCGCCCCCTACCTCGTGGGGCCCCCGTAGCTCCACCGACGTACCCCCTGCACCCATATATACCTACGTACCCTAAAACTTCCAGAACAAAAGATAGATCGGGAGTTCTGCCGCCGCAAGCCTCTATAGCCACCAAAAACCAATCGGGACCCTATTCCGGCACCCTGCCGGAGGGGGATCCCATCACCGGTGGCCATCTTAATCATCCCGGCGCTATCCATGATGAGGAGGGAGTAGTTCACCCTCGGGGCTAAGGGTATGTACCAGTAGCTATGTGTTTGATCTCTCTGTCCCTCGTGTTCTCTCTCGTGTTCCTCTATGGCACGATCTTGATGTATCCCGAGCTTTGCTATTGTAGTTGGATCTTATGATGTTTCTCCCCCTCTACTATCTTGTGATGAATTGAGTTTCCCCTTTGAAGTTATCTTATCGGATTGAGTCTTTTATGAGAACACTTGATGTATGTCTTGCCGTGATTATCTGTGGTGACAACGGGATATCATGTGCCACTTGATGTATGTTTTGGTGATCAACTTGCGGGTTTCGTGACATTGGGAACCTATGCATAGGGGTTGGCACACGTTCTTGGCTCTCCGGTAGAAACTTTGGGGCACTCTTGTCAGGACCCCGACTCAATGCCACATCGATCTAGCATGTAACACCTCACATCACATTGCGGTCTCACGCACGGTATTCCCACGGGTGTCGCCTTACCTTTGCCCGGGACCGTTTGCGCCTTTTGGCATACGTATATGATAGTGTCGCTAGCATCCATATGATAAGGAGCCCGGGCTGACATGGCTAGTCGTAAACCCAAAGTGGCACAAACTTACAGGGACAGGCATCCAGGACCCAGCATATAACGTGTCGGTCATCAGCGAGTGAATCGAGGATGTAGCACTGGGCTAGCAAGACTCCGGTGAACCGAGCTATAGAGGGCTAACAGGACTCCGGTAGACATTGTGTGACATTTCCCCGAAGGGACAGACACAGGAACGAAGAAGGACACATGCCGGCTAGCCTAAGTGTTCCGGAGCAGTAGCAAGCTACCAAGGCTCAGTGGAAGCACTAGGAGACATTTCCCAGTAAGAGAGGCTACCAAGGATAAACAACTAGATAGTCAGATCCCACACATACCAAGCATTTCAATAACATACACACAATGTGCTCGATATGTGCAATACAACATGGCATCACAACATGACTCTACAACTCAAGTATTTATTCATTAGGCTCCGAGGAGCGAGATATTACAAACATGAGTCTCTCGACCCAGCATTCAGAGCATACAAATCAAAGCACAAGCGGAAGCTTAACATGTCTGAGTACAGACATCTACAAATGAAAAAGGTTGAGAAGCCTGACTATCTACTAGATCCTGCCGAGGGCACAAGATCATAGCTGAGGTAACAAGCTAAACGTCGAAGTCCACGCGGAACTACTAGCGAGACCGAAGTCTCTCTACAAAAACATAAAATAGGCAAACGTGAGTACAAATGTACCCATCAAGACTTACATCAGAACTAACTACATATGCATCATTATCAACAAAGGGGATGGTGGGGTTTAACTGCAGCAAGCCAGCTTTGACTCGGTGGCTATCCTGAACTACGACTGCAAGTAACTCCTTTGAGGTGGCGCACACGAGTCCACATATTCACCATATCAATACACCACTATGGATCCGCTCCCGTCTCCCTACGAGAACGCCATCCATAGCACTCACACTTATCATGCGCATTTTAGAGTATCCACTTTCACTTGTCTATGAACTGTTATAGGCAACCCAGAAGTCCTTTACCGCGGACACGGTTATTCGAATAGATGATGTTAACCCTGCAGGGGTGTACTCCTTTACACATGTTTCCACCACTTAGTGTCTGCACACGACATGTGCTCGGCAGACTTCAAGCGAAAGCCGACGTGGGTGTAGACCACGACCTACCTAAACACTCAAGTCTCTAGTCCATGTTTATCACCTATTCAGGTTCCATCCGCAGGGAGTCTGGCAGAGGTTTCCACATACAGCCCCGAACGATGTGTATAGGGGTTCTGTGACACCAAACGGGTGCCCGGTATACCCGGCCATGTGCCTACTGCATCACAGCCCACCCCTCCGGTCAGCGCTGCGCACGGCCTCCAGCATACTACAAACACCATAAACTACTTGCAACTCCTGGATAGAGGACTAGGGTGGTTAAGAAATCGAGCGGGTCATATTTCAGGGCCCAATGCATGGTAGTAGCTGAATCATGGATCACAAACACATAACTCAGTTCCTGAGGACGGCTTCAATGAGACAACCCACCATGTACTCCTACATGGCCTCTCACCGCTACCTTTACCAAATCGTGTTCACACACTTAGCTCTCACAATGTAGGACATGTTCACACACCTCTGATTCATCCCCGATGAATCAGACCTGACTCAACTCTAAGCAGTAGCAGGCATGACAAACAAGCATGAATGAGTAGGCACAACAGGGATCAAACAACTCCTACTCATGCTGGTGGGTTTCATCTATTTACTGTGGCAATGACAGGTCATGCAGAGGATAAAGGGGTTCAGCTACCGCAGCAAGTAACAAATGAATCGTTGTTGTCCTAATGCAGTAAAGTAGAGCAGGAGCGAGAGAGTAGGATTGTATCGGAATGAACAAGGGGGTTTTGCTTGCCTGGCACTTCTGAAGATAGTATAGTTCTTCATCGGTGTCATCGATCACATCGTCGGTACACGTCTACTGAGAGGGGACAAGCACCGACAAACAAAGAAGAAACACTATCAATGCAATGCACAATATGATGCATGATCATGACATGGCATAATGAGTGTGTTGGGCTAATGCAACAACAACAGATTAAATGGAGTTGGTTTGGATCCAAGATTCAAATTCAAACCCCATATGTGGATATTCAAATGCCATTTATATGATTTGTCCTCAACAGTAGTCATAAGTTGTTCTAACATGCATGAAACCAGTACAGATGGATAGATTGGATTTTTCTGATCATTTTTCATATATAAATTATTTCATTCTGAGTTACGGTTAAATTTTTATGAATTTTAGAAGTTTAGAGCATTTTCTGCAATTTCTGGATTATTTAAAATTAAGCTAAATCCAAAAATAGATTTACTGCGTCAGCATGATATCATCATGACGTCAGCAGGTCAACTGAGTTGACCAGGGTCAACCCTGACCAGTGGGGTCCACTAGTCAGTGACCTAGTGTTGTTCAGTGTCAATGGCAGGTGGGTCCGGGTCAACACACACGTCAGCACAGTCAACTCTGACTGGTGGGTCCCGCGTGATTATAAACTAATCTAAATAGAAATAAAACCTAGATTATTTAGGGCGTGGGGCCAAGGTGTTAGTGAGCTAGGTGGGTTAGTTAGGGCGTCATTAGTGGCTAATGACAGCGCCGCGTCGGCTTCGCCGGAGTTCTGCCGGCGGCGACCAAAACTGTGGCAGAAGATCGCCGGAGTGGCGCTACGCGCGGTTTTGGGCCAAGCCAAGGGCACCAGAGGGTTGCCCTTGCTCGCGCGCATCCAGGGAAGACACGCGGGAGGCGCGGGGTGGAACGAGCTTGCCGGAGTCGAGCTCGTGGCGGCGGCCGGCGTTCGGGCACCTGCTGGTTTGGCGTTGTGGTGCACGGGAGGGGGAGCTGGTGGATGAAACGTGCTCCTGGGGGTGTACTAAGTGCGGTGACGTGCTTGGTTTGGACGGAGGCCGGCCAAAACAATGACGGCGACATGGCCGGCGCCGACGAGGTCTCGGTCTCGACGGAAATGAGAGCTAGAGCTCGAATTAGTGCACGAGAGTAGGGGGAAATGGTTCATAGGCTCACAACGCATCGCATGGATGGGCCGGCAGCTCGAGGAAGGCTCTGGAGACGACGAAGTGGCGATGGCGATCACCGGAGTCCAAGGAAGAAGACGGAGCCGATGGCGCCGTTGTAGGGGCTACCGCGGGGCGTGGCTCAGTGAGGAGTAAGAGGGGGTCGAGGCGGAGCCTCTGAGCACATCGGCGAGGCGAGGTTGTGGCTGTGGCGACGGCGGTGCTCGTGGGCGGCGACGGCTGCACTCGGCGGCCGCAAGAAAGAGAAATAGAGGAGAGGGGAGGAGCGAGGGAGAGTGTGAGGTGGTTCCAGGGGCGTGCATGGCAGCGTTGGAGACATCCAGGCGTCGAGGACGCAGGCAAGCAAGGTGGAGGTGGCCGCACAGCGGTGCGCGCGCGTCAGGCACGCACCCGTCCTCCTGGCAGGGAGGAAGACGACTTGGGAGGGGCCAGGTGGGCTGGGCCGCAGAGGTGGGATGCCAGCTGGGCCGGCCAGGTAAGTGGCCCAGGTAGGTGTTCTCTCTCTCTCTTTTCTAAATTGTTTTCTGTTTTCTATTTTTCTGTAACTTCTGGGCTTTATTTAAAATACCGAAACATTTTCAAAAATCCCGAAAATAATTGTGGGCTTTGTTTGGAATATTCCCAACAGCCCTCACTTAAGTTCAGAATTAATTGAGCATTTAAAATATTATATAGCATTTAAATGCCCAATTGCAAATAGCATATGATTTAATCCAGAGCCCAAATATGACATGGAAAAAGGTGCAACACCTCTGGTTAATGTTTCCAGCATTTTCCAGAAATGATGAACATTTTTGAAAGCCATTTGGATTCACTGAGAATATTTTAGTTGAACCTAGTGGATTCCTTTGATGCTAGGGTTTAGGCAATCCCCATTTCAGGTTTAACAGAAATTTAAACGTGATGCAACACCAGATGCTAGACTAGGCATTAATAGAACTAGGTATGTGAAAACTCACCCCCACTAAAGAAGAATCTCGTCCCGAGATTCAAGACGTGAGGTAAGAAGACAAAGGGGACACTAAGCCAGCTCAAACTTCACGATCCAAATGTCCTTCTCGAGGATACTGATTCAGTGCTCCAATTGATCTTGACGTCTTTGCTTTTGAGATCTTCATCCAACACGAGGACAGAGACGCTCTACATGGATGGTCATCTTAATAATCACAAGATCAACTCACGAAATGAGATGTAGAACATCTCTTGAGCTGAGAGGCAAAACACACATCATGAAGGACGGAAGAAACAACTGATGAGGGTTTCAAAGTAGCGAGGAAAATAGTTGCCATGATACCACAACGAGACACCTTAGGGATGGTGACTCGTAGATATATCCGCCTTAAGTGGCAAAAAGAATTACCTTTGATACTCTCTCTATACCAGCCTAAGGAGATTCTCAAACGATCATTTGAAAGGGTTCGTTAGAATGGCATACCCAGTCTAGAATAGATGATGTGGATTACCTTGTTGAAGACAACATAAGGGATGATTTTGCTTATCACCAGAAATGGATGGAACCCATGGTAGGACCACTTTGAGGATGACCCCGATCAGTAATTATTGAGAAGGGTAGTCCATAGAAGGATGGCACAATGGCAGTGCAATCTAGGAACAAGGTGCAAATGCTGGGAATGATTCTAGTAACTGAGGAGAGGCTCAACAGTAGAGAGTGAGTCCACTGTTGAAAATATATAGCATAACTGAGGAGACTGGGAGCAATCCCAGTTGGTAACTATGATAGCACCTAGTGCTTGTGCGTGCTCTCAAGGACTTGAGCATTTCCATACTCATCAAGGTCTTACCAACATCCGTGTCAAAGGTGCTGACAACACAACATACTACCATGATCAATAGTGATGGACGATGCAGATGCAAAGGAAGGTAACACTTTCTCAGATCTCACCTTAGCGAGACCAAGGGGACAAAATCTGGATGATCGACCGACAGACATTTAGCACTTCGCTTCTAATGTTCTCCTTGATGTACTAGCGTATCCCATTCATAGATATGGTTTGATATCTAGAACATCAAGTAAAGGTCAGACTTCGGAAGCACAAAAATCCATGAGGGAGAACTAAGGAGTAAATCCTGCGAGATCCCTATGGGGAGGTGGCCAACTTTCTCAATCAAGACACTACAATAACAGGTCTTCCGGTTGCGTGTGTTGGCCACGACATTCCCTTTACCGGGTTACAAAGAGACCAATATTATAGTTCTTGGGAGATGTTCCAACCATCATATCTGCCTGAGATTCAGATCTGGTTGGTGTCAGAATATTCCAGACTCATCAAGTCCAGAAGAAAAAAATGAAAGTTTGCAACACAAATCGACGAGATGACGTCGCGAGATTCTCGGGAAATGAACTACGATAGCAAGCTCCAAAACATGAGTTGGTTCTGCTACAACATGTGAACACGTTATCCGAGACAAGCATGACCACACAGTAGTCTTATAATAAAACACTACCGAGTTCAGGAGGGGAACCATCATCGAGGATATCGAAGTCCTTGCATAAGTCTTGCTCCTAAGAAGGAACTTCTTCTCCTTGAACAAATCAATCAGTGGCTTGGTGTGCTACGAAATACATATGGAGTGGAGGTAATTAATCTACCAAAACATAGTATACTTTGCACATGTGTGACTAACTTGGGATGATTCCAAGGAAGCAACATTGACTTTATCGAATTCACGTTGGCAACTTACATTAAATGCACGTGAATCTGAGGAAGTCACTTCTTACATCCGAACATATGCTTCATGAACGGGACATGAAGATAATGCTTATAGAAGTTTTCCAACACTAGCTTAATGTTCAACAAAATCATGGAGGAGATAAGGGTGTTATCGATGGGCTCAACAATAATTCATCCAGATTCCCATGGAGATGGAATTCCATAACTATGTGAACAAGGTGATAGTATTGGTCAGACCCAAAAGACATAATGGTGTATGCTCGAGGAAAATCCACGAGTAAGACAACATTACGAACATCGTTGGTTCTGGTTTGATTTGAGAATAGTCCACACTCAAATCAAAGTTTTGGCAAGACAATGGCTCCAACAACTGGTCTCGAGGATCAATCGATGAAGATATCATCTTTCTGCAACACACACACAAAAAGATATCCCTTAAAATGAACTAAGCCAGGCAAGCTTTTATCTTCCAACTCTCCAAGTTGTTGTTTGGCTTAACCAACTAGCTCAGGGGTATCCAACATGGATTCTTGGAGAAAGGGTGGTTTACAGGAATAAACCAACTTGATCACGAACTCAACATAGCGGTCAGGTGATGACCTAGTGATACTTCCGAGAAGATATTTAGAAAATCACAAACCACCGGTATGTTACTAAGCTCGAGAACAATCTTGCTTCTCAGGCAAGACGATATGATCAAATAAGCAAGGATTGGCACCATCCTAACTCATTGATTGAAAAGTGCACCGGGAATAAGGACTAGGTAGCACGATCAACCTTAAGATGATGATTCAATAACCAACATGCTAAGGATGAAATTATTGTCCTTTAACAACCAAGCAACGGAGTTGCTAGGAGTATAGATTTCACACATCACGATTCACTTGTCGGCATTCCGGTTGCGACAACACGAAACCGAGGAATGAATAATGATGGCGAAAAGTATCACTGTGTCAAGAGTTCATAGGATGGTGTGCAATTCCCATGACATTCTTGATATAAAGATGGTAATACTCCAAGGTAGAGTAGAACAAGAGATAGATTAGAATTTGGATCTGCGGAACACAATGGCTTTGACCCAATCCTGGATACAGATGAGGTACTGGAGTTTGTTTCTCCTAGTCATTCCAGAATAGAATGGCTTGACGGACCACAAGAATAATAGGCATCGATGAACACGGGTGCACGACTATTCCTGACTATCAATTGATAGATGGGGGTCAGGATACCGCTAAAGAGAGACAACCCAAAAGAACATACGATTTTCTGAGCTGTGGATGCACAGATTAGTATGTCAAGCAAAGCTCAACATTTTCTTCCTGATAACCCATGCGGAGAAGGTAGGACTGGCAGAGTCACTGTATAGAATGGGGAACTCTTCGAGAGCACTCTTGTTATGATCTCTTGGTTCAAGAGAACTTCTGCCAAGAATGGTTCATGGTATTTGGAACAAGGGAATACCACCAACCTCGAGGACTAACACAAAGGTTACTAATATCCTAAAGGAACTAGCAACACTATCCACACGAGGTAAATAGGGTGAATTTTGGGCTCAAACCCCGGAGTAGAATACCTACATACTAAGTGGCATCACAGGATGCTTTCAAGAATGATGGCCAGAGTCATCACACTGGGAACGCAAAACATGGTTCGATTACTAGGTGGCACTCTAAGACATCTAGGGTCATAATAATAACTCCAACATATATGTCAAGGCAACAGAGTACCTTAACTCACTGTTTAGTGCGGTTAATCTGGCCTAAAGGAACATCGAAATGGGAGGAAAGGATTTTGAAAATGCTTCAGATTATTTAGAAACCTGGGATGACTCGGACAACATAATGGCTGTAATGCTTAAAAGGATTAAGACATCCTGCAAATGGTGGCATAACCACTCGATCCTCACAATATCAAGGTTCCGAGATCAACTATGACACACAGAGGTAGTAGAAACTGAACTGAGGCTTAAATCCAACAATCTCACAAGTCTACGGATTAGTAACATGTGATCCTAATAAAAAGAAGAGAAAGCCTAGTTTCCTAACCCCGTAGGAAGGATAAGATGACTCGGATCAGAGGGCATGAGGTATAGGAGTAAAAAGAGCCTTACGTTCCATCCCATAATCAATTCCCTTATATAACTAAAGAATTTCTAGACTCAACTTCGACCAGTTTGGCTTGGTAATCCTACAGGAAGTCAGGCTCTGATACCAAAGCTGTCAGGACCCCGACTCAATGCCACATTGATCTAGCATGTAACACCTCATATCACTTTGCGGCCTCACGCACGGTATTCCCACGGGTGTCGCCTTACCTTTGCCCGGGACCGTTTGCGCCTTTTGGCACATGTATATGATAGTGTCGCTAGCATCCATATGACAATGAGCCCAGGCTGACATGGCTAGTCGTGAACCCAAAGTGGCACAAACTTATAGGGACAGGCATCCATGACCCAGCATCAAATGTGTCGGTCATCAGCGAGTGAATCCAGGCTGTAGCAGTGGTCTAGCAGGACTCCGGTGAACCGGGCTGTAGCGGGCTAACAGGACTCCGGTAGACATCGTGTGCCATTTCCCCGAAGGGACAGACACAAGAACGAAGAAGGACACATGCCAGCCAGCCTAAGTGTTCTGGAGCAGTAGCAAGCTACCAAGGCTCAGTTGAAGCACTAGGAGACATTTCCCGGTAAGAGAGGCTACCAAGGATAAACAACTAGATAGTCAGATCCCACACATACCAAGCATTTCAATAACATACACACAATATGCTCGATATATGCAATACAACATGGCATCACAACATGACTCTACAACTCAAGTATTTATTCATTAGGCTCCGAGGAGCGAGATATTACAAACATGCGTCTCTCGACCCAGCATTCAGAGCATACAAATCAAAGCACAAGCGGAAGCTTAACATCTCTGAGTACAGACATCTACAAATGAAAAAGGCTGAGAAGCCTGACTATCTACTAGATCCTGCTGAGGGCACAAGATCATAGCTGAGGTAACAAGCTAAACGTTGAAGTCCACGCGGAACTACTAGCGAGACCGAAGTCTCTCTGCAAAAACATAAAATAGGCAAACGTGAGTACAAATGTACCCAGCAAGACTTACATCAGAACTAACTACATATGCATCATTATCAACAAAGGGGATGGTGGGGTTTAACTGCAGCAAGCCAGCTTTGACTCGGTGGCTATCCTGAACTACGACTACAAGTAACTCCTTTGAGGTGGCGCACACGAGTCCACATATTCACCATATCAATACACCACTATGGATCCGCTCCCATCTCCCTACGAGAACGCCATCCATAGCACTCACGCTTATCTTGCGCATTTTTGAGTATCCACTTTAACTTGTCTATGAACTGTTATAGGCAACCCTGAAGTCCTTTACCGCGGACACGGCTATTCGAATAGATGATGTTAACCCTGCAGGGGTGTACTCCTTCATACATGTTTCCACCACTTAGCGTCTGCACACGACATGTGCTCGGCAGACTTCAAGCGAAAGCCGACGTGGGTGTAGACCACGACCTACCTAAACACTCAAGTCTCTAGTCCAGGTTTATCGCCTATTCAGGTTCCATCCGCAGGGAGTCCGGTCGAGGTTTCCACATACGGCCCCGAACGATGTGTACAGGGTTCCGTGACACCAAACGGGCGCCCGGTATACCCGGCCACATGCCTACCGCATCACTGGCCACCCCTCCGGTCAGCGCTGCGCACGGCCTCCAGCATACTACAAACACCAGAAACTACTTGCAACTCCTAGACAGAGGACTAGGGTGGCTAAGAAGTCGAGCGGGGTCATATTTCAGGGCCCAATGCATGGTAGTAGCTGAATCATGGATCACAAACACATAACTCAGTTCCTGAGGACGGCTTCAATGAGACAACCCACCATGTACTCCTACATGGCCTCTCACCGCTACCTTTACCGAATCATGTTCACACACTTAGCTCTCACAAAGTAGGACATGTTCACACACCTCTGATTCATCCCCGATGAATCAGACCTGACTCAAATCTAAGCAGTAGCAGGCATGACAAACAAGCATGAATGAGTAGGCACAACAGGGCTCAAACAACTCCTACTCATGCTAGTGGGTTTCATCTATTTACTGTGGCAATGACAGGTCATGCAGAGGATAAAGGGGTTCAGCTACCGCAGCAAGTAACAAATGAATCGTTGTTGTCCTAATGCAGTAAAGTAGAGCTGGAGCAAGAGAGTAGGATTGTATCGGAATGAACAAGGGGGTTTTGCTTGCCTGGCACTTCTTAAGATAGTATAGTTCTTCATCAGTGTCATCGATCACATCGTCGGTACACGTCTACTGAGAGGGAACAAGCACCGACAAACAAAGAAGAAACACAATCAATGCAATGCATAATTTGATGCATGATCATGACATGGCATAATGAGTGTGTTGGCCTAATGCAACTACAACAGATTAAATGGAGTTGGTTTGAATCCAAGATTCAAATTCAAACCCCATATGTGGATATTCAAATGACATTTATATGATTTGTCCTAAAAAGTAGTCATAAGTTGTTCTAACATGCATGAAACCAGTACACATGGATAGATTGGATTTTTTTGATCATTTTTCATATATAAATTATTTCATTCTGAGTTACGGTTAAATTTCTATGAATTTTAGAAGTTTAGAGCATTTTCTGCAATTTCTGGATTATTTAAAATTAAGCTAAATCCAGAAATAGATTTACCGCATCAGCATGACATCATCATGACGTCAGCAGGTCAACCAAGTTGACCAGGGTCAACCCTGACCAGTGGGGTCCACTCGTTAGTGACCTAGTGTTGTTCAGTGTCAATGGCAGGTCGGTCCGGGTCAACAGACACGTCAGCACAGTCAACTCTGACTGGTGGGTCCCGTGTGATTATAAACTAATCTAAACAGAAATAAAACCTAGATTATTTAGGGCATGGGGCCGAGGTGTTAGTGAGCTAGGTGGGTTAGTTAGGGCGTCATTAGTGGCTAATGACAGCGCCACGTCAGCTTCGCCGCAGTTTTGCCGGCGGCGACCAAAACGGTGGCAGAAGATCGCCGGAGTGGCGCTACGGGCGGTTTTGGGCAAGCCAAGGGCACCAGAGGGTTGCCCTTGCTCGCGCGCATCCAGGGGAGGCACGCGGGATGCGCGGGGTGGAACGAGCTCGCCGGAGTCGAGCTCGTGGCGGCGGCCGGCGTTCGGGCACCTGCGGGTTTGGCGTTGTGGTGCACGGGAGGGGGAGCTGGTGGGTGAAATGTGCTCCTGGGGGTGTACTGAGTGCGGTGACGTGCTTGGTTTGGACGGAGGCCGGTCAAAACGATGACGGTGACATGGCCGGCGCCGGCGAGGTCTCGGTCTCAACGGAAATGAGAGCTAGAGCTCGAATTAGTGCATGGGAGTAGGGGGAAACGGTTCAGAGGCTCACGGCGCATCGCATGGATGGGTCGGCAGCTCGGGGGAGGCTCTGGAGACGACGGAGTGGCAACGGCGATCACCGGAGTCCGAGGAAGAAGACGGAGCCGGTGGTGGTGTTGTAGGGGCTCCCGGGGGGGCGTGGCTCGGTGAGGAGGAAGAGGGGGTCGAGGCAGAGCCTCTGAGTACATCGGCGAGGCGAGGCAGTGGTTGTGGCCACGGCGGTGCTCGTCGGTGGCGACGGCTGCGCTCGGCGGCCGCGAGAAAGAGAAATAGAGGAGTGGGGAGGAGCGAGGGAGAGTGCGAGGGGGTTCCAGGGGCGTGCGTGGCGGTGTTGGAGACGTCCAGTCATTGAGGACGCAGGAAAGCAGGGTGGAGGTGGCCGCACGGCGGTGCGCGCGCGTCGGGCACGCGCCCGTCCTCCTGGCAGGGAGGAAGACGACAGGGGAGGGGCCAGGTGGGCTGGGCCGCACAGGTGGGCTGCCAGCTGGGCCGGCCAGGTAAGTGGCCCAGGTAGGTATTCTCTCTCTCTCTCTTTTCTAAATTGTTTTCTGTTTTCTATGTTTGTGTAACTTCTGGGCTTCATTTAAAATACCAAAACATTTTCAAAAATCCTGAAAATAATTGTGGGCTGGGCCGCACAAGTAATTGAGCATTTAAAATATTATATAGCATTTAAATGCCCAATTGCAAATAGCATATGATTTAATCCAGAGCCCAAATATGACATGGAAAAAGGTGCAACACCTCTGGTTAATGTTTCCAGCATTTTCCAGAAATGATGAACATTTTTGAAAGCCATTTGGATTCACTGAGAATATTTTAGTTGAACCTAGTGGATTCCTTTGATGCTAGGGTTTAGGCAATCCCCATTTCAGGTTTAACTGAAATTTAAACATGATGCAACACCAGATGCTAGCACTAGGCATTAATAGAACTAGGGATGTGACAACTCTTTGAAGTACTTTTATGTTGGTTGGATGAATCTGAGATTGTGTGATGCATATCATATAATCATGCCCACGGATACTTGAGGTGACAATGGAGTATCTAGGTGACATTAGGGTTTTGGTTGATTTGTATCTTAAGGTGTTATTCTAGTACGGACTCTTTTATAGATTGATCCGAAAGAATAACTTTGAGGTGGTTTTGTACCCTACCATAATCTCTACGTTTGTTCTCCGCTATTAGTGGCTTTGGAGTGACTCTTTGTTGCATGTTGAGGGCTTGTTATATGATCTATCTATGTTATTATTGTTGAGAGAACTTGCACTAGTGAAAGTATGAACCCTAGGCCTTGTTTCCTATCATTGCAATACCATTTACGCTCACTTTTATCTTTAGTTACCTTGCTGTTTTTATTATTTCAGATTACAAAAACCTACATCTACTATCTATTTTGCACGTGTATCACCATCTCTTCGCCGAACTAGTGCACCTATACAATTTACCATTGTATTGGGTGTGTTGGAGACACAAGAGACTCTTTGTTATTTGGTTGCAGGGTTGCTTGAGAGAGACCATCTTCATCCTACGCCTCCTACGGATTGATAAACCTTAGGTCATCCACTTGAGGGAAATTTGCTACTGTCCTACAAACCTGTGCACTTGCAGGCCCAACAACGTGTACAAGAAGGAGGCTAGGTAAAGGGCACTCACTCACACCCCGTCAACTAAGCTCTTTTCTGGCGCCGTTGCCGGGGAGGTGAGTGCTTGAAGGTATATCTTTAGATCTTGCAATCGAATCTTTTTGTTTCTTGTTTTAGCACTAGTATAGTTTATAAAAGAAAATTACAAAAAAATGGAATTGAGTTTGTCTCATACGCTTCACCTTTTTAATATCTTTCATGAGTATGATCGGAAGGAAAATTGTGCTCAAGTGCTAGAAGAATAATTACATAGAATTCTTGGCTTAAAATATGTGAATGATGAGCATGATTGCAATTTTGTTAGTATGAATTCCTTGAATATCCATGATGCTAATGATATGCAAAGCTACAAGCTTGGGGAAGCTATGTTTGATGAAGATGATATTTTTTGGCCCCCAAGCTTTCATGAGCAAATTTACTATGATGAAAGCATGCCTCCTATCTATGATGATTATTGTGATGACATGTATGCTTTAAAGAATAATGATAACCATGAAACTTGTCATCTTGATCTTAACTTTCAATCATACGATAGTTATTTTGTTGAGTTTGCTCCCACTACTATTCATGAGAAGAATTTTGCTTATGTGGAGAGTAGTAAATTTTCTATGCTAGTAGATCATGAAAAGGATGCTTTAGGTGCTGGTTATATTGTTGAATTCATTCATGATGCTACTGAAAATTATTATGAGGGAGGAATATATGCTTGTAGGAATTGCAATAATATCAAGTTTCCTCTCTATGTGCTTAAATTGTTGAAGTTATGCTTGTTTTACCTTCCTATGCAAGTTGATTATTGTTCCCTTAAGTTGTTTGCTCACAAAATCCTTATGCATAGGAAGTGGGTTAGACTTAAAAGTGCTAGTCATATGCTTCATGATGCTCCCGTTATGTTTCAATTCTTATCTTTTATGTGAGCATCATTGTCATCATCATGCCTAGCTAAAAGGCATTAAAGAAAAGCGCTTGTTGGGAGACAACCCAATATTTACCTTTACTGTTTTTGTGTGTCCACATGATTATGCTACTGTAGTAATCATGTTTTATAGCTTTTATTTCAATAAAGTGCCAAGTAAGACCTTTAGGATAGCTTACGGTGATAGTTATGTTGATCCTGCTGAAAATCAGAAACTTTTGCATCCAGTAAATTAGTTCTGTTAATTCACAGAAACGTTCTTATGATCTGATTCTTTATTCTCTGGATTTTTACACTAATTGCTTAGTACTTCCTAATTTGGTAGAATTTTTGGAGTTCCATAAGTATACGTTTGATACAGATTACTACAGACTGTTCTGTTTTTGACAGATTCTGTTTTCTATGTGTTGTTTGCTTATTTTGATGAATCTATGGCTAGTATTAAGTGGTATGAACCATAGATAAGTTGGATTACAGTAGATATTACAAAAATATGAATTTATAATGAGTTCATTACAGTACCTTTAAGTAGTCTTTTGTTTTCTTTCTCTAACGGAGCTCACGAGTTTTCTGTTAAGTTTTGTGTTGTGAAGTTTTCAAGTTTTGGGTAAAGATTCTATGGACTATGGAATAAGGAGTGGAAAGAGCCTAAGCTTGGGGATGCCCAAGGCACCCCCAGGTAATATTCAAGGACAACCAAGAGCCTAAGCTTGGGGATGCCCCGGAAGGCATCCCCTCTTTCGTCTTCGTTCATCGGTAACTTTACTTGGAGCTATATTTTTATTCACCACATGATATGTGTTTTGCTTGGAGCGTCATTTCCTTTTGTTAGTTTTTTCTTGCTGTTAGTTAGAATAATGTTTTGCATCTTTAGTTTCAATAAAGAAGTCAAGGATAGCCTTTGCCATGCTTATTTTGCTAGTATACATGTTGCTGTTTGAAAACAGAAAGTTTACCGCTGTTGCAAAAATTCCCTAGAAAAGTCAGAGAGTGGTATAATGTTGAATCTTTTTTCATATTGAGCTCTGATAAATTTATTACAGTGGGAATTTTGGTTCATAATTTTTGGAGTTAGGGAAGTATGATGACTCTTGCATTCTTTACAGACTGTACTGTTTTGACAGATTGCTGTTATGGTTGCATTGTTTGCATATGTTTGCTTGTTTAATGATTCTATTTGGTGATAGGAGTATTAAATATGCAGAGGCATTTAGTATTCAATGTTGAATAATAATTTTAGTGATTTGTTACAGTAGGAAATGATAAGGTTTTGCATTGGTTTATACTAACCTATCTCACGAGTTCTTGTTGAGTTTGTTGTGAATGAAGCTTTTGATAAAAAGAGAAACCATGATATGAGAGGAATTAAGGAGACACAAAATTTCAAGCTTGGGGATTCCCAAGGCACCCCAAGATAATATTTCAAGAAGTCTCAAGCATCTAAGCTTGGGGATGCCCCGGTAGGCATCCCACCTTTCTTCTTCAACAACTATCGGTTAGTATCGGTTGAGCCTAAGTTTTTGCTTCTTCACATGAGTTGTGCTATCCTTGCAATGAGTTTTCTTTAGCTTTGCTTGATGTTTGAATAAAGTATCAAGATCTGAAATTATTAAATGAGAGAGAGTCTTCACATAGTTGCATAATTATTTAGCTACTCATTGACCTTCACTTATATCTTTCGGAGTAGTTTGTCATTTGCTCTAGTGCATCACTTATATCTTTTAGAGCACGGTGGTGGATTTGTTTTATAGAAACTATTGATCTCTCATGATTCACTTAGATTATTTTGAGAGTAGTTAATAGCATGGTAGTTTGCTTAATGATTAATATACTTAGTGTTCAAGATATGTGAAACTTTCTTTTGAGTGAATTGAATACTAAGATAAGTTTGATGCTTGATAATTGTTTTGAGATATGGAGGTGATAATATCAAAGTCGTGATAGTTGGGTAATTGTGAATTTGAGAAATGCTTGTGTTGAAGTTTGCAAGTCCCGTAGCATGCACGTATGGTTAAAGTTGTGTAACAAATTTGAAACATGAAGTGTACCTGGCTTGTGCATCCTTATGAGTGGCGGTCGGGGACGAGCGATGGTCTTTTCCTACCAATCTATCCCCCTAGGAGCATGCGCGTAGTACTTGATTTTTGATGGCTTCTAAATTTTTGCAATAAGTATATGAGTTATTTTGACTAATGTTGAGTCCATGGATTATACGCACTCTCACCTTTCCGCTTTTGCTAGCCTCTTCGGTACCGTGCATTGCCCTTTCTCACCTTGAGAGTTGGTGCAAACTTCGCCGGTGCATCCAAACCCCGTGATACGATACGCTCTATCACACATAAACCTCCTTATATCTTCCTCAAAACAGCCACCATACCTACCTATTATGGCATTTCCATAGCCATTCCGAGATATATTGCCATGCAACTTCCATCATCATCATCATGACATACATTACTTTTGTCATATTGCCATTGCATGATCGTGTAATTGACATCGTATTTGTGGCAAAGCCACCATGCATTATTTTTCATACATGTCACTCTTGATTCACTGCACCATCCCGGTACACCGCCGGAGGCATTCATATAGAGTAATATCTTGTTCTAAGTTTCGAGTTGTAATCCTTATGTTGTAATCAATAGAAGTGTGATGATCATCATTATTAGAGCATTGCCCAAACAAAAAAAAGAAAGGCCAAAAAAAGGCCCTAATAAAA
This sequence comes from Triticum dicoccoides, assembly GCF_002162155.2. Taxonomy (NCBI): domain Eukaryota; kingdom Viridiplantae; phylum Streptophyta; class Magnoliopsida; order Poales; family Poaceae; genus Triticum; species Triticum dicoccoides. The sequence goes on from NC_041389.1 coordinate 124,092,788, forward strand.
AAAAGAGAAAGTCCAAAATAAAAAAAGGCCCAAAAAATAATAAAAAGGGCAATGCTACTATCTCTTTTCCACACTTGTGCTTCAAAGTAGCACCTTGTTCCTCATGTAGTGAGTCTCATATATTGTGCTTCAAAGTATCACCTTGTTCCTCATGTAGTGAGTCTCATAAGTTGTATTTTTACACTAGTGGGAATTTTTCATTATAGAACTTGGCTTGTATATTCCTACGATGGGCTTCCTCAAATGCCCTAGGTCTTCATGAGCAAGCAAGTTGGATGCACACCCACTAGTTTTCTTTTGTTGAGCATTCATAGCTCTAGTGCATCCGTTGCATGGCAATCCCTACTCCTCATGTTGACATCAATTAATGGGCATCTCCACAGCCCGTTGATTATCGTTGTCAATGTGAGACTTTCTCCTTTTTGTCTTCTCCACACAATCCCCATAATCATATTCTATTCCACCCATAGTGCTATATCCATGGGTCACGCTCATGTATTGTGTGAAGGTTGAAAAAGTTTGAGATTATTTAAGTATGAAACAACTGCTTGGCTTGTCATCGGGGGTATAGAAGTTGGGAACATCTTTGTGTGACGAAAATGAAGCATAGCCTAACTATATGATTTTATAGGGATGAACTTTCTTTTGCCATGCTATTTTGAGAAGACATGATTGCTTTGATTAGTATGCTTGAAGTATTATTATTTTTATGTCAATATGAACTTTTGTCTTGAATCTTTCGGATCTGAATATTCATATCACAAGTAAGAAGAATTACATTGAAATTATGCCAAGTAGCACTCTGCATCAAAAATTCTTTTTTATCGCTTACCTACTCGAGGACGAGCAAGAATTAAGCTTGGGGATGCTTGATACGTCTCCAACGTATCTATAATTTTTGATTGCTCCATGCTGCTTTACTTACTGTTTTAGGCAATATTGGGCTTTATTATCCACTTTTATATTATTTTTGGGACTAACCTATTAACCGGAGGCCCAGCCCAGATTTGCTGTTTTATGCCTATTTCAGTGTTTCGAGGAAAAGGAATATCAGAAGGAGTCAAAACGGAACGAAATCAACTGGAGAAGTTATTTTTGGAAGGAAAGCAACCCAGGGAACTTGGAGTGCACGTCAGAGGAGATACGGGCTTCCCACGCGGGTGGGGGGGCGCCCACCCCCCCCCCACCCCCTGGGCGCGCCCCCTACCTCGTGGGGCCCCCGTAGCTCCACCGACATACCCCCTGCACCCATATATACCTACGTACCCTAAAACTTCCAGAATAGAAGATAGATCGGGAGTTCCGCCGCCGCAAGCCTCTGTAGCCACCAAAAACCAATCGGGGCCGTGTTCCGGCACCCTGCCGGAGGGGGATCCCATCACCGGTGGCCATCTTCATCATCCCGGCGCTATCCATGACGAGGAGGGAGTAGTTCACCCTCGGGGCTGAGGGTATGTACCAGTAGCTATGTGTTTGATCTCTCTCTCTCGTGTTATCTCTCGTGTTCCTCTATGGCACGATCTTGATGTATCCCGAGCTTTGCTATTGTAGTTGGATCTTATGATGTTTCTCCCCCTCTACTCTCTTGTGATGAATTGAGTTTCCCCTTTGAAGTTATCCTATCGGATTGAGTCTTTTATGAGAACACTTGATGTATGTCTTGCCGTGATTATCTATGGTGACAATGGGATATCATGTGCCACTTGATGTATGTTTTGGTGATCAACTTGCGGGTTTCGTGACATTGGGAACCTATGCATAGGGGTTGGCACACGTTCTTGACTCTCCGGTAGAACTTTGGGGCACTCTTTGAAGTACTTTTATGTTGGTTGGATGAATCTGAGATTTTGTGATGCATATCGTATAATCATGCCCACGGATACTTGAGGTGACAATGGAGTATCTAGGTGACATTAGGGTTTTGGTTGATTTGTATCTTAAGGTGTTATTCTAGTACGAACTCTTTTATAGATTGATCCGAAAGAATAACTTTGAGGTGGTTTCGTACCCTACCATAATCTCTACGTTTGTTCTCCGCTATTAGTGGCTTTGGAGTGACTCTTTGTTGCATGTTGAGGGCTTGTTATATGATCTATCTATGTTATTATTGTTGAGAGAACTTGCACTAGTGAAAGTATAAACCCTAGGCCTTGTTTCCTATCATTGCAATACCATTTACGCTCAACTTTATCTTTAGTTACCTTGCTGTTTTTATTATTTCAGATTACAAAAACCTACATCTACTATCTATTTTGCACTTGTATCACCATCTCTTTGCCGAACTAGTGCACCCATACAATTTACCATTGTATTGGGTGTGTTGGGGACACAAGAGACTCTTTGTTATTTGGTTGCAGGGTTACTTGAGAGAGACCATCTTCATCCTACGCCTCCTATGGATTGATAAACCTTAGGTTATCCACTTGAGGGAAATTTGCTACTATCCTACAAACCTGTGCACTTGCAGATCCAACAACGTCTACAAGAAGAAGGTTGTGTAGTAGACATCACACCACCATGTTTTTCAAGGACTTTGCTGGTGCTCCGTCACGTTCGGCAATCACCGTCTTCCTTTTTGATGTGTGATGCATTAGAACAGCATTAGAGTGGAAAAACATGATCTGACGAGAGATGGAATATGTATTGATAATGGATGGGCATGGCATCACGAGTTATTTGATGAGTAAACTAAGAAGATAGCGGTGCAACAAAGTAGAAGAAATGCAAGACAACATATGCAAGATACGCACAATCAATAAAACCTTGCCAAATTAGAACAGGCACCTTGATGGGTGAACAGGACAGGCCATCTGCCTTTGACTCCTCGAGGTTAGAATAGTCATTAGGATGATATTATGAACAAGAATCAACAGGTGGGGAGCGTACGAGTTTCATTGCTTCCTGAATGGCACTCAATGCCTTGGTGCCAATTTTGTAAGTCATTGCAGTGTTCCACAATATTCTTCTGATGCGCGGATTCTGATATTCACTCTAATTGCGTATAATATCTGAGAACCATGAAAACATAAATAGTTGTGAGATTATCTTTGTAATGTAGATGATATTCTAATATAGGGGCGCCCCTGTAAACACTTATGTGCTATCACTGGATTCTGATGAGAGAGCTCATGTGTGCTGTAATATGGTGTGTGCATTTATATAATCTGGCACAAGTACACAAAAAAATAGGCTCCAGAAGTAAGGATAGCTGGCAGATGATAGGTTCATAATATACTGTATAGAGAATTTATTGCCAAACCATGATAACAAGAGCACACAGCAACTAGGCAGATCATAGTGTACATAACAGGGGTACACCATAACCACGATATATAAATCGGGAAAGTGGAACTGGCTTGAAAATACGGTGTTGTATTGCCCCTAGTAATTGAAAGCATATCGATCACGTGCAGGCCAGCTCTATCGAACATGGTAAAGAAGAGCAAGCAGATTTTGGATAATAAAATGTTGGTTGCGCAGTGCCCACACATGATGAACCAGAGCGCATTAAGAATGCAACTCCCAGCTGTCTCTCGACCATTTCAGGTGGTTGGATGAAGATCCTACGTCTCCTAACCCTTCTTCTTCCTCGTCTCTGATTCTTCCCATATAGAACACCGCACGGGCCGCCAGCCGGACCACCGGCCCCCACCGCCTGTGTTCCTCCGCCACCCCCACACCCCACCCGCGCCGCAACCCCCACCCACGTCGAGTTTTCTTCGTTCGGCGAGGCCCCACAATCACACGAGCCCCTTCGATCGCACTGGCGAACTCCGGCGAGCTCTGAAAAATCGACTGACCCAATTTTGAAATTTAGTCTACTGTGATTTAACTAGTGTGGAATTCTAAAAGGGAAAACCATAAGCTTTGGGAGTATAGTGTTGAGCGTGCCATGGCGGATCTGGAGGTGCAAACTGGACAATGGCAACTTCGCAACCAAGACAAGAAATCAGAGTAAAGCAGTGGCGATCTATTTTCTTGCTGCAATAAATAAGTTGAGCAGATACGAAAGAGTACCTCCTCTGGTGCGGCGCCGTGTACGCATCTGCTGAGAATTTGACGGTGTTGCGGTAGCAATGGTTGTCGGCAGCGTGGAAGCAGATCTAGGAGGGTAGACGGTGGTGGCGGGGCGCGGTGGACGAGACGGTCGTAGGAGCGGCGCCGACAAGGTGGACGACGGCGGGGATGAAGCGAGAGGACGGGATGCAAGGATCCCGGTCCGAAGGCATGGATGAGAGAGGTCGATCTCTTGTAATGGACGGCGGCATCGGGGTATCAGCTCCGGCATGGTGGAGGAGGACGACGGTGGATGGGGTGGCGGACGGCGGCGGACGGAGGAGGGTGGGGTGGAGAGGGTGTTTTGGCGCCCACGGAGTACGAATGGGGAAAAGGGAGGTAGAGAGGAAGGGGGAACCATGTATTCAGGGCGCGCTTGTGTCAAATGCGAGGAAATTTACAAACTTAGCCCCCGTTTCAAATTTCTACTACATCATAGCAACATTAGTCGGTTGGGGATAGGACGGTAATCTCGCATACACCGAATATTTGCCGATGATAGTTTGTTTTTGGCGCCCACCGTGTATGAATATGAATCGGGGAGGGAGTCGATTTCGGCCGAGGACACACTGTTTTGGCGCCCACCGTGTATGAATCCGGGTGAGAGGCGGTTACGTCATGTTTGGGTGAAATTACAAACCTACCCTATCGAAACCTATAGAAATCCAGCAGATAGGCTTTCCGTGGCAGGGATAGGCAGTAGTGATTTCCATCTCGCATATTTTGGTTTCGGGCGGTTACTGCGACTTTCTCCGCTTCGTTCAAATTTTGCGGAGTGCACGTTTACCGTTCCAACTCAATTCGAATCCCGTTTGTATTCTATTTTTTTCGGGGCGGGATCCATTTTCAATTGGAATTACATTCTATATACATCATTTTTTATATATACTTTCAAAAGCACAACACCATTTATACATAAATATGGTTTACAAATGGCATGATCTCAGATTCATAAGGTTGTATCCATCAATTTGGATTTTCAAATATTTGAAACCACTTTATGTTGAAATCCAATGTATGCATTCCTCGCTAACTGTCTCCAATTAATGTGTGTTTCATGCGGGGGTTTTTTAACTTCTCAAACATGTATAATGTGTTTCACACACGCAACATATAGTGTAATCCCGTTTAGACATTAATTGCATATAAACCATGCATTGTTTGTAATTGAAGAATCTAATGGATCACCAATATTGATAAACTATATAACATTACACATGTGCCCAAATTCAAATGAATATGCATGTTTGATATTATCGATGTCGTGATCTCTAATTTAAATATTTTAATCCCCTTTAATCCAGATATTCGTCTCATATAGCTATCACTCATGCTTATATAGGACTATCTCTCTGGACCTATACGCGTTCATCGTCTCTCAGGCATCTCTCGTGCTACCTGTCTGTCAACAGTGATCTTTTATCTTCGTAACACACTGACGGTACTCTCTCCCTCGACCTTCATCACTCTATCTCTCTCTAAGCATATCTCGCTCCCTGCTATGTGTCTCTAACTATGATTCTCCATGTGGAATCTCTTTCTCTCACACAAACACAAAACTTTGTCTCCCAGGGTCTCATTTCTCTCTACTATTCCCATGTGTGCCACTCGCACACCCCTCATACAGAGATGTCTTTCGCTCCTTAGATATGAGAACCTACGACTCTTACTCTTCAATATCTCTTTCTCACACACAAACACAAACTCTGTCTCCCAGGGTCTCATATTTCTCCATGGTTCTCCTGTATGTCGCTCACACACACCCTCTCTCCCTAGAGATATCTTGCGTTCCCTCATATGTCTCTCTAGCTATCACTCTCGTTGTGAAATATCTTTCTCTCTCGCAGACACAAAACTCCGTCTCTCTGGATCTCATTTCTCTCTGATATCTGTTTGTATGTGACTCACATGCACCCTCTCTCTATCTCTCTCTCTCTCTCACACACACATAACCCAGCATTCTGATCCACTCGACTCCTATCTCTAACGCACACTAGCTAGCATCTTTATCTTTCTATTTATATGTTTCTCCATCAACCTTCTTTCTCGCCCTCACTCTTGATTCCTATCACGCACACTACATATGTTTCTCTCTACATGTAGTCAAGTGCCCTCTCACACACATATATAACTTCACCCTTTGAACCACCCGACGGTCATCTCCAACACCCAAACTAACGGATGTCCCTCTAGCTAGCATCTCCATCTCTGTATCTATCTGTAGTTTCTCCGTCAACATTTCTTTCTCGCACAGAGTCTTGTTTCCTATCACCCACACTATATATGTCCCTCCATACATATGCATTTATAGGTTGATCTCTTTTGCACAATCGTTGCGCCTCACCCCCTTATGCTCACCATAGATGCATGCTCCAGCCCACGCCACTATCTCTTAAAGACAAAAACACATGCTCAATTGTCGGGCCTTCATCCCTGCATTCTCACATGCATGCATATTGTCATACCGATCCGTCTCTCCCATGTCGTTGATCTTATGACTTATGTCTTCTTTCTTTTATCTCGATCATGCGCGCGCGCACACACACACATCCCACGTATACATGTATACCTCTCACACATGCATGTTCAAGGTCTCTATGTCTCCATACGTAGTTAATTGCCCTCAATCCTAACGCCACATCGAATCGTTCTCCTCTTTTGTGCACATAACTTC
>NC_041389.1:124100092-124116465 GCF_002162155.2 Triticum dicoccoides
AACACACACACACACGCACGCACCCCCACACACACACACACTTAGACTCCATCTCTCTCTCTCTCACACACACAAACTAAGACTCCATCTCTCTCTCTCCTCTCTCTCTCTCTCTCTCACACACACCCCACACACACACACACTAAGACTCCATCTCACACACACATGCTCTAGGCAAAGCATTTGTTCCTACCACCCTTCATCCAACCTTACCCGTATGATAAACAATCACCTTTATTTACTTGCATAACATGGACAGATTCCACTTTACTTTAGTAGTCAGCAAACTTATCATCTGTACCCTTATAAAAAACGAGTTGGCGATGATTGTGTGCCTGCCATCTTGTAATACAGACCGTATGATCTATATCTGACGGACAGAAAGCAAACTATGATAATTTTACAAAAGATACCCGCACCTCTCTCCACATCATTATCTCCCGCAACCTCATTGCTCAGCAATTAAAAAAGGAATAAGTCTCTGGAACAATCTAGCATGCATGGTGGCCACTGCCGCCTTCCAGTGCCGTCCATCCCCATGCCTCCGCCCATTCCGACCACCAGTCACCACCTACTCCTCGCCTTATCTCTCATCTTTCATTTTTTCGATGACATTCTCGAGATACCAGTTTTCCGATAAAATTCTCGAGATATCATTAGTTTTTACACATGGGATTACTCCTGCATGGGTCAATCATAATAGGTGTTTTGTAAAAAAAATGCATATTGATGTTCCGTGCAATGCACGAGAATCTTGCTTGTAATTATATAACGCAAACCACGAGCAGGAAGTGACATTTTTTTGACACAACCACGTTAACATGGCCACGTAAATCACTAGCTAAAGTAAATACCATTATACTTATATCCTGATGCAAAAGGTTGAGTACATGTCCGAAGAGTAGAGTCGCACACACGCACTCTGTCTCTCAGAATCTCTCTCACACGCACACACCAGTTACGTGACGCCCACTTAAGCAGACATGAGTATGTTACAATTTGTGCACCCGCGGGTACACGTGATGCTGCGCATTTATTTAAGCCGGAAGGCGAACCCAAACAGTAGCTGCATTCATTCCCCTCCCGCCGCCTCTTCTCTGGTCGCCGTCGCCCGGTAGCCATGGGCCGGCCGAAGGTAACAACATACGCCATACTCCCGCCGGAGCGGCGCTTTAATATGGAAATTTTAGTGGCCATGCATGCATCTTTTTGTGCTAGCACTCCTATATAAGGGTTGACCGGTCGCTTCCCGCGGATGTGCGCGGGCGGTGGAAGAGGAAGGAGAATGGAAGCAGGCTGTGGAGTAACGGTTTTACCACAATTTCTTAGGAAACTGAGTGCAATAATTGAGTAGTTTTGCAAACTACCAGTACTACACCTAAAACGGTTCAAAACCTATACTCCCTTGCCAGCGCGCGCTTCCCGTGTGAAACGGTCAGCGTCGCCCTGGAGCGTCAGTGCCGCATTAATGCCCGGCCAGAGCGGAGGCAACCTCTCACTGGCGCCGGCTTTGAAGTGGCGCGACGGTCGAGAGAGCGCTGCTTCCCGGTGCACGCGACTGTTCTGCATCAAGACTGTCCATAGGCCCTGTTTGGATCCATGGGTTAGAGTTAGTTTGAGCTAGTCGGGGCTCAAATAGCCCTAAAGTATCCAAGCATGAGGGTTTAAATTGGAGCAAGTTGCACCGAACCCACCAAAAAAAACTATCCCACCCAAGAGGTGCTAACTGAAGATAGTTCTCATTGGGACCACTGAAAAATCACTTTTCTTTCTCCATGAACTACATTTATTGTCAATCTAACCCTGTCACCCAAACACCTCTTTGGCTGCAGTTAGTTCAGGGTTAGTCATGAGTTAGTCTAACCTCTAGCTAAGTTAGAGTATCAAACAGGAGCAGTATAGGACATGCAAGTTGCTCAAAGCATACAGGCAAATTCGTATGTGAAAGGATTTTATTTTCTTTTTGAAAAGGGAACGTGAAAGGAATTATTTTTAGAATGCTCTTGGCATTTTGCTAACATGTGATAGTTAACCGACCTCAATAGATGGCACAAATGCCAGCCCGCCGCACTTTGATAGAGACGAGGAGGGAGAAGCGATACAAGCTGTTGGATTACTAGAGATAGGTGTCGCATGGAAGCCAAGAAATATGGTGATAACGTGGGTTAGCCATGTACTAGTATGATGTAACTACACTGGGCTGTCGTGTTTCGTACTCTTCCAGTCCACTGTGGAGATGATTAGTTAATTTTATATCGCTGAATAATATTAAATATTATGAGTGCAGATGCTCCACCATGAGGTTCCTTGCTCCTTCTCGGTCGTCTGGAATCTATGTTCTTCCACTCTATTTTTTTACGTGAGCTTTGTTCATCCTTTTGCCAACACGCGAGACATCTAGCATCAAGGTGCACATGTTATACAAGGATCGTTCCATCTATATGAAGAACATGTGGGACTGGAACTACGAGACGGACATGTACCTAGGAGTGGACGTACGAACCTGAGTAATGTAGCGCAGTAAGTGAAGTAGAAAGGGACAAATGGTATGAACATGCGTGGCATATAGGGTGTGTTTGGTTGCGTTCTCGTCTCAGCATAGTTGTTCCCTCTTCATGCATGCTCAACTCAACACCCCTCTTCATGCATGCTCTCTTCATGCATGCTTCTAGTGTATTTGTGCTAAACTAGTGTGGACTCATGCACCCTCCATACACTCTACCAAACACCCAAAAGTAGGTCGAGAAGGGAACTCTTGGGCGACATTTGTCTCTTACTACGTACTACCACTAAATGTTGTACGTGCAATGCACGGTGATGTTGTGGAGTACGTGCCTAAGTACTCTACTACTACTATATTAGTTGGAGGCACATATTAACTTTTATATTTGTTTACGTGTATGCCCCGAGACCTTCCAACTAGACGTGTCTTTCTCTCCAGGTCGCACTTTGTATCGTTCGTACCACTAAGTACTACTACGTGTGGTCTCCGACCCAGAAGTGGAAGAAGTGGAGACGCTCTACCACGCTATTTTTTTACGCTAGGCTCTACCACACTGTTCATGTCCCACTCCTTTCACTGACGTGTGGGACATCCAGCACGTGCCGTGTTTGGCACCCTTCATCGTAAGAGTTGAAACGCTAGCATTCATCAGAAATAAAAAATAATTATAAATCGACAGTGATACTATTTTTTTTGTGAACCAATCAGCAGTGATACTATACCATGCGGTTTCCTTGCTCCTCGATATCGGAAAGAATACTTCCGTTCGCCAACATGTGGGACGTCGACCATCCTGGTCCACTTGCAATGCACACAGAACTCCAAGGGAGAGTCACCCAGGTCGTCGCGCCGCAGTAACAATGACTAATGAGCCATCAAATCACAGGCCCACTTTCCACTTTGAAGTTCCTCGGACGAAGGAACCATCATGACTTCGTTGAATTCCGCTTCTTGAAGAAAATTACTGTACCAGCAGTACTGCTAGGTACAGTATTTACTCCAACAGAGGCCTCCTTTCGTTCATAGGATAGGAATATGAAAATCATAGGAAGTGAGATGACATGCATGTCAATTCCTATAGAGAAAGAGATGCCATTTGATGCTTAGGATAGGAATTTTTCCATTTAATCTAGGCTAATGTACTGGTAATTTGCTCTAAAAACTACATTAGTAACTAGTAGTACTGGTACATGCTCGTACCCAGACACAGACACACACACTAACTACTAGTACTACTACTTCTCACATGCTGGCCAGACGCCGTCGTTCTCCTTCTCGGCTTTGTCGGCGACACCCCATCGTGCTTGGATCTCCGCCGACCTCTCCGCAGCAGCGCGTGCATCCTTTTCTTTCTTGTGGTGGCGGGCCTCTCTTTTCTTGAGTGCTTTCTGACTTTTCCGCTCCCTCTGTGCGGATTTGGCCACCTCTTGCTCTACCGCCCATTCGGCCTTGGCATCTTCAAATTCCTCCCACATAGTTGTGAGGTCGCGAGTAGTGATGAACTCGGCACGGCGGGATGCCATCGCTTCCCTACCATTTTGTCTGTGGTCGTGGGCGGCAATGAACTCGGCGCGGCGGGATGCCATCGCTACCTTACCGGTTAGTGTGCGGCGCGGTGGCATGAACAACGCTTGGTGAGAGCTCTGGGGTGGAGTGGCCAGACAACCGTATAGTGCATTGGTTTGTCAAGAGCTCAAGGACAGAAGACGAAGCAAATTAGGATTCCCCTTCAATCCTGGTCATTTATTACCGAGTAAAATGCATTGGCAGTCATCGAACTTGTCTTGATAGCTCACTTTGATCATTGTATATGAGATATGGTGATTATACGGTCACTGGCTCAGCGTATAGCTCCGTATTTGTATGGTTGACCAGTCAAACAGTCTGCATGCGCCTCATCAGCTCGTGTTCTTTATCTATCTATGCGGGCCTACCTGTGAATGGAGAAAGAAATAATGTAAAAACCAAAATTATGCGTATGTGGGGAATCAAACCACGGACTCGTTGCTGCAACGCACCCTCGTCAGCCAAATGAAAATGAAATACTTCGCGTGAGACACTCACGCTCACGCTGTCAAAGCATGCTAATGCATGCACGTCACCCTCTAAATCAAAGTCCTGCTCATGTCGCAACACAAACGGCGAGCCCATCACCTACGTGCCCCGGCGGTGCCTGACATTACTGTTTAGACGTTTGATGGAGGCCTACACGAACGCCGAGCATGTATTCACCTGGCTCAACACCAACGGTCATACTCAGACCGCCTTGCTCATGTATATCGTCCATCACAACGACAATCTATAAAACAGCCTAAGCTAGAGAGGGTACTATGGTAGTATGGTACGGAGCATGTACTATCGTGAGCGACCGATCTTAGTGCCACTGCACACCGAAACCCCTTCCATCACTAGCGCGCGCTTCCCGCCTGAAATGGTCACCGTCTCTCCAGAATGTCAATGCCGCATTCACCGGACTTAACTGCAGGTGCAATTGGTGTGTCACTGACATGCGGGCCAGATGCCCGTTGGGCCCACATGTCAGTAACCCAAACGCATCTGCAGTTAAGTCACTGAAGCAGCGTCCGCATTCATGCCCGACGAACCTACTCCGGCGCTAGTTGTCCATCCGTCTGCCGCGGCTCATTGCCATTCGCCCGCTATATTAACTTGAGCCCCAGCTCCCAGCCATAGCCAAAGACCCACACTTATTCTCCTCCGGTCCCTTCCTTCTGTCAGCACCACTTCAACCATGGCCTCCTGGCGCTCCGAAGCTCTCTTGGACGTACTGTCGCAGGAGCAGATGAGGGACATCGACGGCTCCGCTCCGGGCGCGCTCCAAAGCTCTCTTCGACATACTGTCGCAGGAGCAAACGAAGGAGATCGCCGGCACCCCCCCGGCCGCCCTCCGCCGCCACGACCACGAAGCTGGCGCACGGGCGCGGGCGTAGCCGGCAGCGAGGAAGAGTAGTACACGGTAGGTCGTCGCCGCTCTGGTCCCGGGAAGGCCACCGCTACTCCACTCAGTCGACGCCAAGCTTGGTGGGGTAAACATCGCCGGGCAATTAGCCACTTGACGGTGACGTGGGGGAGGAAATCTTCAGAACCTTGTGCTTCGGAGGAGGAGGTTATCGAGGCGGATGAGGAGGAGGCAAAGGCAATGGCCGGCTTTCTCGGGTTCATGGCCGGACATGGTGGTCGCGTGTCGGCGATCGTTTAGATTAGGTTTACAGTAGGTTTAGTATGGTTTGTGCAAAATATGTAATGAATTTCGTCCAGTTTGTAGGAAAAGTTTTCGAAATGTAATGAATTTCATCCGGTTAATTTCAGCCGGTTAATTTGAAATTTTCTTTGTGTGAACGAATTTCGTCCGGTTAGTTCATATAGTTGTCGAAAGGTATGCGGGCAGCATCGGATGGCATCCATCAGTGTTCTCGGACAGATGCCGGTGTAAATTTGTGGGCTAACGCTGGAGATGCCCTAACTATCATGCTATAATCGCTAACACTCCTCCATTATTTGGCAGGGAACAGTTATCCCTTGATCAAAATCAGATCTGCGGTGTTTCGCACTCCTCCGACGTAAGGGTGTAAACTCTTGCTTACATAAAAATGGAGCAAGTGGACGGCACTGTACCACGTCATATCACTCGAACTAGCCCGCCTAACAAGCGGGAAAGCACCACCCTCGTCATTTTGTTCTGGATTTCTATCAATCGATCACGCAAAAATGTTACGCTTCGCAAGTTCTAAAGGAAAAGGCAGCACACTTACGACTCGTACGCGTCGCAACCCCGACTGTCCGGCTCACACGCCGCTCACCATAGGGGACACGTGTTGTCTTGCAATTTCACTGACATGTGGGACCATAATTGAATAAACCGTTGATAGCCGAAATCTAATTGCTCGGCGGGCGTCGGCTGAGAAGAGAGAAACGGGGGAGGGATAAGAGATCGCCCGTCCGCCGCGCATGGACTCCAAGAAATATATGGTGATAATGTGAGGTGGGCCATGCTGGAGTCCGGGCCGCTTCCAGAGCCCGCTCTCACCGCCCTGGCCCCTCAAGACGCCAGTTGCCCACTGCATGCATAGCAAGTAGTCCCCGCTTATGTGGAGGAGAGAGAGGCATTGACAAAGTCAAGGAGTAATAGTGGAGACAATAGCTTTCATCAAAAATAAACAATGAATACTCGTTGCTCGTCCTCTATATCGGAAAGAATACTTTCATTCGCCGACATGTGGGACATCGACCATCCTGGTCCACCTGCCATGCACAAAATTATCCTGGTCTACCCCGGTCGTATCGCAGGCCCAACCTTTCCCACTGTAAGTTGTTCGGACGAAGGAACCATCATGACTTCGTTGAATTCCGCTTCTTCAAGAAAACTTACTGTACCCACAATACTGCTACCACACACGAAGACTAGACGGCACTGTACCACGTCATATCACTGAAACCCACTAGGCCAAACTAGCCCGCCTAGGTCATCTATTTTGGAACGGAGGGAGTATGTCTCTGCACTGCTATGATTTTGTGTTGCACGTTCTCTATACTTTTGCTACGATTTTCCTACCCTATGAACCAAATGAGGCCTGAATGTATGTCGACTATTGTTTGATCGATCGCTAAGCCTACAATTTTAGGAGCTAGGGCTATTGGTCGATCGACGAGGGATAAGTATAAGCGTACCATGAGCTCATCACCCCCAATGTTTCTCTTCGGTGAGTGTTTTGCAAGTACTATAGCTCACACAGTAGCTAGCCTACTAACACCAAGAATCATGAAACAAGCCCTGCTGATATGATAAACAGTTCAAACTTACATCTAAGCATGACATATATTACATCAAAAGCTGGTGAGGATACATCTGTTTCCATAACTCGGAGAGGGTTAGCATGATTCACTATCAAACAAAAGTAGCAAGATCCGCCCACACAAGACAGTGCACTAGCCCTAAGATGGTTTGATAACACGCATCGTTCTGGTAATTAAACACAGGGCAATGCAAACTACCCTGAAGGATTAGCGCGACCAACTATTTCTTGTCATTGATCTCTCGGGCAATGACCACAGCACGGACAGAGGCATGGGAATTGATTTCTGGGGCGATGTCCACAGGACTGACCGCGACATCGGAATCGATCTCTGGGACAATGTCCACAGGATGGACAGCGGCATCAGAATCGATCTCCAGGGCGATGCCAACAGGACGGGCCACGACATCGGAATCATCAAGGACAACCACCGGCACCTGCACAACCCTAACATATTAGCAAGCACATTGCAAATAATCAAAAACCACAACTATGGTAATAAGCCATTATTTTTTACCTTGTGCAGCTCACCGGGGGCTCTCATCCCTCCGGGGGCCATCTCTTCGTCCTCGATGGGGGCCATCACCTTGCCAGGGGAATACTGCTTCTCAACGGCGACTATCTCCTCAAACTCGGTCTTGAGCCTCACATAGGTGGCAATCAGAGTTCCTGGGGTAGGCACGGTGGGGCCCTTGCTGTTCTTCCAACTTTCTTTGAGGAGTTCGTCCGCCAACGTCCTCAACTCTTTGGCCACTGCTTGTTTCTTGGAGTTCTTCGTCTCCATGGGTTGGCCCGCCAACATGGTCAACTCGTTTGTTGGTGCTCGCTTCCTGGAGATCGTTGTCTCCAGTGGGTTGTCCGCCGGCAACTCTTTGCCTAGTGCTCCAGGACCCATCAATGAACTGACAAACAAAAAGCAATTGAAAGGAAACCACAATTGCAATGAAAACGGGAAAAGAATAGGATGTGAGAATCGGTCGGTGCTTCGCAAAAAGAAGATTATTGGAATGAAAATATAGTAGCATAACTGGTTCACCCACCTTTCCCTCGTCGGTACAGAAGAAAAATGGTAGAAGTGGGTAGCCTAGAGTGAGGTTTCTTCAAGAAAGGGAAGAAAGGGCTTGAACAAGCGTTCCAATGAAATGATGGTTGCTTCGTCCAGTCCAACTTGGAGGCCACCTTACCACTGCTGGTAATGGTGTGGGTTTTGTGATATGATGGGTCATGACGGCCACACCGGGGTGACAGGTGAGTCTCGACTGTAGCACCTCGATGTGATTTGGTGGATGGCACGCGGGCCTGGATGCTTTGAAATGTCCCGCATGTAGATAGAGCGGCTAGTCAGATAGGAGTGCTCAATATTGTGCGTTGCAACCAAGGCAGAGAGGAAAACGAGAGAACTACGTAATTAATGCAACAGTTTAATTAGGGTAGTTTTGTAAAGTACGAGATACATTCCTCCAATCACAAAATGCCTTGGTTCATGAGATTTGAGATTTGAGTCCTATAAACCGGAAGGGAGGGGGTACTGCACACGGTGTAGTCTAGTCACTTGTTGAAATCTCTAGAAAGGCAAATACTCCTTTCCGGTTTACAGGTCTATACTACTCCCTCCGTCTAGGTGTGTAAGTCATCTTACGAAAACCAAATAGTCCCAAAACACTTAGGCGCGGTGCATTAACTTCTACCTTGTTTCTTGTTTATTGACATATCAACCAATAAGAGATGAGAGGTGTGCATGCTTTTAATGACTTGCAATGGCCAGTTCATTGCCCGGAATGCTATTAATTAGCAAATAAACATTGGTGACCCAGGTGGAAACGGTGCTAAGCGCGTGGACCTTTGCAGAATGAGTATCAACCAATGGATAATGGAGTTTAATTGTTAAACAATAGCAATTTTGTCTCATGCAAGAGCCTGGCTAGTACTCCAAGGAACCGCACCATGTGAGCGTTCGCAACTGCCACGTTCAGTTTGCGCTTTGCTCTTCACCTCTTCGAGAAGATGAACAATGATGTTACTCCTACTTCTACAGTATCGAATCCACTGCTGCATTAACAGGTGGTTGGCCCACCTGTCATGCAGCTAAAGGCAGGTGCAGTTAAGGCACTGAAGCTCAGTCCGCGAGGGAGAGGGCGTCATAGTAATCAAATTTCTCGGTCTTGTACGAGTTGACGCGACACATCAAAGCACTGCACTCGATAAAAGTCTTTTTACACATTTCAAATGGGATACTTCGTATGTAGGAGTAGACATATTCTGCTTCGTATGTAGTCACTTGTTGCAATCTCTAAAAAGACTTATATTTGGAAACGGAGGGAGTACAATGCATGCATGCATGCCATGACTTTCCTTTTGATACTTGCATGTGTTGATTTGATGCACCTTGCCAAATTTTGACTATAAATTTAACTAACCAAATTTTCATGCATGTCACAAAAAATTATGGGGCTGTTTGGATTGTGACTATGTTTGTCTTATGTTGCCACATTATTTTTCCCACACTTGCCACACTTGCCTAACCTGAGTTGCTCAAACTGTTAGACACACTTTGGCTTGCCTAAGGGAATCTTGCCATAATTTTTGTGTCTATGACATGTGGGGTTCACTGCTAATAAAAATATTCTTGTCTTAGGTGTGGCTAATAAAAAAGACTTATATTTAGGAACGAAGGGAGTAGAAAATATAAATAATAATGTATGTTGGGGCAACCCACGTTTCCGCTAATTTTAGCCGTGGGCTTGTTCACAATTTTT
Organism: Triticum dicoccoides; assembly: GCF_002162155.2. Classification (NCBI taxonomy): domain Eukaryota; kingdom Viridiplantae; phylum Streptophyta; class Magnoliopsida; order Poales; family Poaceae; genus Triticum; species Triticum dicoccoides. The sequence goes on from NC_041389.1 coordinate 124,110,163, forward strand.
ACAAGGGGGTGGTTGTTCATTTAATGGAGGGACTTGTAGTACCAGACTTGAACAATACAAAGTGCGACCTGGCACACCGTAACACCACTTGGAACAAGCGGGTAGCTATCTCAAAAAACAATCAACAACTAAAAAAACCGCGACCTGGCATGTAGTAGTACACAATTTTAAATGATTGTTTTGATGGAGTGAAAAAGTAAAACTACCCCACTACTTATATATAGGCCGGAGCCTCTGCGCCTGCTTGCTAGGGCTGCTCTATTCACACACTCTCATCCTCTCCAGATCTAAACAAGATAGGGGTAGTAACATTGTCTTTCTCCCTTCAAAAAACACTAGCTTTCTATCCTCACCGCTGGTTACACATCCGGATGTATCCCCCTCCGTCGGTGAAGGGGAGGAGGGGCAGCGTTTAGGCTGTCGTCGACAGCGAGGGAGGAGACCCACTGCCGGCCGCACCGTTATCTCTAGCCGAGCGCCGGCGTGGGAGGTCCTCCGATCCCTTCGTCGTTTCCTGTGGGCAGATCCGGCCTCCCGCCGCCCACCTATCCACATCCTGACGACCTTCAGGTATATCTTCGTTCGAAACCGCCTTAGCTCTACTTCCCCAGCTCGCTACGTTGCTGCATGTGCATCATTTTCTACCTCTCAGCCCCTCTCGATCGGATGGTCCAACGTCACCTATTTTTTTCTTCTATTGTTAGAGGTAAAGCTACTTCATGGAGTCGAATCTTGTACTCCCTCCGTCCGAAAATACTTGTCATCGAAATGTATGTATCTAGATGTATTTTAGTTCTAGACACATCCATTTTGATGACTAGTAATTCCGGACGGAGGGAGTACTTGGTTGAAACAATAAATAAAGTGGGGGAGGGGGAATTTAGTATGTACATCGGACTTGGTACAAATAGGAAGGAAAGGGGGTGAAAGTAGTATAGACTGGTCATCCAACCGGTCGCTTGGTCGATAAGGGAAATATAGGGGTAACATTGTACACAGTGGTATGACCAGGACTAGATTTGCTATCCACACATAGGAGTAGGTGGCTAGAGTGAACAAAAATGGGACCAACCCAGATATGTTTCTTGGATGTTTGTTTCTCGGGGCAACAAACTATGAATCACCACTTTATGCCCCTGTTTACGTACATGGTGTTGTACTGCTGGTGCACCCACTGTCCCATGCCCTTATACCAAATATTTAGGCTCCGGTCGGAATAAAGGGACAGAAAACATAGGTCTTGATGAAAATAGAGGAATAGGAAAGGAATGTAGGTATAAAACTATGGAACAACGAACCGGAGGAAACTCTCAAGAGAATGTGTTCGGATGGACTACAAAATGTATAGATTTGTTTTTTTAGAGTAGCATGCTTGGCAATAGGAGATGCTATTTGTTTATTCAGCTGCACAGTGACTACTCTTGTCCTCACCTCACGTACCACACATAGGTTGATTTTTTTATTCCGGCAAACACAACACAGCAACCTGTCTAACACATGGCAGCGAGCGCCTACCTCGGGCTTCCGCCCAAAAAATGAGCAGCGCATGGATGTTTCTAATCCATTGAATCAGTACTACCAGACCAGCTTTCCTATGAAACACTATTCACCTTTCCCATGTTCCGAACGGTTGGAAGGGAAAGAATACCATAGGAATTGTGTTCCTACGAAAATCCTGCACCAAACATGTGAACCGAACGCAGCCTTAGTTGTTCTTAATATAATGTCCCTAGTAAAAATGAAGCCATGCCACTGTTTTTGCCTGTAATTGTTTGAGACTCCGACAAGTTTAGCCAAATGTTTTTGCCTGTAATTGTTTGAGACTCTGACTGTTTCCTCTGTGCCTTTTTGTGCAAACAGGGATATCTAATTCACCTGGTTGTTGTTGTGACCTTTTGGTGCACTGCACAAAACTCTTCTTAAAAGAAGTGACTTTTGTGTTGTTTAACTGGAATGCCAGAATGGAACAGTTGGTTCATTTTGGTGGAACTGCACAAAGGGAGATCTGTGTTCCAATCCTCATCATCCATATTGGCGCCATAACATTCCTTTAGGTAAGAATGATATTTAATGCATGTGTTCATCTCTATTTTCCGACTGCCATGAGAAAATAATGTTGTTTTTTACTAGTACACTTGTACTCCCTCACTGACAAAACCAATTCTGAATTAGAAGGCCAATCATGTACTTGGTTTCACCAACTGGTGAGGAGAAAGAGAAACAGAGCATGAAGAGGAAGAAGAAGAAGAAGAAGAAACAGTGCCAAGGTGACCTTGCTGAAGCCAGAGGCCTTAGTCGAGGCTATTCAAGGGCTCCGGCAACGACTACCTTACATGTGAGACGATCCTCCAGGGAGCCCTTCCACTTCTGTTTTCTCACTTAATTAATTAGGAGTACTTAAGTACCACTAATTTATTACTGCCTAATTTTCCTGTTGGAGTTAAACAAATCTTTAGTAGGACCCTATGCTGAATCATGTACGTGTGAATGTTTGTCTATGGAGGTGAATCATGTGGTGGAGCAGGGAGGGAATATTATTAGTGTCATGACATAATAGTGCTATTGTTTTGCATGTCAATTTATTTCCATTGGTTCAATGAGGCAATGTTTTGCGTATTGTCCATCATGAATTTGATGCTACTGTTTGAGTAATATGCTAATGTCTTCCTATCCTTTCTCACTAAGCTAATGAAGGTTTCACCTTGTTCCTACTTGTGCAAACAGGGATCATGTTGTGCCAATCATACATTTTAGAGGAACTACACAAGACAATACGATGAACTGTATCCCAGCCAGTGCTTTAACTCTGCTGGAAGTTCTGGATAATCTTTCGATATAATCTCAGCACTGGTAAACAAGAGTGATTTCAACCATACATTTGAAGTGCACAAAAATATATACTATTGTGTGATTCCAGTGAGTGCTTTATCATCTCTTATGGGACTACATGAATAAGCTTTTTTTCTCATGTTGGTACGGGCCTAAGGCCTTCATCCATATTAGTTTTCTGTCATCTCTATTTGTATCATGCTACTGTCATGAGAAACTCCTTTATCTTTGCACTTTTAAGTTTTGCAACCTATGGTAAATGGCAATGCTTTGAGTGTTGAGTTGAGCTAATTGGCACTGATTATACCTCTCTTTAAGCAAGACTACTATGTTGCTAACTTTACTCATTAAGATAACGAGGGTGCTTCTATTTGTTAGTGTATGTTTCATCAACTAGTCCCACTATTATAGTAATCTCACTCTCTCAATATATGTGCCAACAGGGATGCTCGATTTTGGTGGAACTGCACAAAACTTTGGGTGCTTCATTGCCTCAACAGCTTCCATCCTTTCCTGTCAGTCGCTAATCTCTGCTTGATTTCTTCCTTTGCTATCAGTCGCTTGGCTTATCTTGGCTTCCAGTCAAAGGAAATAGTAATTGATATGCTACCTCACACAGGTTGGTACTGGTCTTTATCCTAATTATTGTGCCTGTCATATGTATTGGTAATTTGGTATTGTGCTACTGTTTGCCGATTTCATAAAGGAGTAATTTGGAGCCTGAACTCGCAGGCAAATCATTACATCGGGTGATTTCAGTAGAACTGCACAAAATGATACGATGGACAGGTACTTATGCTGCTGCTATGTACTCCAAAGTTCACTCAGATAAGCATCGATGTTGACAAGAAGTGCCTATATTCATTTGAGTATTAACCGGCGTCAACCATTTGTCAAACTCCAAGTATTAGGAGAGTGAACGCCAAAAATATTGCTTGGTGCATAGCCCAGAAAAACGCAGTCCAGTCTTTGGTCCCAACTTGTGCCTTTTGCTTATCGGCACATATGGTAGCGAACTATATGGCATGGAGTCTAAAGATTCCAGACAAGTTGGTTGACGCGTATATTCATCTGGCACTTAATCAGTCTGCACGCTAAGGATGCTTCATTTCAGTTGAACTGGACAAAAAATTTGGGTGGTTCATTTTCTCAACAGCCTCCTTTCTCGTCTACAATGTAGAATTTTGGCGAGATACAGGACCAAGATGAGCCAATAAACTAGTTGGATGAAAGTAGTGGCCAAGTTGCTCAAACCTCCCTCGGCACGAGGCCACTATTTGAGGATAAACCTACAAGCAAAGTTCAGATTGTCTGTGCTGCCTCTTATGTACTCGAAAGTTTACTCGTACAAGAACTAATTTTAGCAAGAAGTACCTCCGATTGAACACCATTTACCAGTTTGTACCCTAGGTAATTAAAGTTTGTCCATGGATCATATTGGTTGTGATCTCAATCATTTGGATGCATAAACATACTGAACATGTGTATATCTGAATCTTTTTGTGAATTATGTATGAATATTGTCATGTGATCTATCAATCATTTGGATGCATAGATATGCTGAGCTTGTGTATATATGAATCTTTTGTGTTGTTGATAGTGAATGTTGGCTATGAATATGAACGTGTCCTATGAACCTGAGTTTGATATGAATGTTTACCTTTTCTGTTGTATTTTTGTGTGAACTTGTTAGTATGCCTACTGTGGGGTATAAAACGCAGGTCTCTCATAAAAGTAATGATGTGTCCAATTTATGTTTTCCCTTCTAACCACATTATATATATTTATATTATTACTATTATCGTATATTTTATAGAGACTTATATATACATTATAAAAACATCCCACGTGTTATTAACTTATAAAAGTAAATGTTTAATGGAAAATCCTGGTTGTTTTTGACTCACAGGCAAGGAAAATCCTGGTGATTGTTTAACGGAAAAGCTTGCAAAGATTTTAAGGACCAATTTAAGAATAACGCGCTCATTTTTATTTTGAGCAATAACTCGCTAATTTCTTAATTATATATATATAATGTGCCTCTTTGGTTTATTCTTTCATATTAATTGCTCCTTCTAACATAACATTATATATATAACAAGCCCACCTAATATGTGTATTTCAAGGAAGTGCCTAATTGACGCGAAATTATTTGTTCATCCAGCCCAGCAAATGGACTGTACATTCTAGAAAACATGGTTTAAATATATGCCACATTTTTGCAGGCTGACATGTGGGCCAATAGGGCGAAGCCTACGCAGGGCGTTGTCAACTTGGTCAACAAATGATTGTGTCATCCACAGCCATTGCATTTATATCCAACGGCCGGCATGCACCTTCAATCTCTCGTCTTCTTCCTCCAGCATCGCCGGGACCGCCTGGTCCGGCCTCCGGCGGCTAGCGGCTCTGCTTACACGCATCACTGCGAAGCGCTACCCCACCGCCGGCCAGGCTATCCCTCCACCCCTCGACACCTCCTATTATTCTCCATAGACTACAGCCCCATGCCGCAACAGAACCAGTTATAACCCTTCTCCTCCTCTCAATCTGCGACTCCACTGCAGCGTTTTCCCATCTCCGAGTCGTTCTGGTCCGGGGCCTCGCTGTCGTCCACCGCCTCGTTGTGTTCGATGCGGCGTGGCCAACAAACGAGAGTCATCGGAAGAGGACTATACGTGGAGAGCCTGACGGCTGGGACCCACGAGGTCCATGGTCGCATGCAAGGAAAGTTCCTCCTTATTAAGCTGAAAAAAATGTTTCCTCCACCTGACAGCTGGGACACACTGGCTATATGTTCGCACGGAAGGAAGTGCCTCCTTGTTTTGCGGAAAAAATTATTCATCCCGTTGACAGCTGGGACCCGTCAGATTTGGTGACTGACTTGTGGGCCTACTAAGCGGACGTGTACACATGGCTTTGTCAACTTAATCAACAAATGATTCTAGCAGCTAGACCGTTGGATGTTAATCCAACAGCCGTGCTCCTTCTTCAACCTCTGTTCTTGCTCCTTTCTCCCGTGGGCGGCACCGCGGCTGTGCTGTCGCGCACCCAAACCAGTGAAGTTTCCCACTCCTCTCCATCTGCGACTCCACTGCCCCGTCGTCCCCATCTCTGGGTCGTTCCAGTCTGGGTGCGCTTGGCACGGTGTGGTCAACATGGTCAACAACCGAGAGTCATCGGAAGATGACTATACATGAGAGGCTGACAGTGGGGACGCACCACGCCCATGGACGCATGCATGCAACGGAACGCGGCGAGGTCAGCGTGGTCAAGGAACGACTTCCATCGGAAGTATACTATACGTGGAGAGTCTCAGCTGGGTCCACGGCCGTAGCAAGTAAGTGCCTCCTTATTACGCGGAAAATAATGATTCCTCCAACTGACAGCAGGGACCCACTGGACGGGCCACCGTATTTTGTGAAAAAACGTTTGCCCCCTAACTGCTGGGACCCACCTGACGGGCCATCGTATTTT
>NC_041389.1:124116556-124128461 GCF_002162155.2 Triticum dicoccoides
ATTACGCACAAAAAAATGAATACCCCCCTGCTAGCTGGGACCCACCTTGGTGGGAGGCTGACTTGTGGGCCTACTAAGTTGACGGGGACGAAGGGCTTTGTCAACTTAATCAATATGAACGATTCTAGCTCAAGTGAACGTACGATGTCCATCCAATGGCCGTAGTGCTTCTTCAACCTCTGGTCTTCTTGCTCCAGCCGCCCAAACCAGCATCGGTCGTGCCTCATGCTCCTGCCTCCCGTGGTCGGTTGTGCTACAGCGGAGGCCTCACCGCCCCCTACTATTCCCACCGCTGGCCAGGCCCTGCGGCGATGGTAGCCTCACACCGCAGCCGAACCAGTGAACCCTCGTACTCCTCTCCGCGCGGGCTTCCACTGCCGCGTCTTCCCCGGCTCCGCGTCGTCCCCTTCCTAGGCCTCACCTTCGTGGTGCTCTCCATGTGGCGTGGTCAACGTGGTCAAGGAACGACTTCCATCGGAAGAGTACTGTACGTGGAGAGGCTGACAGCTGGGTCCACGGCCACAGCCCAGTCTTTTTGTGATTTGCCTAAGTAAGTCGCTTTGTCAGGCATGTTGGGCTGCAAATCTTTCAAGACGAGGAGAGCTTTCATTCGGCTAGCCGAGAAAATGGCCCATCAGTAATGAGAAATGGGTTGTACATTTTTAAAACACATCAAACCGGCAATTAGTTTCAAATATCTTTTTTTATTTCGAGATTTTAAATTACATTAATTTTTATGCGTGGAGAATTTGTTGGATTTTATATTGATATACATTTATTTTTAAAATCGGTTTGAATGTGAGTCGAAATTTTGGGATTAAAAACAGTTCGGACCGCACCGAAATATGCAAAATTTTGTATAATTTTTTAACCGTGGCCACAATATGGGCTGTAATGCTAACAAAAAGAATATGGGCTCCAAAACAAACCTTAAGAATTAGCAAATGGGCTGTAAATTATTAGAAATAATGGTAGATGGGCTGTATGCTGTTTTCCACAAATTTGAGGCTTTCCTAAAAAAAGGTTACTGTTCGATGGCCATCCAATGGCCGTCGTGCTTCTTCAATCTCTGCTCTTCCTGCTCTAGTCGCTCAAACAAGCGCCGGCGGGACTGCCTGCTCCCTCCTCCCTGCGGCCGGCTCTGGTGCCGCGCAGGCCTCACCGCCCCACCGTACTCCCATCGCTGGCCTAGCCATCCCTCTACTCACCCACACCTGCTGTTATTCTCCGGCGACGGCAGACGAACCAGTAAACCCTCGTACAGTCATGCTCCCCTCCGCGTGGGAAACAACTGCCGAGTCTACCCTGCCTCTGTGTCGTTCCCTTCCTAGGCCTTGCCGTCATCCACCGCCCTGGTGCGGCCTGGTCAACGTGGTTGTCGGTGTCAAAACCGGTGGATCTCGGGTAGGGGGTCCCGAACTGTGCGTCTAGGCGGATGGTAACAGGAGACAAGGGACACGATATTTTTACCCAGATTCGGGCCCTCTCGATGGAGGTAAAACCCTACTCCTGCTTGATTGATATTGATGATATGGGTAGTACAAGAGTGGATCTACCACGAGATCAAGGAGGCTAAACCCTAGAAGCTAGCCTATGGTATGATTGTTGTAATGGTTGTTGTCCTACGGACTAAAACCCTACGGTTTATATAGACACCGGAGAGGGCTAGGGTTACACAAAGTCGGTTACAATGGTAGGAAATCTACATATCCGTATTGCCAAGCTTGCCTTCCACGACAAGGAAAGTCCCATCCGGACACGGGACGAAGTCTTCAATCTTGTACCTTCGTAGTCTTGGAGTCCGGCGGACGATGATAGTCCGGCTGTCCGGACACCCCCTAGTCCAGGACTCCCTCAGTAGCCCCTGAACCAGGCTTCAATGACGATGAGTCTGGCGCGCATAATGTTCGGCATTGCAAGGCGGGTTCCTCCTCCGAATAATCCATAGAAGATTGTGAACACCAGGATAGTGTCCGGCTCTGCAAAATAAATTCCACATACCACCGTACAGAGAATATTATGTACACAAACTCAATCTGCTGACATATTATGTAGCATGACGTCACGCTACTACCAAGCCTTTACTTGAATCATTTTTTATTATACTACCTCAGCGCGTTTAGCGAAGCGGTTTCCTTGGCACGTCTTGTCGAAGCAGAGATCGTGTTCCCCTTATCCCGGGATTCTCATCAATACGGATGTGGGTAACCCAACCGCGCCCGTCGCCACGCCCCCTCTATCGAAGGCAAGTCCCGAACGGTCACGGAGACGGCTCTTGGTATTCTCCCTCTTTATAACAGGACCAAGGCTCGTTTCTTTTCTTCAATCCTCTATCGAATCTTCTCCTTACCCCGAGTTCCAACACCCAGAGCTCCAGATTCGAGTGCTTCGGACCTTCAACAATGTCGGGCTCCGACCTTCAGGGCCGGTGGATGCCCTCCTCCATCACGGAGGAGGACGTGCTAAAGCTGCGAGAGGCCAAGTCCCTGTCTTACGAGATTTCGCACAAGTTGCCTGCCGAAGGGCAGGCCATCCCCACCCCTGAGCCCGGCGAGTACGTCGTCTTTGTATCCCACCTCCGTCGGGGTTTAGGCTTCCCGATGGATCCTTTTGTGAGAGGGCTCATGTTCTACTATGGGCTGGAATTCCATGACTTGGCTCCGGAGTCCATCCTCCATATTTCCGCATTTATTGTCGTCTGCGAAGCCTTCCTCCGCGTCACCCCCCACTTCGGCCTGTGGCTGAAGACCTTCAATGTGGAGCCGAAGATGATCGGGGGGCGTCAAGCAGAGTGCGGCGGGGTGGCCGTAAGCAGGAGGGCCGATGCCCCGTGGCCCGAGGGCTCCTTCCAAGAGGAGCTTGGCTTTTGGCAGCAGGAGTGGTTCTATATCACCGCTCCAAAGGGCAGCAAGCAGAAGCCGCCGCCCTTATTCCGCTCGGGACCTCCACGACGGTTGATGTCGTGGGTCAGCCAAGGGCTCAACTGGGGGCCGTCAAAAGACGTGCCCCTATTGCAGGGCCGGATTCGAGACCTCCAGGCAAGGGAGATCGATCTGGTTGTAGTGATGCAGGTTATGCTGATTAGGCGCCTCCTGCCCTGCAAGCGCCGTCCTCTCCGGCTATGGGAGTTCAATCCGGAGGGACCACGGATTCTCGAACACTTTATGGGTACGACACCCATGGAGATGTACGAGTTGTTCTACGGATCACGGGCGGTGTGTCCAGAATTGACCGAGGACGCCGGCCTAAGCTGCAATCGCCCGGATACTCAAGTAAGTAGCTCAGTGTTTGGAAGTACCGTTTGTTTGCCTTTCTACAATTCGCCTTTTAACCCGTTATCCTTCAACAGGAGTGGATAGCGCAGGCAAAGCTGATATGGTGTCCGGCCCCCCTCCCAGAGACCGCGCCGGATCCCGTGCTGGTCAAGATGTTGGAGGTTGCGCCTTCAGAAGAAAGTGAAGGGGAAAGTAGAGGAGCTACTACCTCATCCAAGGAGGCTCTTGAAAGAGGGGGGATCGAGAATCCCACCCTCCAGGGGGAGAAGAGGACCGCCTCCGAAGACCCGGAGGCCAAAGCCCCTAAGCGGGGGAAGAAATCTTCACCAGAGGGTCTTGCGTCCGGGGAGACCCCGGCCGCACAGTCTCCCTTAAAGGATCAGCCCTCCAGCGAGCCGTAAGTAGAAAAAAGAGAACTTGGTAATAAGAGAAATCCCTATTTGTGCTTCTGAGGATAACCGAAATTTTTACCTTGTAGTTCGGATCTCCGACCTTCTCAGATGAGCTCATCTTCGGGGGATCTTCATCCGGAGATGGTGGAGAGCGAGACGCCTCCGTCTGCTGCGCCGTCAGATAGGGCGAACGAGCCTGAAGTGTCATCACAGAGGGTATCCCCGAGCCCGTCAGAGCCTAAGAGTTCGGCGTCGAATAATGTTCGGCCGGGGGAGCTGAAAGATCTACTTGAGAGGGCGTCCGTCTCAGAAGATCACCGTGCATTGATGAGCATGGTGATTGGAAGGATTTCGTCCACCGAAAGCGGATTCCATAATGCCGTCAGAAATTTGCTGGCGGGGTTTGAGGTATGTAAAAATGACACCCCTTTTTTGACAGTTTTCCACATAAGGTGCGCCCTGTATAGATAGTAGCCCCTGAGACTCGGTAGGTTGTCGAAAGCGACAGCGTACCGAGGATCAAAATCGCAGGTACTGAGTGTCGCCTTTCCTATGCAGGTGGCGGATAGTCCGGGGGCTAGCCGGACTGATGGAGTTGCTGAATTAAAGCGGCAACTCGATGTTGCGGATGCGGACATCGCGCTAATCAACAAGCGACTTGACGAGTCGCAAGGTAAGTTGTTTCTCCGCAGTCACCTATTAAGGGAGACAAAGCCCACCTCTTACAATATTTGTGCTTGACGCAGATGGTGCCGCTGCTGTGGAGAGCCTTCGGGCAGAACTTGCTCAAGCCAAGGAGCAAGCCAGAAGGAGTGACGCAGCTGCCTCGAGGGCGGCCGAGGAGTTAAAAGCCGAAAGGGCTGCACACTGCCGAAGCAGGGAAGAGATGGCCGAAATGGCCGTTAAGTTGAAGGATGCTACCGACCGCAATGAGGCTCTTGAAAAGGAGCGCCTATCGGAGCGAGAAGACCTGGGGAAGGCCACTGCCGAAGCCAAGGATGCCCGTTCTGCAATGCGGGCTATAAAGGAGGAGCTGCGTCAAGCCGGAGACATTGTGGCTGGCAAGCCTTTTCTGCTGCGCCGCAGGTTTACGGATCCAAAGTATGCCCAGCTTGGCCAGCTGTGGGGTCTGGAGGATCCTTATATGGACTTAGCGGCGAGTGCGGCGGATGCCGTTGTGCACTTCCGAAGTCAGAAGGATCACAAGACGGAAGAGCTGTTTTGGTCTCAATTCCATAGTCCGGATTGTTCACTTCCGCTGACCGATCGGTTGGCCGAATGGGCTGACCTGAATAGGTTGTAAGGACTTGCCATGACGGATATCGTGACTCATGTCTGGCCGGATAGGTCCAAGCCGAAGAGCTATTTTGGCTTATTGCAGCAATTTCTTGGAGCGGTGCCGCATATCAAGGAGATGAAGTGGTCGGCCTGCATAGAGGGTGCACGGATGGCACTCGCCCGTGTGAAGACACATTGGACGGAGATGGACGCCACCGCTGTTGCGACCCAGGGTTCGGACGAAAGCCGGTTACCCGCCGAGCACTATTTGGGGGAAGTTCTACGTGGTGCTCATGTAATAGAGTCGCAGTGCTCGAAAAATGTCACGTTCGAATGAACGTTTAAATTTATAAAACAATGTTTATGATATAGGCGCTTTTTGTACTTGTGCGTTCAAGTATTGAAATATCTCCTGTGCGGCCGTTTATGTATACGTATGTATAACCTGAAAGATGGCAGTCGTCGGCTTCAGCCCCCACGCACAAGGTGCGGGGGTGTTCGCAAAATAGCGCATTTTCACACTTAATCCGACGTCTTGGTCCTGTTAAGGAGGTGATAGCGTAGCAAACGAGGCAACCGGACTATAATGCTTTATCACTTTCACTTAGCCATTGGAGTTCGAGGGTGGGACTACGATATAGCCCCTAGGGGCACTGCGCTCTCCGAACTCGGGGCGCGTATGTGCCTGGCCGGGAAACGGTCCTTCATCAAAGCGGAGGAATTCTAAACATTCCGGTGGTCGATCGAGTGGTTGACCAGTCTCTCGTTGTATCATGACAGTCAGTTTTCGGCTTTCTCTACTGAGGTGCTCGCCCAGCCGAACTGGGGCACAATCGCAGTAGTTCTCCTGGTGTCGCGTTAGCCGATGATACGGAACGTAAGGCAGCAAAACACAGGTGCCGGGCAAACCCAACATTTGACCAAAGACATGATTCGGAGCTGATGCATATAAGGCCTAACTCGAGACGCCGAACACTCCCTAAGGTGTTCGGTCCTTATAATAACGGGCGGAAGCCCTAAGCCCCTAGTGTCCAGGTACGGGCAAGGTCCTCTGACGCGGCCAATGCCAAAACGTCAGTCTCCTCTCTGGTTATCAGGAAAAACCAGGGGATTATAGCAACAAGAGACAGTAAAAAAGGTTTACGCAGGGTCTTAATCTGAAAAGAATCCTTGCAACGGGTCCCTACTGCACGTCTGCGCCTGTGTCTCCGTTGTGCCGTATCCTGGACGGGTGTGCACGTTGTTCATCTATAAAAAGAGAAGAACTTAGTTTGAAAAGAAATCGTGCGAAAAGTGTATAAAAAATCGAAATATTAATAAATTAATAAAGCTGAGCCTATATTAGCTCATTATTGCTTATATGCACAGCCCCTTGTGAAGGGGTGTGCGGCTAGGGAGCCCCTAGCTTATTTATGCCGGACTCGTCTAGCCGTGTCCGGGGTCTTTGAATGACCTTTTAATGAAATGATGCCACGTGGACCGGGCATTTTAAGTGTAAGAGACGCGTAATGTGCTATTGCGTTAAAGCGGATAAAAGCTTCACGCCCCAATAGTGCTTGATAGCTACTTTTGAATGGGGCGACGTGAAAGATTAGCTTTTTGCGTCGGAAGTTGTCCGGTGACCCGAACACAACTTCTAATAATAAGGAGCCTGTGCACTTGGCATAAGAGCCTGCGTCACTCCTTTAAAGGAAGTGCGGCTATATCGAATTTTAGTAAGGTCTATCCCCATCTTGCGGATTGTGTTCGGATATAGCAGGTTTAAATCGTTGCCGCCGTCCATCGGGACTTGTGTAAATTGTAGTCCGTCGATTATAGGATCCAATATCAGAGCAGTCCATCCTGCGTTTCGAATGCTTCTGGAATAATCCAGGTGGTCAAAAGTGATTGGTTTTGACATCCAGCTTCGATATTTCACTGGGGTGGACCGTGCGGCACTTATTATAGTTGGTGCCGCATTGTTTTTCCGTAATATCACATGAAGTGAGTTTACTGTTTTGACTTCTTGTGGGAAAGTCTTTTGTTTTCCGGTGCTCTGCTGGTGGGGTTCATCATCATCCTCGCTTGGTGCGTCAAGCCCCTTGTGTTCAGCGTTGAGTCGGCCGGACTATTTGAAAACCTAACAATCTCGGTGGGTGTGGTTTGCAGGTCTTCCGGACGTACTGTGGATTTGACATATCCGATCCAAGATTTTGTTTAAGTTGGATAGCTCATCACTGTTGTCCTTAAGAGGCAGTGTTTTGTTGTTTGGCCGTGAGCTTTTGAATCCGGCGTTTACCGCCGTGTTCTTTGGGCTTTTTTCTTTATTCCGGTGTTGATCCTTTCGGCGCCGTGATTTTCCGTTTCCATCTCTGATCTCGGATGTACTCGGGTCGCTGGTGCTGCGTCTTGCTAGCCAGCTGTCTTCCCCCGCGCAAAAGTGGGTCATGAGGCTTGTTAGCGCGGCCATTGTCCTCGGCTTTTCTTGGCCGAGGTGTCTGGCGAGCCATTCGTCTCGGACATTGTGTTTGAAAGCTTCTAAGGCTTCAGCGTCTGGACAGTCGACTATTTGGTTCTTTTTGGTAAGGAACCTGTTCCAAAATTTGCGCGCTGACTCTCCGGGCTGTTGAGTTATATGACTTAGATAGTCTGCATCCGGAGGGCGGACATAAGTCCCTTGAAAATTTGCTCTAAACGCGTCCTCAAGCTCTTCCCAACTTCCAACAGTGTTTTCTGGGAGGCTTTTGAGCCAATGCCGAGCTGGCCCTTTGAGCTTGAGGGGTAGATATTTTATGGCGTGGAGATCATCTCCTCTAGCCATGTGTATGTGTAGTATATAATCCTCTATCCAGACTCCAGGGTCTGTTGTTCCGTCGTAAGCCTCTATGTTTATGGGTTTAAACCCTGCTGGAAATTCATGATCCAGCACCTCATTGGTGAAACATAGTGGGTGTGCGGCGCCCCTGTATTTCGGTGTGCCGCTGTCTTCGAATATTTGGCGTGTTATGCTGCTTCCTGGGGCCCTCTGTTTTGGCTCGTAAATGGACCTGGCTGGGCCGTCTGTTTTCCCAGGATCATGAGTTGGCTTGTGTGCGGTGCCGCTTGTCGTTTTTGGCCTGTCATCTGGTCGTCTATCCGGCCAGGCGGCTTTTTTAATTTTTGACTGTGGTGGCTCTATGGCTTCCTCGTCAAATTCTGGCAGCAGTTTGCGTTTCGGGTAGCTCTTTGATTGATGGCCATTGCCGTATTTGTCTGCGGTTTTGAGCACTTTGCTCCACCTCATTCTGAGTATGTCTTCCGCTGTTTTGAGCTTCCATTTTTCCTTCTTCAGACTTCTTGCAGTGGCAACGAGTCTTTTGTGAAGGTTCTTATGCTCCGGTGGTGTGTCCGGCGTGAGGTCGTCTGGACTGTTGGTTTCGCCAGGCATGGATTGATTATCCGATTCGTCCTATTCGGACGGTTGCTTGGTTGCATGTTCATCGTCCACTGGTTTGCCCTGCTCTATTGATGGGTCATTAGGAGCGTTGTTTTTGTCGAGGCAGGACTTGGGGCGGGGTCTGCGTCGCTGTTTTGGTTGTTTGTCGGCGGGATTATCCTTTGCCGCGCCCCATTGATCCTCGTTATCGCTTCCTTTTGGGGTGTCCACCATATATACACCATGGGTCGGGGTGGCTTTCCAGTGCTCGGTGAGCGCTGATTCTTGATCGTCTCCGGCATCGTCGTCCATACCGTCGATGTCTTCGGAGTCGTAGTCTAGCATGTCGGTTAGATTGTCGACAGTGGCTACAAAGTGGGTGGTGGGTGGGCTTTGAATTTCTTTGTCGTCCGCATCCCAACCATCCTGGCAATAGTCCGGCCAGGACTCTCCAGATAGCGAGAGATGCTTTAGCAAATTTAGGATGTCGCCAAAGGGTGAGTGCTGAAAGATGTCCACGGCGGTGAACTCCATGATCGGCGCCCAATCGGATTCGACTGGCAGGGGCGCAGGAGGTTCGGAGTCCGGCAGGGAGTCCGGCACTTCGGAGTCACGAGCTTTATAAGGGACAAGGTCAGTGTTCGGCTCCATCGCCGTGGAAGTCGCAGCTCCCGAGGCGGTGTCCAGCCACCCGTCCTCGATCTGCGCAATCGGCTCCGGGCTATGGGTCGGAGCGGATTCGTGTGCGGCCTCCAAGGTACTGTCCGGCGGCAGAGCTAGATCATGCCCATCATGACAGTGCGGCACGCTCGGCTGCGGATCGGATTCGTCGAAAATCAAGTCTCCGTGGATATCCGCCGTGAAGTTTAGGCTTCCAAATCTGACCTGACAGCCAGGGGCGTAGCTTTCAATCTGCTCCAGATGGCCAAGTGAATTGGCCCGCAGTGCGAAGCCGCCGAATACGAAGATCTGTCCGGGGAGAAAAGTCTCACCCTGGATGGCGTTGTTGTTGATTGAAGAAGCCATCAAGCCTATCGGTGACGACACAGAGGAACTCTCAATGAAAGCACCAATGTCGGTGTCAAAACCGGCGGATCTCGGGTAGGGGGTCCCGAACTGTGCGTCTAGGCGGATGGTAACAGGAGACAAGGGACACGATATTTTTACCCAGGTTCGGGCCCTCTCGATGGAGGTAAAACCCTACTCCTGCTTGATTGATATTGATGATATGGGTAGTACAAGAGTGGATCTACCACGAGATCAAGGAGGCTAAACCCTAGAAGCTAGCCTATGGTATGATTGTTGTAATGGTTGTTGTCCTACGGACTAAAACCCTCCGGTTTATATAGACACCGGAGAGGGCTAGGGTTACATAGAGTCGGTTACAATGGTAGGAAATCTACATATCGGTATTGCCAAGCTTGCCTTCCACGCCAAGGAAAGTCCCATCCGGACACGGGACGAAGTCTTCAATCTTGTACCTTCGTAGTCTTGGAGTCCGGCGGACGATGATAGTCCGGCTGTCCGGACACCCCCTAGTCCAGGACTCCCTAAGTGGTCAACGACCGACATGCATCTGAAGTGGACTGTACGTGGAGAGGCCGACAGCTGGGTCCACGGCCACACGCAAGGAAATGCCTCCTTATTACGCGCAAAATAATGATTCCTCCACCTGACATCAGGGACCCATCGAAAGGGCCTCTGTATTTCATGAAAAAAATGTTACCGTCGCTGACAGCTTGGACCCACCAGCTATATCTTCGCACGTAAGGAAGTGCCTCCTTATTACGCACAAAAAAATGAATACTCCGCCTGTTAGCTAGGACCTAGTATAGTGGCATGCTGACTTGTGGGCCTACTAAGTTGATGGGACGGGGGGCTTTGTCAACTTAGTCAATATGCACGATTCTAGCTCCAGTGACCGTACGATGTCCATCCAACGGCCGTAGTGCTTCTTCAACCTCTGGTCTTCTTGCTCCAGCCGCCCAAACTAGCATCGGTCATGCCTCATGCTCCTGCCTCCCGTGGCCGGCTGCGATGCGGCGGAGGCCTCACCGCCCCCTACTACTCCCACCGCTGGCCAGGCCATCCCTCTACTCACCCACACCCCCTGTTATTCTACGGCGACGGCAGCCTCACACCGCAGCGAACCAGTGAACCCTCGTACTCCTCTACGCGTGGGCATCCACTGCCGCATGTTCCCCGGCTCCGTGTCATCCCCTTCCTAGGCCTCGCCATCGTCCACCGCCCTGGTGCTCTCAGCGCGGCGTGGTCAACATGGTCAAGGAACGGCTTCCATCGGACGTGGACTGTATGTGGAGAGGCTGACGGCTTGGTCCACGGCCGCAGCAAGGAAGTGCCTCCTTATTACGTGCAAAATAATTATTCCTCCACCTGACGGCGGGGACCCGCCGGACGGGCCACCGTATTTCGTGAAAAAACGAGTTGCCCCCTGACTGCTGGGACCCACAAGCTACATCTTCGCAGGCAAGGAAGTGCGTCCGGGCAAAAAAACGATTCGCCCCCCTGAATGCTGGGACCCACCAGCTACATCTTCGCATGCAAGGAAGTGCGTCCGGCAAAAAAAACGATTCACCCCCCTGACTGCTGGGACCCACCAGCTACATCTTCGCACGTAAGGAAGTGCCTGATAGTCGGGACCCACCTAGTCGAAGCGTACGTAGCGTTGTCATTCTGGTTGCGAACGTGTACGTACATATATACTGGTCGATGTAGAGGCGCGCACGTGTCGTAGTAGAGGCGCGTACGTGTCGTAGTAGAGGCGCGCACGTAGCATGTACACGTACGTACAGCGGCCAGGGTGCAAGAAAGAAAATACGGCCACATATGTGTACATATGGCTAGGGCTCGTGTACATGGCTGGGTCGGAACGGAGAAACAACATCGTCATCATGTTCATCGGGAGGCAACGGAATGCGTCGTGTTCATCGGGAGGCAACGGAACGCGTGGGCGCCAACCGGCTGGGTCGGAACGGAATGCGTGGTCATGTTCATCGGGAGGGCTTGGACAGAACAGGCAATGGAAACAAGGCCTAGCGTACCACAAAACGAAGGAAACAGACCTCCTATGGTCGAAACGGGGGTCCTGTTGATCGGGAGGGGTGTGGCGTACCGCAAAACGGATGAAACGGACCTCCGACGGTCGAAACGGGAGTCCTGCTAATCGGGAGGGGTGTGGCATACCGCAAAACAGACGAAATGGACCTCCTACAGTCGGAACGGGGGTCTTGTTGATCGGGAGGGGTGTGGCGTACCGCAAAATGATCGAAACGGACTTGTGTTGGAGCGCTATGGTCGAAACAGGGGTCCTATTCATCGGGAGGGGTGTGGCGTACCGCAAAACGGGACTCCACAGGATACTATTCATCTCCACCGTCGACCTCCTCAAGCCTCCACGGGCTACCGTCGACCTCCTCCAGCCTCCACGGGCTCCTGTTCATCCAGCCTCCACCGCGCGCTACTCCACCGGCTACTGTTCAACCACCCCTCCACCGTCTATTGTTCATCCAGCCCTCCACACCACGGGGTCCTGTTCAACCACCCCT
>NC_041389.1:124128799-124191539 GCF_002162155.2 Triticum dicoccoides
AATGCTCACTGTTCATCCAATCGATTGGCTTCAGTTAGCAGCAGTAGCGAAGGAATCGATCGATCGCTCGGGTTCATTAACGCGTAGCCTGCAGTGCAATCGCTCGGGTTCAGTTAGAGCCCAATGCCTCGCTCGGGTTCAGTTAGAGCCAACGCCTCGCGCACATGCGCGTACGTGTACGAGAGAAACGCGCATCGCTCGGCCCCCGACCTCCCACCGTAACCGGAAACTCCCCGAAATTTTCCTTCCCCTCGCTTCTACCACGGTTTTTTCCTCCATGGACGGCCCAAAGAATGTCATGCAGCTGCGTCTCCAGCCCGCCCAGGACGAAAAGCCCAATTTCTGTCATGATTTTTTGTCATAGAAGTAGCAGCCCACCACATCTATGATGATACCGGGTTTTGTCACAATTATCGTCATAGAAGTGTCATATGTATGACAGAAAAAAATATCGTTCGGCCCAAAATGTCACGGATGTGTCTTTTTTGTAGTGTAGTAAAACTCTAAATAGTGCACAGCAAAATTATGCTACTACTGAAAAAGAATTTCTAGCAGTGGTGTTTGCTTGTGATAAATTTAGATCTTACATTATTGACTCTAAAGTTATCATTCACACTAACCATGCTGCTATTAAATATCTTATGGAAAAGAAAGATGCTAAACCTAGACTTACTCGATGTGTTCTCTTGCTACGAGAATTTGATTTACATATTACGGGTAGGAAAGGAGCAGAGAACCCCGTAGATGATAACTTGTCTAGGCTTGAGAATGTCCTTGATGACCCACTACCTATTGATGGTAGTTTTCCTCATGAGCAGTTAGCAGCAATAAATGTTTCTAACAACACTCCTTGGTATGCTGACTATGTTAATTACATTGTTGCTAAATATTTACCACCTAGCTTTACATACCAACAAAAGAAAAAAATTCTTCTATCATTTAAGACATTACTTTTGGGATGACCCACATCTTTATAAAGAAGCAATAGGTGGTATTATTAGACGTTGTGTACCTGAGCATGAACTGGGACAAATCCTACGAAACTATCACTCCGAAGCTTATGGAGGGCTTATGCGGGAGACAGAACTGCTCACAAGGTATTACAATCTGGTTTTTATTGGCGTACTCTTTTCAAGGATGCTCGTAAGTTTGTCTTATCTTGCGATGAATGTCAAAGAATAGGTAATATCAGTTAGCGTCAAGAAATGCCTTTGAATTATTCACTTGCTGTTGAACCATTTGATTTCTGGGGTTTTGATTACATGGGACCTTTTCCTTCCTCTAATGGGTATAAACATATTTTGGTTGTTGTTGATTATGTTACTAAGTGGGTAGAAGCTATTCCAACTAGTAGTGCTGATCACAACACCTCTATTAAAATGCTTAAGGAAGTTATTTTCCCAAAGTTTGGAGTCCCTAGATATTTAATGATTGATGGTGGTTCACACTTTAGTCATGGTGCTTTCCGTAAAATGCTTGCCAAGTATGATGTTAACCATAGAATTGCATCACTCTATCATCCTCAGTCTAGTGGTCAAGTTGAACTTAGCAATAGGGAAATAAAGTTAATTTTGCAAAAGACTGTCAATAGGTCTAGGAAGAATTGGTCTAAGAAATTAGATGATGCACTTTGGGCTTATAGAACAACATATAAAAATCCTATGGGTATGTCTCCTTATAAAATGGTTTATGGAAAAGCTTGTCATTTGCCTCTTGAGTTAGAACATAAGGCTTATTGGGCAATTAAAGAACTCAACTATGATTTCAAACATGCCGGTGAAAAGAGGTTATTTGATATTACCTCATTAAATGAATGGAGAACCCATGCTTATGAAAATGCCAAGTTGTTTAAAGAAAAACTTAAAAGATGGCATGATAAAAGAATCCAAAAGCGTGAGTTCAAAGTTGGAGAATATGTTCTTTTGTACAACTCTTGTTTCAGGTTCTTTGCAGGAAAACTCCACTCCAAATGGGAAGGACCCTATGTTATCGAGGAGGTTTATCAGTCTGGGGCTCTCAAAATAAATAATGCCAAAGGCACTAACACGAAGGTTGTTAATGGGCAGCGAATAAAACATTATTTCTTAGGTACGCGCATTAATGTTGAAAGCAATATTATCCAAACTATGACACCGGAAGAACAAATAAAAGAGTCCTTCCGGAACACTCCAGAATCGTGAAAAAGAGGAGGTACATGATACGATAACTAAACGGACTCCAAAAAATCCACAAAAATATTTTTTGTCGGTTTTGGAATATTTAGAAAATTAGGAAAATAAGAAACTACCGAGAAAGTGACCCTAGTGGGCACAAGACACCAGGGCGCGCCTGGCTTGCCAGGCGCGCCTAGGTGGGTTGTGCCCACCTCGAGTACCTTCCGGACTTCATTTTTCTTCTATTTGCTTGCTTGCCAAGATAAAAAATCTTTATATACCCTCCGAACCTATTCACCACCGTATCACAGAGAAATCTTCTGTTTTCTTTCCCCTGTTGTTTCCTGACAGATCCCATCTACCTTGGCCGCTTCAAGCTCCTCCATGGACAAGTTCTTCAAGAACGTCATCAACCCATATTTGCGAGGGGTGGTGCAGCACCCTCAGGCCATCCAGATGCATGAGGGGGTGCTGCACATCCGCGATGTGCAAGGACCCAAGGGGACGGGGACTATGGAGGCCAGGCTTGAAGCTAAGGAGCAGGAAGTCTTCCGGTGCAAGGGGATGGTGGAGCATGGACTCAATGCCAACCACGTCATGATTACGGACCTTACCCGTGATCTCAAGGTGGATGTCAAGTCCATAAAGGCCATTCTCTTCACCCTCAACAAGCAAATCAACTTCCTCCAAAGCCAGATCTATGATCTCCAAAACCAAGTCTTTGAATGAGGCGAGGTTTGAAGGTATGAGTTTGGCTACCAGTTGGGACCCGTGAGACTCATTCTTCCTCTTACGATGGTGGACCTCTACCATGGAAACCCGAGGACAAGATCGCATCTACTTCATCACCACCACCACCTTCTTCATCACCAAAAGAAAATTGAGTATCGGGTACGGGCACTCCCCTTAGCTTCCGCCAAGCTTGGGGGAGGTGCCCTGATATCGTATCACCCCCACTATCTTTTGCCTTTACTTATTTTAGTTTGATATGTTGCTTTAGATGAATAAAATTTTAGTTCAATCCTTTCTCTTTGAGAGTTTGCTTAGTGATCTATCCTTGTAATCGTGTGCGAGATATATAATAAAGTTTAGTTTGAGTTTTTGCTTTCTTTACTTTTCATGTTCCAATAAAAAGAAAGGAAATAAATGAAAAAGATCATATGCTAATCTTATGGTAGGTAATGACACCACATAAGGAAAAGTATAATTAGAAATTTTTTATTAGAGATTGACAAACATAGCATCGGTCAATGATGCAACTCATGAAAGAATTAATAAGGGAAGAGAAGATTCACATACAAATACACTATCCTGGAAATCTTTTGTGATTGTGAGCCCACATCAAAATATTATATGCCAAAATTCTTGACGTTGGACAAGGAAGATAACTTAATGATTTATGTTTGTTCATATTCACATAGAAGTTGTATTGTCATAGATCCTTCAACATGTGGTGCTTGCCCCCCATCTTTGCTAGCCAAAAATTTTACACTAAGTAGAGATACTACTTGTGCATCCAAAAACCCTTAAACCCAAATCTTATTTTAAAGAGTCCACCATACCTACCTAAGGATTGAGTAAGATCCTTCAAGTAAGTTAGCATAGGTGCAATAAGGCAATAAAAATTGCTTCTAAAAGCATGAGATCATTTAGTGTAAGAGAAATTTGAGCGTCGTAGGAATTTGTGATGGCAAAGAATAAAAGCGACAGACTGCATAATAAAGGTTGCCATCACAAGGGGCAATATAACGTGACGTTCTTTTGCACTAAGGGGTTGAGCATACAAACAAATAAGCGCATGCAACCTCTGCTTCCCTCTGCAAAGGGCCTATCTTTTACTTATGTATTTACTTTTATGCAAGAGTCAAAGTTTTTCTCTCTATTCCTTTTTATTTTTTCTCCTTTGGCAAGCATCATGTGGTGAGGAAAGATCTAGGCACATATACCCAGTTGAATATGGGTAGCATGAGTTATTATTGTTGACATCACCCTTGAGGTGAATACGTTGGGAGGCGAAATTATAAGCCCCTATCTTTCTGTGTGTTCAGTTGAAATGTTTTGTTCATGTGTATGCGGTGAGTGTTAGAAATCATACAAGACTATATGATGGTTGAGTATGTGGACTTGCCTAAAGGCTTCGATACGCGACCCTTCCTGAAAAGATGATGAATTGTAGTTGCAAAGTTGACTGAAAACATAGTTTGCTGGTTTCTAATAGAGTTTATGCTTTATACTTCGATAGTGTGATGAATTGCTACTTATTCATGAGAAGTCTATGATTAAAGTTCTATGATAAAAGTTTTATGTTTAAGTTTGTTGTTGTTATAATAATTCACATGATGCTTCTATGTCCGTATTTTTTTATCGAAACCTCTCTCTCTCTCTCTAAGCATGTGGTCATGTTTTTCAATTTTGGTTTTCGCTTGAGGACAAGCGAGGTCTAAACTTGGGGGAGTTGATACGTCCATTTTGCATCATGTTTACCTACTGTTATCTGAATTGTTTTTATGCATAATAATGCTTTTTGGGGTAATTTTAATGCCTTTTCTCTAATAATATGCAAGGTACACACAAAGAGGGAGAATTCCGGCAGCTAGAAATCTGGACCTGGAAAAGCTACGCCAGGCCACCTATTCTGCACAACTCCAAATAAGCTGAAACTTTACAGGGAATTTTTATGGAATAAATGAGGAATATTGGAGCCAATAAGTACCAGAGGGGCCCACTAGGTTGGCACAACCCACCTGGGCGCGCCAGGGAGCCCAGGCGCGCCCTGGTGGGTTGTGCTCCCCTCAGCCCACCTCCGGTGCCCATCTTCTGGTATATAAGTCATTTTGACCTAGAAAAATTAAGGAGAGGACTTTCAGGACGGAGCACCGCCGTCTCGAGGCGGAACTTGGGCAGGAGCACTTTTGCCCTCTGGCGGAGCGATTCTGCCGGGGGAACTTCCCTCCCGGAGGGGGAAATCATCGTCATCATCATCACCAACAACTCTCCCATCTTGGCGAGGGCAATCTCCATCAACATCTTCAACAACACATCTCCTCTCAAACCCTAGTTCATCTCTTGTGTTCAATCTTTGTACCGAAACTATAGATTGGTACTTGTGGGTGACTAGTAGTGTTGATTACTATATGGTTTATTTGGTGGAAGATTATATGTTCAAATCCAATATGCTATTTAATACCCTTCTTATCTTGAGCATGATTATCATTTGTGAGTAGTTACTTTTGTTCTTGAGGTCACGGGATAAATGATGTTGCAAGTAATCATGTGAACTTGATATGTGCTTGATATTTTGATGGTATGTATGTTGTGATTCCCTTAGTGGTGTCATGTGAACGTCGACTACATGACACTTCACCATATTTGGGCCTAAGGGAATGCATTGTGGAGTAGTTATTAGATGATAGGTTGCGAGAGTGACAGAAGCTTAAACCCTAGTTTATGCGCTATTCCGTAAGAGACCGATTGGATCCAAAAATTTATTGCTATGGTTAGAATTTATTCTTAATACTTTTATCGTAGTTGCGGATGCTTGCGAGGGCGTTAATCATAAGCAGGAGGTTTTTTCAAGTAATAACAACACCTAAGCACCGATACACCCACATATCAAATTATCAAAGTAGCGAACACGAATCGAACCAACATGATGAAAGTGACTAGATGAAATTCCCGTGTACCCTCAAGAACACTTTGCTTATTATAAGAGATCATTTTGGTCTATGCTTTGCCTCAAAAGGATTGGGCTACCTTGCTGCACTTTCGTTACTACTATCATTACTTGCTCATTACAAATTATCTTGCTATCAAACTACTCTGTTACTTACAATTTTAGCACTTGCAGACATTACCTTGCTGAAAACCACTTGTCATTTCCTTCTGCTCCTCGTTGGGTTCGACACTTACTTATTGAAAAGGCTACAATTGATCCCTTATACTTGTGGTTCATCATCTTCTTATCACATAGGTCAATCGGCGAGTTGTCATTCATAAATGTCCCGCTGTTCATATTTCTGTAGTGTTTAGCCTTGCTTAGGCGACTCATCATGGCAGAAACCACAACTTGCAACTGGGTGAGGTCTCAAGTTTCCAAGCTCGTGCTCAATGATTTCGTGGGACAAGGTCTACTGCCAGCTCAAGAGGTGATTGGCTGGCGAGCTCCCGTGGAAGAAAGCATCCCTCAACCCAGCCAAGGAGAAGTTGTTGTGTTTACAGACCATCTCCTTAGGGGCTTCTCTCCACCCAGGTCAAAAAAAATTCTAGGATGTTCTTAACTTCTACAACATTTGTCCTCAAGATATTGCCCCAAATTCCATGACCAATCTGTGCCAGTTTCAAGTCTTTTGTGAAGTTTATCTACAAACAGAAGCAACCATCCCTATTTTTAGGGAATTTTTCTATATCAACTGTCAAATTGAATGTGCAGATGGTCCTAGCGTAGAACTTGGTGGCATTTCAATTCAGAGGCAAAAAAATTATCCTTCCCTCAAGCTACCCTGCCGTCACCCCAAAGGATGGAACAAAACCTGGTTCTACTGTAGGAACACTGCTCCTGCCGATGAGAACCCTTTACCGGGTTGCAGACCTGATCGCCTTGACACCACTATTGAGTACCCTGGCTAGACTTCTATAGAAGAACATGCTCAAGTCACCCAGATATATCCTAGGCTGAGATCCTTGCTAGCTAATTGCCTAACTGGAATCGATTTAACCCGATGCTAGGTCAGCTAGAGAATTCTGCCATTCTGTCGCTGGGGCGGTTTAATGTGCAATTATACTAGCGGTTTGAACGATGTGCAACACTTCAGTCATGCTGACTTGTCAGCTGATGAAATAAACAAGACTGTGAAGATACAGCTAGGGGAGCCCCATGAAGCATGTAACAAGACATGGCTTAACCCCTTCTGTATTCTAAATCCAGCACCTCCAGTAAGTATGCTTGTAATCATTTGTGCGGCTCATCAATCTTTACTTATCTTGAACTCACTTGTTAAACTTGTCAAAATCGTGCAAGCCAATTCTCCATTCTGGAATAATAAGAAGAAAACGCAAGCACGCAAGTCTACTCGTGCTTTGGCTGTTCGGACAAATGAGCCGGTCAATGATGATGAGCCGCCCGAAGAAAATGAGTCGGAGGTAGACCTTGACTCCCTTGGCCTTCTTTTTATGCAACTTGCTGATGCTCATTCTTCCCAGGACAACACTGAAAAAATTTGGGCTAATGATGTTGAGGTAATTTCCATCTCCTCCAGCTCGGAAACCTTTGTTCCCCAAAGATCAAGATGAATCGTCGGGAAAGTGCCATTTTCTCATCCATGTGCTCACTTACATCCACAATTTATTTTGATGAAGTTGCAGCATGCCAGTACATCAAAACGCCAAACTCGAAGTGGTTTTGGGGAGCTCATGGCCGGCTTAACAGATGCACCAGTCGCCCGTAAGCGACATATCGAGGTGCCTCACAGCCCAACCTCATCTCTTCCACGAGCCGGCCTTATTAGGCAACCTGTTAACCCGTCTAATTAAAATTATCAGGAACTGCCACCATCGTCTAGAGACTCAACTGCTTCAAAGCTCCCACCCTTTGTCGTCAAGCAAGGGTAAGTATGTAAAAAATTAACATCTCTTCATGATCATTTCTTTGTTTACTCAGGCATATTCAATGAGATTGCAGAGCCCAAGCCAAGAAGAGAAAAACTCGCAAGTCATCTGTTGTCCCTACTGTTTTTTCTTAAGCCAAGAAGAGAAAGACTTGGGGGTTACTTAGGTATGTTGCCCCCAAGTCTTAGACATAGGCAAACATAAGTATCTGTAAGACTTGTACGTAGTATCTTAAAACTGCAAGCTATAGCCCCCAAGGGCCGGGTTGTTATGAAAATAACAAGTTGGTTCTTTGAAACATTGTCCTCTCTAAAAATAACAAGTCGGCTAATCTCTTGAAAAAGGTTGGGTCTTCTAATGATATGGAGTAAAAAAATTGAACTGTATAGCCCCCAAGGGCCGGGTTATCATGCAAATGATAGGCTGGCTCTTCAAGTATAGATCCTTAGCTAATTAAAAGAAACACCATGTAGCCACCAAGGGCCGGCTTATCTTGATGAGATGAGTCGGGTCTTCTTTCGATCCCCTTACTTAAAAAAGAAACTACTTGTATTAGCCCCCAAGTTCCACGTATGTTGCTCGCAACTGCTTGGGACTTAAATTTAGAGTAAATTTGCCTTATGTAACCCCCGAGTGCCGGGTCATGCATTCTCGCCGGCTAGGGACTTCAATGACTTGTAGCTGAATTGTTTGTCTGCTTTTCAGGAGACTTTGAACACGGCCGAGTCACAATTGACCGATTTACAGAAAGATTTTGATGTTGAGCAAACTTTGCAAATCAAGGTGGAGTCAAGCCTGCAATCCTCCATACAAGAGCTGGAGAAAGTCAAGGCGGCTTTTGAGATGGAAAGAGCCACCTTTGAAACTGAGAAGGCCACCTTAATCAAGCGCGGGGAGGATGCTGAGGGCCAACTCAAGCTGATTACTGAAGAGTTGGATGGGTTAAAGCGTCATATCTCTCAAATGACACAAGCTATATTTGGTAAGTTACTTCTTTAAATATGTATGAATAACTCGCCTGATGACTCTTCTGTATGAACAACTCGTCTAACGGCTCATGTGTTGAAATATTTGCAGGTAGCAGAAGTCACAACCTCCGGCGGGATAACCTGATGAAATTAAAGGTTGTGTACTCTTTCCTAGAGAAGTTGTATGCTGGAAGCTTGTTTACCATCATGGTTGTGACGGGTGGAAGAGACCGCCACGATTCATAAGAGATGTGTTAAAGCTACTCTCAACTGTCCCCAAGCAAATAGAGGAGTTGAAGAAATCAGCTGCCCGGGTAGGCGCAATGATGTCTTTAAGCCAGGCCAAGGCTTATGTGCTAGATATGGATCCTTCGGAGATGGCCGGCGAGTTTCCACAATTTTGATGGTACTGAGTTTTCAGCAGCAGATGATGCCCGTTGTGTGAAGGAGACTCGAGTGTTGGTGAGTCAATTTCTTGAAGGTCTCAACTTGAAGAAGTATCAAGCGACTTATGATGAAGATAAAACTCGAGTTAACCTGCCGACCTTTGAGCCCTTTGAATTGAATCCACAGAGCCGTAAGCATATCTTTGCCCCTGATGTCGACCCATCACCTATCATGCATTATGACGCCATCTTCCAAGCTTTAACAACCATCGACTAGAATCTGGACAACCTTCAGATTAGAGACATAGAAGAGTCAGCGCAGGATAATCCGGAGGCATCAACCGCCGGAGACCATCAGGAAAGAGCTAACCCGAAGAGCAACAACTCGGAGAGTACAGGAGCCACCTTGCAGGAGTAATGGCTCCAAAAAAAATTGATGACTTACTTGAGCCCTGTTGTGGCTGTGTAATAGGGTAGTACAAACTTTGGCATCTGTGGTGCCTTCGTGCACTTTTGACACTTTGGAGCATACATATTATGACTGGTGTAGTTCTTATTTTGACCCGCCCAGTATCCTTATAGTCTGCTGCTTGAATCAAATAATGTGGCGAGTTATAATTTGAGCCGCCGATAATTCAAGTGCAACTTTGACTGAAAACATGCCAGTTGTATATATATTTACTCAACTCATGGTTGAGATCAATGCTCCATTGTTTAATCCGGTGTACTTATGGTCAGGGTGACTTATAACCACTAATAATTCAAATTATAAAAAAATAAGCCAGTGTACTTGATGACCCGGACGGCTTATAGGCATTGAGCCCGATCTTGATGAAATAAACCAGTGTATGAGTAACCTGGCGACTTATAATCGATATGATATTTAATCAAGGGGCAAATAAACCTGCAAAAAAGTGCAAACATAGATATAGAAATTTTAAGTCAGCTTCCGAGGCACGACAAAAAGACCGGCTGTCGAGGCTCGAGTCTTGCTTCAATGAAGCAGGCGTGATAGCCTATGGTTTATCCTAGCTTTCTGTAGGCCGGCTCTCACATGACATAAGCCGGCGCTTTAACCTTGACAAGTTCAGGGTCATAATAGATTGATTGTCAAGAGTAAGCCGGATCATCTTGGTGGATGAGCATCAAGCAAACAGGCAGGATTAACCATGATATATACTTGGCATATGCCGGGTCAAGAGGGATGTTAATAGCTAAACTCGATAAGTTGGAAGCCCCCAAGTGACCTATGATCAAGAAATAAAGACTCAAGCACAATATACAGGATGAAGCGACAGAGGCCCCAAGTTTCGGGGATGCCGACTTTATTAATATTGATCATAAAAGATATATACACAGATGTATGTACAGAGGTTCTAGCCAGTGGCTCTAAGTGTAGTACAAACAGGGATGAGCAATATTCCCAAGGCATGTTGGTCTCCTCCTCGGATGTATGTGACTTATTATGCTCACGTATGTCAATCAGATAATATGACCCATTGTTGAGGTTCTTGTTGATGACAAAAGGCCCTTCCCAAGGAGGTCAGAGCTTATGCATGCCAGCTTGTTCTCGGATCTACCGGAGCACTAAGTTGCCCTCCTGGAAAGTACGAGTATGAACTCTACGTCTATGATAGCGACATAGATCTTGTTGCTATATAGCAGAGAATGCTACAGCAAAATCACGTTCCTCCTCCAAGGCATCAATAGAATCCTGTCGAGCTTGGTCATTATCTGCTTCAACATAAGCCGCCACTCTGGGGGAATCATGACGAATGTCACTTGGTAAGATGGCTTCTGCACCATAAACCATGAAGAAGGGCGTACAGCATGTTGATATGTTGGGAGTAGTCTGTATGCTCCAAAGGATTGAGGGAAGTTCCTCAGCCCAACAACCCGGAGTACGCTGCAAAGGAACCATGAGCCTTGGTTTGATACCGCGTAAGATCTCCTGGTTAGCACGTTCTGCCTGTCCATTGGACTGAGAATGTGCCACAGAGGCTACGTCAAGCCGGATGTGCTCTCGTTGCAAAACTGTTTCATAGCTCCCTTGGACAAGTTGGTTCTATTATCAGTGATGATGCTTTGTGGATAACCAAAACAAAAAATCAACTTCTTCATGAACTGAACTACTGTAGCTGCATCACAATTGCTTATTGGCTCTGCCTCAACCCACTTGGTAAACTAATCAACAACAAGCAGGAGGTGGGTCTTCTTTTCCTTAGATCGTTTGAACGGTCCAACCATATCAAGCCCCAAGACAGAAAACGGCCAAGTGATTGGAATGATCTGAAGTTCTTGAGCAGGAACATGAGCTTGACGAGCAAACTTCTGGCATCCATCACAATTATGCACAATATCCTCTGCATCTGCATGAGCCATGAGCTAGTAAAAAACGTGCTGGAATGCCTTTGCCACGAGGGATCTTGAGCCAGCATGATGACCACAATCACCAGAGTGAATCTCATTGAGGATCTCTCATCCTTCATCAGGGGAAACACAACGCTGAAAAACTCCAGTGATACTTCTGCGGTGCAACTCGCCCTTGACAATAGTCATGGACTTGGAGCATCGAACAATTTGACGTGTGACAAGTTCATCCTCTGGTAACTCGCCTCAAGTTAAGTAGGCCAGATAAGGGATCGTCCAATCTGGTATAGCGTGTAGAGTCACCACCAACTGTGCTTCCGGGTAAGGAACAACAAGGTCTTCTTCGGAAGGCAATCTAATAGAAGGATTATGAAGAACGTCAAGGAACACGTTGGGAGGGACCGGCTTATGCTGAGAGCCAAATCGTGACAGAGCATCAACCATCTCATTAAGCTGCTGATTGATGTGATCCACTTGATAACCCTTGAAGTGACCTGCAATGTTAGTCAGCGCCTGCCGATAAGCCTCCATGAGGGGATCCTTGGAATCCCACTTAAGAAACTTGCTGAGCAACCAAATCAGAATCGCCCAGGCATCTGACCTGGCTAAGATTCATATCCTTAGCCATACGGAGACCATGAAGGAGGGCTTCATATTAGTTGCATCGTTAGTACAAGGAAACATGATCCTGAGGACATAACAAAATTTATCACCTCGGGGAGAAGATATAACGACTCCAGCCCCCGAGCCTTCCAGTTTCCTTGAACCATCAAAGTGTATCGTCCAGTATGTGTTGTCTAGCTTTTCCTCAGGAATTTGTAGCTCAGCCCAATCATTGATGAAATCCACCAATGCCTGAGATTTGATGGTTGTTCTAGGCATATATTTGAGATGATGAGGACCAAGTTCAATGGCAAACTTAGCAACCCGCCCTGTGGCCTCCCTGTTCTGGATAATATCTCCCAAAGGGGCAGAGCTGACCACAGTGATGGGGCGTTCCTGGAAATAATGCTCAATTTGTGACTAGCCACGAAGACACCAAATACCAGTTTCTGCCAATGAGGATATCTCTGCTTGGATTTTGTTAAGAGTTCACTAATATAATAAACTCACCTTTGAATAGGATATTCCTTCCCTGTGTCCTTGCTTTCCACGACAACTGCAACACTTACCACTTTATTATTAGTAGAAATGTATAGGAGCATAGGCTCTTTGTCAATGGGAGCAGCCAAGATGGGTGGCTCAGCCAACTGCTTCTTGAGGGCTTCAAAGGCTTTATCTACATCATCGCTCTAGACAAAATTGCCAGTCTTTTTCAGCATCTGATACAGTGGAATTGCCTTCTCACGAAGGCGGCTTATGAACCAGCTTAAAGCAACAATACGACCCGCCATGCGCTGAACATCGTTGATATTAGCTGGCTTGCCAAGAGAAGTCAACGCCTTGATTTTCTCTGGATTAGCTTCAATGCCGCACTCAGACACCAGAAAACCGAGCAACTTGCCTGCAAGAACTCCAAACACACATTTGGCCAGGTTAAGCATCATCTTATAAACCCGAAGATTGTCAACGGTTTCTTTGAGGTCGCCCAACAGTGTTTTCTTTTTCCGAGATTTAACCACAATATCACCAACATAAGTATGAACGTTGCACCCAATCTGACTATGGAAACAATTCTGGACATAGCATTGATAAGTTGCCCCCACACTTTTAAGTCCGAAAGGCATCGAGACATGGAAGAAAGCCCCAAAAGGTGTGATAAAGGTCGTCTTCTCCTGGTCCTCAACAACCATCTTAATCTGATGATAGCCGGAGTAAGCATCCAGGAAACACAAACCCTCACACCCAGCGGTGGAATCAATTATCTGATCAATGCGGGGGAGTGTGAACGGGTTTTTGGGAGAAGCTTTATTGAGATCTGTGTAATCAACACACATACGCCAAGTACAATCTTCTTTAGAACAAGTACTGGATTGGCTAACCACTCATGTTGAAAAACTTCCACAATGAACCCGGCAGCTAGGAGCCATGACACTTCTTCCCTAATAGCCTCGCGTCTCTCATCATTAAAATGATGGAGGTATTGACGGACTAGTTTAATCTTAGGATCAACATTAAGGTGGTGCTCAGCAAATTCTCTCGGTACACCAGGCATGTCAGAAGGTTGCATGCAAAGATGTCCTAATTCTCACAGATGAACTCGATGAGCGCGCTTTCCTATTTGAGATCCATGTCGGTCCCAATAGTGAACTACTGAGATGACTCGCCGGGGAAAAAATCAACTTGCTTCATGTCTTCGGCCGACTTAAACTTGAGGGGTGTGTCAGACTCTATGGTGGGCTTCTTCAGAGATGTCATATCAGCCGGGTCAACATTGGATGTGTAGAATTTCAACTCCTCCGCTGCGCAAGCCGACTCAGCATAAGTCGCGTCCCCTTCTTCACACTCACGAGCAATCTTTCTGTCCCCATTGACTGTGATAGTACCCTTCGACCAAGACATCTTGAGCTTGAGATACACATAGCAAGGCCGAGCCGTGAAACGAGCATAAGCCGGTCGCCCGAACAAGGCATGATAAGGACTCTTGATCTTGACCACCTCAAATGTTAGAAACTCTGTTCTATAGTTGTGCTCATCGCCAAATGAAACCTCTAGCTTGATCCGCCTAATAGGGTATGCAGATTTTCCAGGGACAATTCTGGGAAAACGGTCGAAGAAGATGAGAGTTGATTTTCTGACAAGTTCATACGCCTGAAGGTGTCATAATATAAGATGTTGATGCTGCTTCCTCCATTCATCAGTACCTTTGTGAGCTTATATCCATCCACTTGAGGTGCCACCACCAAAGCCAGGCCACCAGGGTTATCAACCCGTGGTGGGTGATCAGCCCTACTCCAAGTGACTGGTTGCTCTGACCTATTCAAATACTGGGGAACCGCTGACTCAACCAGATTAACAGCACATTTCTGAACCTTGTTGTCCCGCTCGCAGGTACTAGTGGTAAAGACGTGATACTGCCCAATGTTTAGCTGCTTAGGATTGCTTTGAAAACCTGTTTGATTGGCCTGACGCTGAGTACCTTGGACGGATTGTTGATTTCCACCATGATGGCCAGACCCCTGATATCCAGGTCATGAGCCACCCAAGCCTTGATAACCCAGGTTTTGATAGTTATCCGGTGAGCCGCCTCCTAGGAAATTTGAGCCGCCAGCCCCTGGCTGCCCAGGGTTGCCACCACCACCACCCTGATGGTTCTGGTGGACTTGATTACGATAAGCCTGATATGACAATTCTCCCGGGAATGACTCGCCGGTCTATCCGGGGTACTGTGCTTGGGACATGGACCTTTGAGGGCTTCCTCAAAATTGCGAGCTTTATTTGCATTGAATGGCCTCCAAAATTATTCCGTCTCTGGCTCTTATAACCAGTGTTAATATTGGCAACGAGATCCGAGCTGCCTTCTGGGTGTTTGCGTTTGCCACCATTGTTCCGATTTCCATGGTTACCAGCATACCCGGAGTTGTTCTGCTGTTGTCCCTTTCCACCACCATTTTCCTTGCCTTTACTAGCCTTCTCGTCATCTGACGTCGGATCCTTGGTGGTATCTGACTCGGTGTATCTAGTAAGAACATCCATGGGACCTCCCATGTCCTGCACCGTACGCTTGAGCCGCCCGAGCTTCTGGACCAAAGGATCAAAATGACAGTTTTTTCTCAAGAATCAAAATGGCCTGGGCGGTTGATATGCCATCAAAAGAGTGAATAATATATGCGACCCGACGGGACTAGTGATGAGCCGACTCACCCTCATTCTCTACACACTACTGCAGGTCAACAATCTTCATTAGATTCTTGCAAGTCCCTTGAAAGTGCTTGATGAAACGTTCCTTCAACTCTGCCCAAGTATTGATGGAATTCGGGGGCAAGTGTTTCAACCAAGTACGAGTTGGTCCCTCTAGCATCATGGTTAATTACTTAGCACACACTGCGTCGTTGACATCCAGCATGTCCATAGCAACCTCGTAGCTCTCAATCCAAGCTGTCGGCTCGAGGCCAGGCGTGTAATTAGAGACCTTATGAGGGCCCTTAAAGTCCTTGGGCATACGCTCGTTGCATAGAGCCGGCACTAGACACGGGATCCCTATGGTTTTGGTGCTTGATCTAACACCTTCTGAACCCAAGGGGGTCATGGGGGGCGACTGATGAGCTGGATGAGCCTCCTCTGCCTCCCGCCGTGCCCGAGCTATGTCGACAATTTCCTGAGCATCCAAAGCCCCCTGTTGGGGCAGGTCACACTGCTGCTCCTGTCTCCTCTGGGCGTTGCTATAGATGGCCGGTGACTCAGCATGCCGGCTCCTACTACGGCTTGGGTGCGGGGTGGCGTGGAGGCGTTGATGACTGTAGGAGTGGTTTTGTTGTTGTGCAACCATGGTTTTCAACAGCGCAATGGCGTGCAAAGCTTCCCTTTCTACTGGGGTGTTCCCTGTGATTGGAAGTGCAGAAAGGTTGGTAGCCGTTGCTACCAAGTTATCAACAGGATTGGAAAAATGACCCGCCGATGTTACAAAGCGATTTGGGGTCGTCCTAGTGGGTGGAGGGTGTGGTGCTGCCTGACGATGCTAAGCTGGAGATGGCCCGCCATTGCCGTCTTGAGGTATGATTTGGTCAATTGGGGTATGACTGGTTCCGTGGGGGTGCTCGTACCGGCGCTTGGTGCAGGCGTGTTGAACAGACGTCTTCCCTCAAAACCAGGGGGCAAGCGAGTCTCATGACGTCTCTTGTGAACTGCCTCAGAGGTGTGCTGACGGAGACCCAGGCGTCACGCCTCTGTCCTTAGGCCCTCTGTTTCAGTGTGGACCTGGGTTTGTAACTGCACCATGCGAGTACTCTCAGCGTTGATATCCTCCTGAGCTTTAGTCATCTTCTCACGGATTTTAGCTACCTCTGCATTGTGCTCTTCCTGGTTCTATGTTGTTAAGGGAGAATCAAGAAGAGCCATTAAAGAGGCGACCAGCTCTGAGAGAACATGAGTTTGCAGCTTGACGGGACTAGCCGCACTTGGAACAGTCGTCGATGCGCCAGTGCCTCCCATAGTACCTGTCGCGGTTGAGTCAAGAGCCGGGGCGGTACCTGCCATATAGACGGCGGTCCAACGGGGCGACTCACGATTGACCGGGGCCAACTCATCATCGGAACAAACCCCAAGCATGCCGTCGTACAAGGGGTGGATTGACTTTGTCTCCCCTACCGATGACTCACCGTAGGAGTAAACCAGGGTGTCGCTGCCAAACGCTGAGTTATCCGCGAGATCGACACCCTGGGTGAAGCCAACAAAGACATGGTTACGACCAGCTTGAGCTGGGCGGGTTGCGTGTGTTGAGAGCTTGACGATGTCGGTGTAGACGTCCGGCCCGGGTCCTGACTCGCCGATCTTGCCGATGAAGACGTGGATCTTGCCGAAGGGGACTCGGTACCCGTACTCGATTGAGGCAGGCTCGGGGCCCCACCCAGAGTTGTTGATGTAGAGCTTGCCATGGTGACTCTTCGTCATGCGGCCGATCGCGTATCCCTCGATACCTGGGAGAGCTCCCTCCAAGAACTCAACACCATCGAGCTAGCCCCATGGTGGGCGCCAACTGTCATGGTTTTGTCATGGCAGATGTCCTCATGAAAGGACTTAGTCGTGAAGCCATCGCCTAAAGGTGGTAGCTTGGACGGGGTTGATCAGAATCGAAAGACAAGGGTTTACCCAGGTTTGGCCCCTCACGACGGAGGTAAAAGCCTACGTCCTGCTTTGTGTGTTTATTGATGATGATGATCTCGATTACAAGGGTGCGACTTGGCTAACCTAGTACTCAATAACTTGTAACTTAGTCTTTCCGCCTCAGGGGCTCCCCTTTATATACAGGTGGAGGCCCTGGGCTTACAATAGAGTCCAGGTCGTACTATGATCCGTGAACTAGCATATTTCCTAGTTGTCTTGTTTTCTAAGTAAGGAAGCTCCAGGCAGTGACTTATACTTCTGGGCCAAGAGCCTCCGTCCTCAAGTACTGGGCCCTGAGTCGGCCTACTCCATGAGCCGCCCCACAGGCCTCTTAGATCTTGAATGTCACGACCCATCTTGAGTCTTGCTCATGAGTTGCCACTTGGATAAACCGGCATAACTAGGCGGGTCATATCGTGGGGTTATATCCCCAACAACTACGATGAGACTTTCTCACCCGTAGAGATGCTGAAGTTTGTTAGGATTATGTTAGCAATTGTTGTATTTTTTGATTATGAAATCTGGCAGATCCGTAGATGTATGTGAAAACCGCGTTCCTCAATGAGTTTCTTAAGGAAGAGTTGTATATGATGAAGCCCAAAGGTTTTGTCAATCCTAAGGATGTTAATAAGGTATGCAAGCTCCAGAGATCCATCTATGGACTGGTGCAAGCATCTCGGAGTTAGAATATACGCTTTGATGAGATGATCAAAGCTTTTGGTTTTATACAAACTTATGGAGAAGCTTGTATTTACAAGAAAGTGTGTGGAAGCTCTGTAGCATTTCTAATAATGTATCTGGGTGACACATTATTGATTGGAAATGATATAAAGTTTCTGGAAAGCATAAAGGGTTATTTAAACAAGAGTTTCTCAATGAAAGACCTTGGTGAAACTGCTTACATATTAGGCATCAAGATCTATATAGATAGATCGAAATGCCTGATAGGACTTTCACAAAGCACATATCTTGACAAGATTTTAAAGAATTTCAAAATGCACCAGTCGAAGAAGGGGTTCTTGACTTGTTGCAAGGTGTGAGGTTGAATAAGACTCAAATCCCGCCAATGGCAGAAGAAAGAGAAAGGGTGAAAGTTCTCCCCTATGCCTCAACCATAGGCTCTATAATGTATGCCATGATGTGTACCAGACCTGACGTGTGCCTCGCCATAAGTCTGGCAGGAAGGTAACGGAGTGATCCACGAATAGATCACTGGACAACGGTCAAAAATATCCCTAAGTACCTAAAGAGGACTAAGGACATGTTTCTTGTTTATGGAGGTGACGAGATCGTTGCAAAGAGTTACGTCGATGCTAGATTTGACACTGGTACGGATGGTCAAGTCTCAAATCGGATACATATTTATTTTGAATGATGGAGCAGTCAGTTGGTGCAGTCCCAAACAAAGCATCGTAGCGGGATCTACATGTGAAGCGGAATATATGGCTGCTTCGAAAGCAACAGAAGGAGTCTGGATGAAGGAGTTCATATCCGATCTAGGAGTGATACCTAGTGCATCGGATTCAATGACTATCTTTTGTGACAACACTGGTGCCATTGACATTGCCAGGGAGCCCAAGTTTCATAAGAAGACCAAGCACATCAAACGTTGCTTCAACTCCATCTGTGGTTACATCAAGGAAGGAGACATAGAAGTTTGCAAAGTACATACGGATCTGAATGTGACAGACCCGTCGACTAAACCTCTTCCACGAGCAAAACATGATCAGCACCAGAACTCTATGGGTGTTAGATACATTACAATGTAAACTAGATTATTGACTCTAGTGCAAGTGGGGGACTGTTGGAAATATGCCCTAGAGATAATAATAAATTGGTTATTATCATATTTCCTTGTTCATGATAAATGTTTATTATTCATGCTAGAATTGTATTGACCGAAACTTACATACATAAACAACAATGGGATCACGTCATTAGGAGAATGATGTGATGGACAGACCCAACCGTCAGCTTAGCATATGATCATGTCACTAAGTTCACTTTGTCGTAGCTTTCGTAATGTCAAGTATCCGTTCCTTAGACCATGAGATCATGCCACTCCCGGACACCGGAGGAATACTTTGTGTGCTATCAAACGTCACTTCGTAACTAGGCGATAATAAATATGCTCTACAGTTATTTCCGAAAGTGTTTATTGAGTTGCATGGATCGAGACTGGGATTTGACAAATAAATGTTTATACAATGTACAAGAATATTCCCTTAGGCTAACTATTTTTATCTCCACTAGAAAAATATGTGTGACATTTTTAAATAATATTCATGTGTGTCCATAAAATGTTAGTAAAAATTTTAAACACTTTAAAAAATGTCCATGTAGATCAAATAGTTCTTTATTGTCATTAAGAAAATGAACAATGTGTATTTGAAAAATGTTACCGTGATTCGAACAAGGTTCAAATTATGTATTTTTCTAAAATGTACATCATGTATTTGAAAAATTCTAAAATAAAATATTATTTTTCATGTGCGCCAAATATATACATTGTACGACTCAAAATTAGACGTGTGTTAAAAGAAGAAAATCGATTAGAATCGACAAAGCAATAAAAAAGCAGGAAATAGAAGAAAACCAAAAGTACAACAAGTTGAAAGAAAAAACCAGTAGAAAACAATTTATAACAAAGGAAAAAAATAAAAGACGAAGGTAACCAATTAGAAATCGCAGGAAAAACAAAAGAAATAAAAAAAACAGAGCGAGGGAACCTACAGCTACGCACAGGTGACACAAGAGACTGTGCTGATGGGCAGGGCCAGTTCGCTCGCACAGTAGGCAATTCCTAATAAGAATCGGTACGGACTAGATACACATATACCCGAGACCTATTTCTCGCGTACGGCGAGACGGTAGGTTGTCTCGGTGAGCATGAGCAGGCCAGCCCTTTTAGTGCAGTTTTCTTGTTCATTGTAGTCGCTCGCTGTAGATTCGCTCTAGATCTGGTTTTCTCCGGGTTTTTTATTTTCTTTTATTTCACTAGTAAGCATGTACATGCAACGAATTTATAATTATTGGGTATATTTCAAGTAGATAAAAGGTTGTTTTGCTCCTCGTGGAGTATAGGAAAACTTGACAAGACATGAAATGTTGGATGTTCACGTCTGGTACACAAATATATAAAACTGGACAATACAAATCAACCGATACAAATTGCAAATTCATGCCTCCGATTACTCTTTATATGAATCAAGATGCTCTTGACATGTAAATGTTTAGTTCATTTTGCACAAATTGTCAAAGAACTGAAAATCTGAAGCTAAACTTGGCAAGCAACATACACCATTCTACAAAGTTTCCTCTCTTTCATCTGTGTTCATCATCCTCCAAGCCAACAAGCTTTCATGCCAAAAATGCGAAAAGAACATTGCGCCGAATAAATACAAGGGTAGACACTGAAAAACAATAGTACAAAATAACAGGAACACAATGGGGACGTGGACAAGCACCAGTTGTAGAAAATAAGAAAACAAAATGCAAGTCATGACCATTTCTGACAGTTTGTTCTTAACACCCCCTTATGTGTAATACTATCAAACAATGAAAATACTTGTTGGTCATTAGTTCCTAACCATTAAACGAATGTACAACAAAAGGACCTTAAAGTATCTATACATAGAAGAATATTAAAGAATGTATTTGTTTAGATTGTTCATGTGAGAAGAAAAAAATCACATCCTGCAATTTAGACCAAAACCAGCCCCTTTAGAAGTGAAAGGAGTTCCAAATATAACAACTTAAAATAAACCAACTCCAGCAATACAGATGTTACAAATTAAGAAAAAACAAAGAATGTGTTGATGACACATGTTTACGACATCTGTGTAGAAAGACCAAAGATATAAATATAGCACACTCTGTTACACTCAGGTCAGCACAATGTTTATAGAAATTTCAGGCAGACCTTGTAAGTTCACAAGAAAACCGTAAATGTTGGCTGGGCAGTTGTCTTACAAGCAACATAACAAATGAAAAAGAACAGGTACATGAAGCAAAGTTTGCAGGAGCGCCTCTTCCATCACGGTCACATTTTGTAGTGAAGATGTGCCAAAATGAACAGACATATAGTATTGTGAAAATAAATAATGGTCGGATATTAAACACACAATATGCATGACAGTAATGATGAGGCTGTCACCTTTTGTATACAATCCAAATTCTCATGATATAGAAATCGTTATAATTTAAATGACCCTGCAAATAATTACTACATTCTGGTTATAATCAAAATTTCCTAAGCATCTATGTCGCAACATGATAATATCATCAGAATTTCGACCTGGTAAAATAAACCAGAGGAAAGGGTAAAACTTCAAGGATGGGTGAACTCTTTGTAGCAGCAGCTGCTGCTGCTGCTGCTGCTTAGTAGCCACTGAAAGAGTTCAAACTGTCAACATGCAATGCCTTAGATTTTCAAAATTGCAAGTGAACATGCAAGATGTGATTAATCATCAGAATATAAAATGCTTCAAGAGTATAAGATGTATATTTTCTTCCGAGACATCGTTAGAGGGAGAGAAAAGCGGAAGACTGTAGCTATAGAATAGCTGCAAGAGGCACAACAAGGTTTCTAAACTCTTCAATTTGGAAAATTAATGCGTGCAGACAACATTTTTAATTTAGATGAAAGGAACAGAAAAATAAAACTACAAACTGGAAAGGAATTAATTCATCCTACCTTAGCATCCAGTTGATATAGGACTATAAATACACAGACAACAAGCTACTATATTTTGCACATCAGCAACACCACATGCTAGATGTTCCTCATGGCTTAATGATGAGTTGAAATGATAAATTAGCTTCCGCTAGTTGCTTCTGTAACCAACTGCCATGGATGCATTTTATTTGCATTACAAAATAGCATGCAAACTCAATAGTCAAGATAGAGTCGAGCTGAGGTACAATTATGCGACATGCAAGAGATATAAATGATCTTTAGAAGTGCATAAAGGTAGAAGAGTAAAGTAACGCTGAAGTAATACTTATACAAAAGAAATGAAGTCATACTTCTGCACAAGTGTATTTTAAATAGAAGGGCCTTTAGAGAATGTGGTGCTTGCAGTTTGGGTCTTCCTTCGGTTCTAAATTCCTGCAATATAACTAAATTTCCTGAATTTGTAGACTTCAAGAATGGGGAAATAATTTTGAATGGATCAATGAGCAAAAAATCATGAAAGGAGCTAAACATGAGCTTACCCAGATTCTTGAAATAAATGCATCACATTACATATTGATAAAAGGCAATCTCAGCACAGGTTAACACATGCATGAGCACCAAATTACATGAGAATAGCTGAGCACTGTGGATGAGAAAACTTAATTGGCTGAATGTCCGAAGGAAAGGATAATGAGAGAATATGATCCAGTAAAACTCAACCTAGAAGAAAAGAGAAGCTCTGAGTAAGTACATCATTAAAAACTAGAACTAAAAATGTTCAATGTAAACTTTAATTGAATTAAACATAAATTTCAGCAAGAGAGAGAAGATGGCATAGATTCATATAAGCATCTACTAAATGCACACAGAAAAGGGGATATTCTGCAACTAACCATGAAATATTTACGTGCAACATGTACTGACGAAGTTACAATTTAATGTAGAATGATAAGGAAAACATATTGATGCTCATCGTCGCCTTCAGATGTCACAGAAGAGCTACATAAAAGTAAATGTTTTCTACCCCACTAATGAAATTTCATCTCCACTACTAATAAACAATCAAACAAGAACTTCTCTAATTGCACCCCATAAATATACGTGGGTCCATTATCACCGCACGATTAGGCCCACTAAACTTAATCTAACCTCTAGCCTTGATCTAGTTTATTCTCTGTGTGCACCTAGCAAATTATATTGACTGACCATACTCCACCACCGCAGAGGAATAAACTACCCACTTATTAGGAAGCTATAATCATGGGAAACTAATCACGGCCAGGTCACCGCCAGCCTCCCCTAAAAGGCTAAAATACAGGCGATCCAGTGCCTTAGGATGGCAACATGCTGTCGTGCATCCTGTAGGATAAAGCCGATATCGAAGGTGGCTGCGCCATCCGCCCGCGCGCCATGAGCTGCCGAAGGGAGGGGCCGCATCGTCTGCAGCCGGCCACCCGTCCGCCTCCCCTGTGGCGCACGTTGTCCGCTGCACGCTCTGTCGTCCTTGAAAGTGCAACTATCCCTAGGTGGTTTTGGTAATTCCTAACAACATATAGCTCATTGAGCTAATGATATTTCAAGATAAATATTTCAGGAAAGCTCAATGATTGGCATGGCATGGATGAGAAAAGTGGACCCCTCAAAATACTAAGGACAAAAGGATTGGCTCAAGCTCAAAGCTCAAGACTCTACATTTTCTATTTTAGTGATCCAAGATCACATTGAGTCTATAGGAAAAGCCAATACTATCAAGAAGGGATGAGGTGTTGCTTAATGAGGCTCTTGCTCAAAATGCTTAGTGATATGCTCCAAAGCCCTCAACTACTTTCTCACATCCACATATGACCTAAACCAAAAGTCAAACTCGGCCCCACTGATTCTTCCTATCCGGCGCCACCGAGTTGCATATGTCATAGCCACTGCCACAAACCCTAGGCAAATCGGTCTCACCGATAGGGATCTCGGTCTCACCGAGATGGGATTGCAATCTCTCTGTTTCCCTTCGTAACATTTCGGTCCCACCGAGATGAGCGATCGGTCCCACCGAGATTGCAATGTAAACTCTTTGT
Organism: Triticum dicoccoides; assembly: GCF_002162155.2. Taxonomy (NCBI): domain Eukaryota; kingdom Viridiplantae; phylum Streptophyta; class Magnoliopsida; order Poales; family Poaceae; genus Triticum; species Triticum dicoccoides. Next base: position 124,152,791 of record NC_041389.1, read on the forward strand.
TTCCCTTTCGTAACATTTCGGTCTCACTGGAATGAGCGAATCGGTCCCACCGAGTTTACCTGACCAACTCTCTGGTAAGCTTATTACCAAAATCAGTCTCACCGAGTTTGTGTAATCGGTCTCATCGAGATTACGTTATGCCCTAACCCTAACCATATCGGTCCTACCGAGTTGCATGCCGGTCCCACCAAAAATCCTAACGGTCACTAAATTTGCTGAATCGGTCCGACCGAGTTTATCAATTTGGTCCCACCGAGATTGGCAAGTTATGTGTAACAGTTAGATTTTGTGTGGAGGCTATAGAACCCCTCCACCTCCTCTTCATTCAGGGAGAGAGCCATCAGAATGAACCTACACTTCCAACTTACTTTTTCTGAGAGAGAACCACCTACACTTGTGTTGAGGCCAAGATATTCCATTCCAACCATATGAATCTTGATCTCTAGCCTTCCTCAAGTTGCTTTCCACTCAAATCTTCTTTCCACCAAATCCAAATCCTGTGAGAGAGAGTTGAGTGTTGGGGAGACTATCATTTGAAGCACAAGAGTAAGGAGTTCATCATCAACACACCATTTGTTACTTCTTGGAGAGTGGTGTCTCCTAGATTGGCTAGGTGTCACTTGGGAGCCTCCGACCAGATTGTGGAGTTGAACCAAGGAGTTTGTACGGGCAAGGAGATCGCCTACTTCGTGAAGATCTACCGCTAGTGAGGCAAGTCCTTCGTGGGCGACGGCCATGGTGGGATAGACAAGGTTGCTTCTTCGTGGACCCTTCGTGGGTGGAGCCCTCCGTGGACTCGCGCAGCCGTTACCCTTCGTGGGTTGAAGTCTCCATCAACGTGGATGTACGATAGCACCACCTATCGGAACCACGACAAAAACATCTGTGTCTCCTATTGCGTTTGCACTCTCCAAACCCTTCCCTTTACATTCTTGCAAGTTGCATGCTTTACTTTCCGCTGCTCATATACTCTTTGCATGCTTGCTTGAATTGTGTTAAGATTGCTTGAACCGTGCTAAGTTGCTAAAATCTGCCAAGAACTAAAATTGGGAAAAGGATAGATTTTTAGTTGGTCAAGTAGTCTAATCACCCCCCCCCCCTCTAGACATACTTTCGATCCTACAGGTGGTATCAGAGCTTTGGTCTCCATTTGCTTTGATTTCCATAGCTTTTGGTAGTCATAGCCTTGGTTTCACAACCTAGGAGAGTATGGCGTCTAGTGAGGGAAATTACCACCGTAGAGGTCCTTAATTTGATGGTACTAATTTTGCTAGTTGGAAGCATAAGATGAAAATGCATATTCTTGGACATAACCCCGCCGTTTGGGCTATTGCGTGTATTGGCTTGCAAGGTGAATTCTTTGATGGGAGGGAACCGAACCGTGAAGCTACCGCGGAAGAGTTGAAGATGCTGCAATACAACGCTCAAGCTTGTGATATCCTCTTCAACGGATTGTGCCCCGAAGAATTCAACAAAATCAGTCGTCTTGAGAATGCAAAGGAAATTTGGGATACTTTGATTGATATGCATGAAGGTACCCACTCCATCAAGGAATCCAAGTTGGATGTGCTTCAAAGTCAGCTTGACAAGTTCAAAAAGAAGGATGATGAAGGTGTCGCTGAAATGTACTCTAGGCTTGCTCTTATCACAAATGAGATTGCTGGCTTAGGAAGTGAAGAGATGACCGACAAATTCATCATCAAGAAGATCCTAAGAGATTTGGACGGAAAATATGATACCGTGTGCACCTTGATCCAAATGGTGCCCAATTACAAAGATCTCAAGCCAACGGAAGTCATTGGAAGAATTGTTGCTCATGAGATTTCACTCAAGGATAAGGAGGAGCTCCACAACAAGTCAAGTGGTGCTTAAAAAGCCTCATGTGAATCTCCCACATCATCAAGTGAGAAACAAACCTTCAATGAAGAATTGAGCCTGATGGTGAAGAACTTCAACAAGTTCTACAAGAGTAGAAGCAAGGAAAGAAGTTCCAAGTCAAGGTCCTACAATGACAAATGATCTTCTAGTTGAGAGCATAATTGCTACAATTGTGGAAGACCCGGACACTATTCCAATGAGTGTACGGCACCCTACAAAAGAAGAGAAGACTCTGCAAAAAGAAGAAGTAGAAGAGAAGATTCACCACCAAGAGAGAGAAGGAGTAGAGATGATTGTTATGAATGAAGAACATCCCGGAGAAGCAAGGATTCGGAAAGAAAGGACAAGTCATCAAGAAGCTACACAATATGAAGACATCAAGCTCATGTTGGTGAATGGGTATCCGGCTCCGACTCCGACAATCACTACGAGAGAAGCTATCACTCCGACTCCGAATATACTCAAGATGAAGGTGTTGCTGGTCTAGCACTTGTGTCAACCAACTCCTACGACATATTTGATTCACCAAATGAAGGACTTGGAAGATGCTTCATGGCTAAAGGCCTAAAGGTATCACACCCCGAGTATGTTGATTTCAATAGTGATGAAGATGACTTGTTAGGTGATGATGATTTACTTGTTGACAACTCTAGTGATGAATACTATGATGAAACTTCAATTAATCATGCTAATCAAGATAAAATGAATGACAGTGATAAGGAGAAGATTGAGCTTCTAACTAAAGAACTAAACACTCTTAAGTTAGCTCATGAAACTATCTTAGAAGATCATCGAGAACTTTTAAGGACTCATGAGAAGTTACGCTTTGAAAAGCTCAACCTTGAGCAAGAGCATGAGTTCTTAAAGGCAATCAATGATGATCTTCGCAAGAAAAGTTCTTCTTACATTGCCAAGCATTTACTCTTATCTACTTACATGCCTCAAGTCAAGTCTAGTAACAAGAACAAGAATGATTCTTCCTCTAGTAGTAACAATAATCATGCTAAATCCAATGTTGTTGCTTCTAGTAGTTCTCTTGATTCCACTAATGATTCTCTTAGCCAAGTTACACTTGAGCAAGAAAATAGCTTATTGAAGGGAATTATAGAGAAAGGTGTTTACAAGAGCCTTGCCGGGAGTAAGCAATTCGAGGAAATTGTACGCAAGCAAGGAAGGCACCGGAAGAACCAAGGTGTTGGTTTTGAATGAAAGTTCAATGCCAATGGAGTTGAGTGGGAAGAAGATCAATACCCCAAGACGAAGTTTGTTCCTCAACAAGAGAAGTATGATCCTACTTCTTTCAAAGGGACACAAGCTCAAGATGATCTTCCACCCCAAGACCACAAGCAAAAAGGCAAGGACAAGCTTCAAGAGGAGATTGATGCATTTGAAGAAGCTCCTAAGGCCTTGGTCAAGTGGGTTCCCAAGACCACATCAAGTTCTACTTCATCAAGTGCGACTACAACTCCAAGGATTCCCATCAAGATGATGTGGATCCCGAAGAAGAAGAACTAGAGAGTTCTTGAGGTGACTCCGCCAACATACTTCACTCTTGTCATTTTGGCAAGAACAAGTGCAATCAACTTCCACATCTTGCACTAGTCCATGGAGTCACAAACCCTCTTGTTGGTAAGACAAGGGACAAGGTAACCTAATGCCTTCATAGACATCATCTTGTGCGTGCATCACTCTATGTCTATGGATATCCTTGTTTGTTCCTTGTGGGACTAACCCGTGTAGGTATTGAAAGTGCAACTCACTCCATAGGATTGCTCCAAATGATCTACATCAACATTGAGCATCCACATCTTCAACACCTACATGAAGTCATCATCGACAAAACCCAAGGTTAGTTCATCCCTCTTAGGGGGGATCTCACATCTAGGGGGAGCTTTACTCTAAGAATTGAGTCAAAACAACTCTAATGGTGTGAACACAACAATGCTTTATGTAAAAGTGGTAACCCCACTTGTGCTTAAACGATGAGTATGACCTATGATCAAATGTTCTCATTTGACTCCTAAGTCAATATACTCATATATAGATGACCTAGTCATCGCCAATTGCTTGATAGATGCTAGTATTGGTTGTGCATGCTTTGCCACATATTTCATTTGCCATTTTATTGTGTGAGCATGTTGATTGCATAATTTACTCATTCGAGGACATCCACTTGTTGTTTTGATTGTTTGGCTTCTTTTCTTTTGCCAAGTGGATGGACAAGAATGCCTAATAACCTTCTCTAGCTATCTATGCTTTACTTGTCTCAAACTCTATTCATGCTACATCACAAAGTTTGATCAAGTTAGATTCGAACCACTCTGTGTGAGGAGCACTCGGAGTCCCCGATTCGTCATAGACTTAAAATTCCAAAACTTCTTTGTGTGTTTCGGTCTGACCAATTCATCCATTTCGGTCATACCGAGATCACTAAGTCGATCTAGGTTTTCAATCTCGGTGCAACCGATTTGAACTTTTCGGTCACACAGAATTGCAGTAACTACTTGCAGTTCTGCATCTCGGTGCCACCGAGTTGTTTCACTCGGTCACACCGATAGGGTCAGGCTATATATCCCCGGGCCAAAATTTGGAAATTTCTCCGAACCCCTTCGCCTGCGCTCAGCCTGCTCTGCCTCCCTGGGTCTCCGGATCGTCCTCCTCGTCGCCAGCTATCTCCCGCCGCTGGTCTCTGTCGCCGTCCACGGGAATCGTCTCCGCCGTTGCCGTCGTAGCAGGTCCATCGCCGCACTTAGGGTATGGACTTGATCCTTGTGCTAATCTCACTGTGATTCCTAGCACATTGTTTTTGCCATGTATCTTGCCACGATTGAGATCACTCTATCCAGCGAAATCACTCCATAGTTTAGTTGTGGATTGAAAATTTAGGGTTAGGTTTCCGCCGAAATCATCTCGGACCAACCAAGTTGTAGAACTCGGTGCCACCGATTTGGCTAAGGCCAGTTGTCGGTGTCAAAACCGGCGGATCTCGGGTAGGGGGTCCCGAACTGTGCGTCTAGGCGGATGGTAATAGGAGACAAGGGACACGATGTTTTACCCAGGTTCGGGCCCTCTTGATGGAGGTAAAACCCTACGTCCTGCTTGATTAATATTGATGATATGGGTAGTACAAGAGTGGATCTACCACGAGATCAAGGAGGCTAAACCCTAAAGCTAGCCTATGGTATGATTGTTGTAATGTATGTTGTGTCCTACGGACTAAAGCCCTCCGGTTTATATAGACACCGGAGAAGGCTAGGGTTACACAGAGTTGGTTACAATGGTAGGAGATCTACATATCCGTATCGCCAAGCTTGCCTTCCACGCCAAGGAAAGTCCCATCCAGACATGGGACGGAGTCTTCAATCTTGTATCTTCGTAGTCTTGGAGTCCGGCGGACGATGATAGTCCGGCTGTCCGGACACCCCCTAGTCCAGGACTCCCTCAGTAGCCCCTGAACCAGGCTTCAATGACGATAAGTCCGGCGCGCATAATGTTCGGCATTGCAAGGCGGGCTCCTCCTTTGAATAATCCAGAGAAGATCATGAACACCAGGATAGTGTCCGGCTCTGCAAAATAAATTCCACATTCCACCGTAGAGAGAATAAAATGTACACAAGTCCAATCTGCTGACGTATTATGCGGCATGACATCACACCGCTACCAAGCCTTTACTTGAATTGTTTTTTATTATACCACCTCGGCACGTTTAGCGAAGCGGTTTCCTTGGCACGTCCTGTAGAAGCAAAGATTGTGTTCCCCTTATTCCGGGATTCTCATCAATACGGACGTGGGTAACCCAACCGCGCCATTGATGGTGGCGCTTGGGAGATGAGTGAGTTTTACCAGGCTGGTGGGGGGCGCATAGTCTTCGCCCGCCTATATATAAGGGATAAGGATTCACCTTTTCACCCACGCCTTCTTCCTCCGTTGCTTATCCACCTCCGCGCACTCAAGCTCCAACGCCCAAGCTCGCGCATCTCGTCTCAACCTTCCCCGACCATGTCCGGAGGGGGAGGCAAATGGTTGGCTTCCACCGTCAAGGAGGAGCACCTCACCAAGCTGCGCAGCGCCGGATACCTTTCCGGCGATACCGCGCACCGGCTGCCTGACGAGGGGCAGCTCATCCCTACCCCTGGGCCACACGAGAGGGTCGTTTTCCTTCCCCACTTCCTCCGCAGACTGGGCTTTCCACTTCACCCCTTTGTCCGGGGGCTCATATTCTACTACGGCCTGGATTTCCACGATCTGGCGCCGAACTTCATCCTCAATATCTCGGCGTTCATCGTCGTGTGTGAGGCCCTCCTCTGCATCCGGCCCCACTTCGGCTTGTGGCTCAAGACCTTCAACGTCAAGCCGAAGGTAGTGAAGGGAACGCAGGCGAAGTGCGGAGGCGCCATGTTGGGCAAGATGCCCAACATCCTCTGGTTCGAAGGGGCCTTCGTGGACTCCGTCAAGGGGTGGCAATCGGGGTGGTTCTATATCACCGAGCCACGCGACCCTAAGTGGGCGGCGACCCCCGAGTTTAGATCTGGTATCCCTACGCAGCTCACCTCCTGGAAAGAGAAGGGTTTGCTGTGGGGCAATCCGAAGGAGCTGACGGGACTCCGAGCCTGTATCCAGAAGCTGGTGGATAAGAAGCTCAGGCTCGTTGACGTGGTCCAAGTCATGCTCGTCCGCCGGATCCTCCCATGCCAAAAGCGGGCATTCAATCTGTGGGAGTTCGATCCGGAACAGCACCAGGCGCTAAGCGGGCTCTTCGACACGACGTACGAAGGCGCCTGGAGGGTGTTGTTCAAGGGCGCCGAAGCCCCCGCATCCGCGACGGAAGATCGCGGATTTCGCTCGCAGCATCCAGCTGACGAGGTAAGTGATTCAACCCCTTTACGGGACACTTGTTGTAAATAGATTGATTCTAACAGGGTTTCAATCTCCCTTTTCCTTTGACAGGAATGGATGGAGAAAGCCGAGCAGCTCGTCTGCCCGGCTCCCATGCCAGAAGACCCAGTGGATGCCCGTTTAGAGGGGCTGCTGGTTCCGGCACCGCACGTGGTGCCGGAGAAGAAGGCCAAGAAGGTGGCCACGGGGACTCGAAAGAGTTCCCGTAATCAGGCGTCCGATGACGAGGCAGACTCCTCCCCCGAAGACGAGGAGGGGGAAGAAGACTCTCTCCCGGAGGAGGGAGAGAGGAAGAGGAAGGCTTCCCCAACAGGGGAGGCCGAAGGGTCCAAGAGGGGGAGAACTATTCCCCCGGACAGCTCCGCCAACACCGACGTTGGCGAGGAGGAGTGGCCTTCAAGGGTCAGGCCTCCGGCGAGATCGTAAGTATCCGGATCCCTGATATGCAATTTCTTTCGTGTCACATAGTGTCCTACTAATGCCGCATACTGTCCGCAGTCCGGCCGATGATGATCTCCCCGCTTCATCGAGCGGGTCGTTGGCCCCGTCGGATGTGGATTCACTTCCGACTGCCTCTACCCCCCACGCCGATGAGGACACCGAGGTGGGATCCCAGAAAGGGACCCATCAGGAGGAGGCTCCGGAGGCGCCGCAAGGCAGCCTCCCGGACTTTGCGCCGGACTCTACGTCGGAACCTGTCGTGGTTCCAGAGTCCGGCAGGCGGCCCCTTCGAAAGAAGGGCAAGATCGTGACACCGGCGGCCTCCGTCCAACCGGAGGCGCCGGACAACTTGCTGGAGGCGCTCAAAGGCGCTTCCATCGAGGAAGAACACCGCACTGTTATGAGTGTGGTGATTTAGAAGGTCCAGCTCGCCAAGAGCGGGCTGACCGAAGCCTGCAGTAGCCTTTTAACAGGCTTTGAGGTAAGAAGTTAAAATTGTGTAACGTAATACCACATAGACAGTAGCCCCTGATGCTCGGTTCGGTGTTCAGAAAGAAAAGCCGGACTGAGGATCTAAAAAGATATTCGCAGGTTGCTAATAAATTATGTCAATATGGGTCTGCAGGCTGTGCTGCTGACCTCTGCCGCACTGACTGTGGAGGTTGGTACATTAAAGCAAGATCTCGAGCGGTCCGAGCGAGAGCTCGGCCATGCCAAGAGGCAGCTCGAGGACAAAGAAGGTGAGTAGCACCACTTTGAATTGTTACCTTACAGAAAAGGATTTTGGTCGCAATAAAATTAACAAGGATACTATGGGTACTGCAGGGGCCACAAACGAGGTGGCAGCCCTGAAGGAGGCTGTGTCCGCGGCCGTACGCAGTGCGGCCGCGGAACGGGCAGAGCGAGAAAAGCAGGAGGCACAGGTGGCGGAAGTGCGGCAAGAGCTCCAGGCTCTCATGGAGAAGCATGAGAGCTTGGAGCGCGACTCCAAGACTCGAGAGTCCGAGCTTGCCTCGGCTCTCGAAAGTGCCAAGTCCGCCAAGGCCGAGGCCCGTAAGGCCCTTCAGGAGGTTGAAGATGTAAAGAAGATAGCGGCGGGTAAGGCATTTTTCATGCAAAGCAAGCATGTTAATGTAAACTACCTGACACTTACCCGCATTCGGAGCTCTCCAGGGGCGTTTGCAGATCTGCCGCGTAGTGTGTCTGATGCCGCCGCATTCTATCGTGGCGAGGAGGGGAGCTCAACGGAGAAGGTCTTCTGGTCTCAGTACGCTGAGGCCGGCCATCCGGTGCCCCCAAGCGACCAGCTGAAGCAGCTGGTCGAACTCCACAAAGTAGCTGAGGAGGCCATGAAGGGCCTTATAGTCCGGCTGTGGCCTGGATAGGCCATGCCTGGGAGCTACTTCGGCCTCGTGTGGCGGCTGGTGGATGCGTGCCCCTGGGTGGAGGTCATCAAGCGCTCCGCCTGTATTGAAGGTGCTCGTCGGGCCCTTGCCCGCACAAAGGTGCACTGGGGCAGGCTGGATGCGGAGAAGCTTCTTACCGACCCGCCGCCACCGGGCAAGGAGTATCATACGCCCGAAATGTATTATAAAACTATCCTGAAGGGAGCCCGCGATATTGCGGATGAATGCCCTAGAGATGTCATTTTGGAGTAAACTCGCTATGTATTATCCTGTGCGCTGAAAACTTTGTTCATGTGCGCTTTAAGCAACTCTTTTTTAATTTAAAATATTACCTTCTGTGCGGCCGTTTATAAAATCTGAGAGATGGCAAGTCGTTGGCTTCAGCCCCCAAGCCGCAAGTGCTGGGGTGTTCGGGATAACTTGAGCGCTCTTGTTCCCATTTTTGGGTCCATCTAGGGAGGCGCTCAATACAACGAACAAGGCAACCGGACTTATAGTGCTTGAACACTCTCACTTAGCCATAGAATTCTATAATTTTAAATTTCGGCGAAGCCCCTAGTATTCGGAAGACCGAATTCAGGGCGCTATCCACGCCTTCGTCGGGCATTATCCGAAACTTCGCTCGAAGCGGCGTGAGTCTTTAAGGACCCGAAAAGACCTCTTGAACAGCGACCAGTCTCTCGCCTTATCATGCCAGTCAGTTTTAGCTTTCTCCACTGAGGCGCTCGCCCGGCTCAACTGGGGCGCAATCGCAGTGGTTCTCCCAGTGCCACCTTAGCCGACGGAACGGAACGTAAGGCACCAAAACGTGGGAGCTGGGCAAACCCAACTATTGACCCAAGACATGATTCGGAGCCGATTCATATAATGCTATAAGTTCGGGGTGCCTCACTTGTGAAAGTGTTCGGACTTATCACACCATGATGTGGGGAACGTAAGCCCCTGGTGTATTAGGCCGTATCGAAATATACGGGTGCAAGATGTCATGTAGTGAACATATATATGTAATAACAGGAAAAAAAACTGCTGCGTCATTTATTAAGGAAGTCTGCTATAAGTGCGGACCGATACAGATAGTGCGGTAAGCAAGGGTTTTGGACTAATTAAACATGTCCCCCTCCAGGGATGGGCTGCGGACTTGGTGTATATAATCAAATTTAATGCTCGTAATTGAGACCACCTGAGTGTTTGTCGCCGCATTCTTTACTCCCCGGCTGTTGCATCATGAGTTCGGCAGGTTCACCGCCGGACAGGGCCTCTGGCTAACGGAGTCCTGTGTACATAAAGAAGGAAAATAATAATAAGAAAGAGTGACACACTTGCGAGCCCCTGGTGTGGTCGAGCCGCACTCTGGGTCCATTGTGGTCGTGCCCCTTCCCCTACGCCCATGGTATCTCCAAAGCGTAATGATGTACGCGGAGGGTTGTTCTTGCAATCGTGCGAGGGCGGGGGTTAGGGCCGCATTGCTACGCGTGCTCGAGTCGTGCCAGGTGGTCTTGGTTGGTGTTGCTTCGGGCGCGTTTTGCTATATCCGGCCGTTTAACGGCCGGACTCGAAGATTGCCTTAAAAGGCTGCTCTGTACTTCTGTCGCGAGAGCCGCTGTATGTTCCTCCGTTCGGAGGGAGCGTTCCGTATTTCCGTTGACCGTAATGACTCCACGAGGGCCTGGCATCTTGAGCTTGAGGTATGCATAATGCGGCACCGCGTTGAACTTTGCAAACGCGGTTCGTCCGAGCAGAGCGTGAATAGCCGCTGCGAAATGGGACTATGTCGAAGATTAACTCATCGCTCCGGAAATTATCCGGGGATCCGAAGACCACTTCCAGTGTGACTGAGCATGTACAATTGGCCTCCACACCTGGTATGACGCCTTTAAAGGTTGTCTTTGTACGTTTAATCCTTGAGGGGTCTATGCCCATCTTGCGCATTGTATCCTGATAAAGCAGGTTCAGGCTACTGCCGCCGTCCATCAGGACTCTCGTGAGGTGAAATCCATCGACGATTAGGTCTAAAACCAATGCGGCGAATCCGCCGTGACGGATGCTGGTCAGATGGTCTCTTCGATCGAAAGTGATCGGACAAGAGGACCATGGATTGAACTTCGGGGCGACTGGCTCCATCGCATATACGTCCCTTAGTGCATGCTTCCGCTCCCTCTTGGGTATATGGGTTGCGTAGATCATGTTCACCGTCCACACTTGTGGGGGGAAACCCTTCTGTCCTCTATTGTTTGGCGGTCGGGTCTCTTCCTCGTCGTCGCTGTTTAGCCCCTTGTCGTTGTTTTCAGCAATTAACTTGCCTGCCTGCTTGAACACCCAGCAATCTCTGTTGGTGTGATTAGCTGGCTTTTCAGGGGTGCCATGTATCTGGCATAAGCGGTCGAGTATTCGGTCCAAATTGGACGGGCCCGGAGTGGTTCTTTTGAATGGCTTCTTCCGCTGACCGGGTTTAGAGCCTCGGAATCCGGCGTTGACTGCCGTATCCTCCTTGTCGTCGCCGTTAATGCGGCGTTTATTTTTGCTTCGGCGTGACCTGCCGTTGTGGTCCTTAGTATCCGGACTGCCAGAATTTTTGTTGAGGTTGTTGCTGCGAGCTAGCCAGCTATCCTCTCCCGCGCAAAAGCGGGTCATTAATGATGTGAGGGCTGCCATGGATTTCGGCTTTTCCTGTCCCAGGTGCCGAGCTAGCCACTCGTCGCGGATGTTATGTTTGAAGGCTGCGAGGGCCTCGACATCCGGACAGTCGACGATTTGGTTTTTCTTTGTCAAGAACCGTGTCCAGAATTGTCTGGCCGATTCGTCTGGCTGCTGAATTATGTGGCTTAGGTCATCGGCGTCTGGTGGCCGCACATACGTGCCCTGGAAGTTGTCGAGGAATGCGGCTTCCAGGTCTTCCCAACACCCAATTGACTCTGCGGGCAAGCTGTTAAGCCAATGCCGAGCTGGTCCTTTAAGCTTGAGTGGGAGATACTTGATGGCATGGAGATCGTTGCCGCGGGCCATATGGATGTGAAGGAGGTAATCTTCGATCCAAACCGCGGGGTCTGTTGTTCCATCGTAGGATTTGATGTTTACGGGTTTAAACCCTTCAGGGATTTGATGATCCATTACTTCGTCAGTGAAGCATAGCGGGTGTGCGGCGCCTCTATATTGAGCAATATCACGACGTAGCTCGAGAGAGCGTTGTCTGCTGTGTTCGGCCCGGCCGGGGTTATTGTATCCGGCACGACGGTATTCGTTGTGGGTCGTGGGGCGCCCTCGTGATCCGTAGATGGATCTGGATTGCCTTGCTTTGTCCTCCAATACGTCTCGCAAGTCCGGCGCGTTCCCTCTTGGCTTCGTACTTTTGGAGCGATGCCGGGGTACGGTCTTGATGGAGGGCCTGGATGCCTCTCTGTCGCGACCACGGGGTGGTCGGTCGGCCGTATCGTGCGCTGGTGATGAAGGTATGTGTGCTTCCTCCTCTAACCGGGGGAGCAACTTGCGTCTTGGGTAGCTTTTGGAGGGGCGTTCGAGTTTAAACTTTTCGGCCGCGAGGACCTCGGTCCATCGATCGGCCAGCAGGTCCTGATCAGCTTGAAGTTGCTGCTGCTTTTTCTTTAGGCTATTTGCCATGGAGATAAGCCTGCGTTTAAAACGCTCTTGTTCGACGGGATCCTCGGGCACGACGAATTCGTCGTCGTTGAGGCTTGCCTCGTCTTCGGAGGGAGGTATATAGTTATAATCCTCAACCTCTTCGTCTGCCGCCCTCTCATGAGGGCTTGCTTCTGCATCCTCCTGCGCTGAGTCTTGCTGGAGGGGATTCTCTTCGGCACTCTCTGGGGTATTATTATCTCCTGTGCCGGAATCTCCATTCTTGCTGTGGCGGGATTTAGAGCGGTGCCGCTGACGCCGGCGCTTGGGCTGTTTCTTTAAGGAATCTGCCTCCGCTGCTTCTTCGTCGTCCCCGTCTTTTGGGGTGTCCACCATGTATATGTCGTATGACGAGGTGGTCTTCCAGTGCCCTGTAGGCGCTGGTTCCTGTTCATCTCCGGCATCGTCGTCCATAGCGTCGATGTCTTCGGAGTCGTAGTCTAGCATGTCGGTTAGATCGTCGACAGTGGCTACAAAGTGGGTGGTGGGTGGGATCTGAATTTCTTCGTCGTCCGTATCCCAACCATCCTGGCCGTAATCCGGCCAGGACTCTCCAGATAGTGAGAGATGCTTTAGCGAATTTATGATGTCGCCAAAGGGCAAGTGTTGGAAGATGGCCGTGGCGGTGAATTCCATAACCGGCGCCCAATCAGATTCAATTGGCAGGGGCGTGGGAGGTCCGGAGTCTGGCAAGGAGTCCGGCACCTCGGAGTCACGAGTTTCGCGAGGGACAAGGCTAGTGTTTGGCTCCATCGCCGTAGAAGTTGCAGCCCCCGAGGCGGTGTCCAACCACCGGTCCTCGATCTGGGCGATCGGCTCCGGACTAAGGGCTGGAGCGGATTCTTGTGCGGCCACCAAGGCATTGTTCGGCGGCAGAGCTAGATCATGCCCATCGTAACAGTGCGGCGCGCTTGGCTGTGGCTCGAGCCCGTCGAAGATCAAGTCCCCGCGGGTGTCGGCCGTGAAGTTTAGGCTTCCGAATCTGACCTGACGACCAGGGGCGTAGCTTTCGATCTGCTCCAGATGGCCAAGTGAATTAGCCCGCAGTGCGAAGCCGCCGAATACGAAGATCTGTCCGGGGAGAAAAGTCTCACCCTGGACAGCGTTGTTGATTGAAGATGCCATCGAGCCTATCGGTGACGACACAGAGGAACTCTCAATGAAAGCACCAATGTCGGTGTCAAAACCGGCGGATCTCGGGTAGGGGGTCCCGAACTGTGCGTCTAGGCGGATGGTAACAGGAGACAAGGGACACGATGTTTTACCCAGGTTCGGGCCCTCTTGATGGAGGTAAAACCCTATGTCCTGCTTGATTAATATTGATGATATGGGTAGTACAAGAGTGGATCTACCACGAGATCAAGGAGGCTAAACCCTAAAGCTAGCCTATGGTATGATTGTTGTAATGTATGTTGTGTCCTACGGACTAAAGCCCTCCGATTTATATAGACACCGGAGAAGGCTAGGGTTACACAGAGTCGGTTACAATGGTAGGAGATCTACATATCCGTATTGCCAAGCTTGCCTTCCACGCCAAGGAAAGTCCCATCCGGACACGGGACGGAGTCTTCAATCTTGTATCTTCGTAGTCTTGGAGTCTGGCGGACGATGATAGTCCGGCTGTCCGGACACCCCCTAGTCCAGGACTCCCTCACCAGTGCACATGTGATTCTCGGTCTGACCGAGAATTGCAAATCAGTGTGACCGAGTTCAGGACTTTGTGAAACCCTAGCAGTCTCGATGCCACCAAACTATAATTCGGTCTGACCGAGTTCACTAGTTTAGGATCCAAAAAATGCTTCGGTATCACCGAGTTTTCAAATCGGTAGATCCGAAATGCTTTTTGTGGAAAACTAAAACTAAGTTTTTGACTCATTCTTTTGCAAAAACCTCTGTACTTTGTGATGCTCATCCAATCTATCTCATCTATATCTATTCATAGGTTCTCCTGTCAGTGTTTGCATCATGTCAGATCAGAGTGACAGTCAGAACAAGTCTGAGGAGCAGGTTCAGATGAGTGAGGGTACTAGTCCCTCTAGCAGCTATGAAGATGGTAGCAGGAGCACACCCAGCAACTTGCCCAAGGCAGCCACTAGGTCCAGAAAGAAGAGAACCTTAGATTCTGAGGATGAGGACTATGTGGCTGTTAAGGATGAGGCCACTTCCAAGAAGAACGTTCTGAAGAAGGAATATGGCACGGCTGCTGCCACCAAGCCAGGAATGCAGAAGAAGGCACCTGCAAGAAGGATTCCCACTTCCAAACCTAGGAAGGTTGCCACTGGTGAAACCATGAAATTCACCATTGAGTCTGAAGATGAAGCTGCTGGCCAGGACAAGAAGAAGAAGAGAGTCAGAACCACTACTGCCAAAGTACTTGGCAAGCCCTCTATGAGGAGAGACTCTTAATATGAAGAGGAAGAGGTTGCTGCACCAGCACCTAAAGCTCAAAAGCTTATGGGAGATGCCATAAGGTCAGGGGCTGCTCCATCAAAGCCCAAAGAAGCTCCCAAAGCTGCTGCTCCAAAACCCAAGTGTGCACCCAAGAGGAACACCAGGAGTATTCCAGCTGCAGAGAAGAACAAGGCCCTAGTGCCTGAAGCTGCTATTGAAGAAGATGATGATGAGTCACATGTCTTGAGGAACTTGAAGCCCAAAATTCTAGATCACATTGATGCTCATCCAGTAGCTGAGGATATGAAGCTTAGGAAGGATGCAGGACTCAGACAGTGGAGATTGACTGATCCCTATGCAGTCAGGAGGAGAACTGCTGTGGACTACAGGTTCCATACAAAGGAACAGCAGGACTTCTATGAGACAGTGTTGCTTGACAAGAAGCCTATAGTCTGTGATATGAGATGGGTGGACTGGAAGTACATCACGGAAAATGAAGAGCACTATCCTGGAGTCTATGATAGTTTCAAGTCTTGTGGAGTAGAAGACTTTGTTGGGCAGAAGCTCACAAAGTGGAATTATGAGCTTATTATGCAGTTCTACTCCACAGCTCATTTCTACCCAGATGGAAGGATTGTCTGGATGTCTGAAGGTACTAGGTACCAATCATCAGTTGAAGAATGGGCAAAATTGATCAATGCTCCTAAGGAAAATGAGGATGACTTGGATGTCTATGCCAAGAAGAAGAAGGATCACAACTCCATGGCACATATGTACAGAGAGATCCCAGATGTTGCTGTTGAGACACACAAATTTGGATCAGTACATTACCTTCTGTCAGGTTTGCCAACAATCAACTGGATCCTCAGGCATACTCTGTTGCCAAAGTCAGGTGATCACAAGATGATCAGAGGCCATGCAATTAACCTGCTTCACATATTTGATGTGCCTCAAAAGTTCAAGGTCATGAGACTAATTGTGGAAACTATCAACAGGATAGCTGTAGATCAGAAGAGAAGTTGTGGGTATGCCCCACAGATCCAGGAGCTAATCAACTCCAAGATGGGCACTGGCACATATATCTTGGACAAGGATCACATGTCCATCTACCAAGACTTCGAGGACAACACTATTATGATGGATGAGAATGAACCATCCTCTGTGCAAGCTCAAGAGAAGAAGGAGAAGGCAAGGACTGAAAAGGCTGCAAAGCTGACAACCATTGATGAGGCATCTCAGTATTTCCTGAAGAGCAAGCAAGATCAACTTGGCTACTTGCTTGCCTCCACTCTGAGGATTGAGAAGGGATTGACCACCCTGACTCAAAACCAGGAGAGCCTGGAGAGGATCATGGAGCAGAAGTTCTATGTTTTAGATGTGAAGGTCACTGAGATACAGTCAGTTGTTGAGCAACTTCAGGATGAAGTGCAGGAGAAGAAGGGCAAGTCTACCACCGATGCTTTTGCTAGAGTGCCCAGGAGTCAGAGATCTGCTGCAGTGCCAGTGACAGACACCAGAGCAACTTCATCTGCACCAGCTACAGCTTCTGTGCATCCACTTCATCTGCACCCACTCCACCAGCTCCATCTACATCTACTGATGCCTTCGTCCTTGGAGTTCTATCTACACCACCACCTGAAGACCAAGCCTGAGAGTCGATCTAGCACTATGCATTTTTTATGAACTTTTTGGTAACTTGTTGCCAAAGGGGGAGAAAATGTATAGATCATAGGCTTCGAGAGAGAGTGTTGCTTTTGTTCTCTCTTATTTTGCTTTTGGTGGTTGAACTTTGTTATTTGCTTGGTTGAGATACTCTATGCTTGTGTGTGATACTTGGTTGATCACGTGTTTGATCATATGCTACCTTAATGCTTGTTGGATGACATTATCCTTTTATATCTCTATATGATCATTCACTTTGCTTGGTGATGAGTGCATGTATTTAATTATTATCATTTTGAGTGCTCCACCAAGATGTATGTGACATGGAAGAATAACTCGTGATCCTAACTCTTTGTGCATTTGCAGTCCAAAGCAAATCTTTAACTATGCACAAATTTAG
Organism: Triticum dicoccoides; assembly: GCF_002162155.2. Classification (NCBI taxonomy): domain Eukaryota; kingdom Viridiplantae; phylum Streptophyta; class Magnoliopsida; order Poales; family Poaceae; genus Triticum; species Triticum dicoccoides. Next base: position 124,169,498 of record NC_041389.1, read on the forward strand.
GGGGAGCTCTTGCTTTTCACATATTTCTCAAAGCGACAATGTTTTTCACTCTTATTATCATTTGTCGAAGCTTTGAACTATATGTTGTCATCAATTACCAAAAAGGGGGAGATTGAAAGTGCAACTATCCCTAGGTGGTTTTGGTAATTCCTAACAACATATAGCTCATTGAGCTAATGTTATTTCAAGATAAATATTTCAGGAAAGCTCAATGATTGGCATGGCATGGATGAGAAAAGTGGACCCCTCAAAATATTAAGGACAAAAGGATTGGCTCAAGCTCAAAGCTCAAGACTCTACATTTTTTATTTTAGTGATCCAAGATCACATTGAGTCTATAGGAAAAGCCAATACTATCAAGGAGGTATGAGGTGTTGCTTAATGAGGCTCTTGCTCAAAATGCTTAGTGATATGCTCCAAAGCCCTCAACTACTTTCTCACATCCACATATGACCTAAACAAAAAGTCAAACTCGGCCCCACCGATTCTTCCTATCCGGCGCCACCGAGTTGCATATGTCATAGCCACTGCCACAAACCCTAGGCAAATCGGTCTCACCGATAGGGATCTCGGTCTCACCGAGATGGGATTGCAATCTCTCTGTTCCCCTTCGTAACGTTTCGGTCCCACCGAGATGAGCGATCGGTCCCACCGAGATTGCAATGTAAACTCTCTGTTTCCCTTTTGTAACATTTCGGTCTCCCCGGAATGAGCGAATCGGTCCCACCGAGTTTACCTGACCAACTCTCTGGTTAGCCTATTACAAAAATCGGTCTCACCGAGTTTGTGTAATCGGTCTCACCGAGATTACGTTATGCCCTAACCCTAACCATATCCGTCCTACCGAGTTGCATGTCGGTCCCACCGAAAATCCTAACGGTCAATAAATTTGCTGAATCGGTCTGACCGAGTTTATCAATTCGGTCCCACCGAGATTGGCAAGTTGTGTGTAACGATTAGATTTTGTGTGGAGGCTATATATACCCCTCCATCTCCTCTTCATTCGTGGAGAGAGCCATCAGAACGAACCTACACTTCCAACTTACTTTTTCTGAGAGAGAACCACCAACACTTGTGTTGAGGCCAAGATATTCCATTCCAACCATATGAATCTTGATCTCTAGCCTTCCCCAAGTTGCTTTCCACTCAAATCTTCTTTCCACCAAATCCAAATCCTGTAAGAGAGAGTTGAGTGTTGGGGAGACTATCATTTGAAGCACAAGAGCAAGGAGTTCATTATCAACACACCATTTGTTACTTCTTGGAGAGTGGTGTATCCTAGATTGGCTAGGTGTCACTTGGGAGCCTCCGAAAAGATTGTGGGGTTGAACCAAGGAGTTTGTACGGGCAAGGAGATCGCCTACTTCGTGAAGATTTACCGCTAGTGAGGCAAGTCCTTCGTGGGCGACGGCCATGGTGGGATAGACAAGGTTGCTTCTTCGTGGATCCTTCGTGGGTGGAGCCCTCCGTGGACTCGCGCAGCCGTTACCCTTCGTGGGTTGAAGTCTCCATCAACGTGGATGTATGATAGCACCACCTATCGGAAACACCACAAAAACATCCGTGTCTCCTATTGTGTTTGCACTCTCCAAACCCTTCCCTTTACATTCTTGCAAGTTGCATGCTTTACTTTCTGCTGCTCATATACTCTTTGCATGCTTGCTTGAACTGTGTTAAGATTGCTTGAACCGTGCTAAGTTGCTAAAATTTGCCAAGAACTAAAATTGGGAGAAGGATAGATTTTTATTTGGTCAAGTAGTCTAATCACCCCCCTCTAGACATACTTTCGATCCTACAGTCCTGCTCGGTTCCCCCGGTACGAGCCTTCCCCCATGCTCCTCCTCTTGCATCTCTCGTCGGCCACCGGCCACCGCCGCGCTCATCCCTACCTCCCAGCAGCCGCGTGCCTTCTCCTCCCCCTTCTCATCTGTGCCTCTCGCAAGCCACTGCCACCGGCACAAGGGAAAGCGTAGCATCAAACACTCGATCTGGACTTCACCCTTGTAACTTCTAACCACAATTATAAGCACCCTCGACCATTGTAATATTTGATATTTCTCGAATTGCAGTTTCTTGCTACTCAATGTCCCCCAATTCGTGCCAAACTAAATTATTGCCTCCCATAGTGTAACAAAACATCACCAAACACACGCAATGGAGACTGGAATCGCTGGCTACCACATGGATCCAATCCGAAGGTGCGTGGTAGGGCTTGGGGAGATGAGAGGGTGGATGAATTATTACTCTGCAGCAGATGAGTAGTAGAGGACCTCGAGCGGCGACGCCACTGGTCACCAATTTTGGGCGCCGGCCCATAGGAGCACAGTTGGGCGATGGGCCTCAATAGCAGCAGCACCCTAAGAAGCGGCGGTGGCGCCCTGCTTCCTTGCCGGATGGGGTGGCTCCTGTGTCGTTGGAAGCGGCAATCGATGCGGCACCTCCGGCGAGCACTCCCCGGATGTCCCCTGAAGGTGTGGGTGGTGGCGGCCGTCATGTGGATTAGTTGGGGATGGGAACGAAGGAGGAACACGGGCAGGATGGCGACAGGGTGGGGAGAATGGCGTTGGGTGGCGGGGGAGAAGGCGATAGGCAGAGCGGAGAAGGAGTTGATGGTCCTCGGCTCCTCGTCGCCATGCCAACTAGAGGCCGGTGGTGCTGTGGCGCTGGGTGAGATGGGATCAGGATCCAGGAGGGTGATGGACATGTCAATCTGTACCAATACTCGATTAGAGCAACTCCAATGGGGCGACCCATTTTGTCCGGCGTCGTCCGTTTGGGTCGGCGCGGGCAGAAAAGACGACCCAATGCGCCAACCCAAACGAACGCGCGTCCGCTTTGTCCGCCTGCCGACCCATTCCCGGCCCATTTTTTAGCCGGATTTGCGTCGGCGCGGACACAAGGCGGACGCGTGCACGCGCCCTATCTCCTCCCCGCGCGTGCACAACCTCCACCGCCTGCTTCGTGGCCGACGCCGCCGGCCATTTTTTCCGATGAAAAAGGATACATAGATAGTTCTTGCATACATAGATAAAAGAAAAGATCAACTACTCGTCGGTTTCCGACTCTGACTCGGTAATGTCCTCCTCCGACGTCTGAATATAGGCGTCAGCAGCCTGCTCGTCCGCGAAGTCCCACCCCGATGTTTCTCGCGGCCTCAGTCTCAATTGAGCGGCCTGCTTCCACGCACGCTTGCCCTCCCGATAGCTGGCTCGCTCTGTCCTCCTGGCCTTCCTCTCCGTCCTCCTCTGCTCATAGAACTAACGTTCGTCGATGATGTCCCGCGGGAAGCGTTCGCGCCACACCACCAAGGCTTGCACATGCATCTCGGCGATGGCGAGGCGACGCAGCTGCCTCCGATGGACGCGACGATCCTCGTCGGTGAAAAGCCGCGGGAGAGACGCCAGATCCTGCGCCCGCTGGCTCGACACGTCAGGAAAATTCATCTCCCAACTCGGCCGCCGGAGGCGCCACGCCGCCGCGTCGTATGCGCGGGCCGCCTGTTCAGCGGTGTCGAAGGTGCCGAGGATGAAGCGTTTCTCGCCAAACAAGATCTCGGCGGAGAAGGCGACGGAGGGGCGCTCGCGGACTCCGCGAAAATCCGAAGCGCCGAGGATGCGCATTGACATGGTGGCGCACAGGCGGCGAGGCTAGTGAGAGGGGGCGATACGAGTGGGCGGTGGACTGAGTGTGGAGGGAGCGCCATCTTATAACGAGCGCCGGCCGCGGCGCGCCAAAATGCGCGCGCGAGCATTTCCCGCACTCTGGAGCGCCAAAGCCAGCGCGCGCTAGGCCGATTCCCCCCCCCCCTCCCGCGTGCGCGAACCTTTCCCGCGCACTGGCATGATCTAAAAGAGTGCGCGGTCATGAAATGGGTCGGCGCGTTGGGCGCGGTGCCGACCCAAATCTAAAAGAGGGCAGACGCCGGGCGGGCGGCTGACCCAAACGGACAAAAAGCATACAAAAGCGTAGTTCGTTTGGGTCGGCCCGTTGGAGTTGCTCTTATTTCCTAATAAAACACGATCGTGATTATCTTCCTAATAAATTGCAATCGTGATTATAGTTTCCTAATTAATCGGGCGCGGAGGAATTCCGCGGTGGAGCATGGTCAACCAATGTAAATTGTTAAGTGCACACAGAGAATAAATTAGATTCAGGCCAGTCCTTAGATTAAGTTTAGTGGGTCTAATCATGCGATGATAATGAATCCAGGTACGTTTCGTGGGGTGTGTTTAGAAAAGTTCATGTTTGATTGTTTATTAGTATAGTAGAGATTTTATTTTTTATTTTATTTTTTGTTGTTCTCATTGTTTTTTCACTGGTTTTGTTTTGTTTTTAACTGTTTTTTTTCTTGATTTTCACTAGGTTTTCCATATCTTTCTTGTCTTCTTTGTTCATTTTCTTTGGTTTTCACCGTTTTACTTCTGTTTTCTTTGTTTCTCTTTACTTTTCAGCGTCTTTGCCCAATTCCTTTTGATATTTTCTTTCGTTTTTGTATGTGTTTATCGTTTTTCTTTACCGTTTTCACCGGTTCTTAGAACCTTTGTTGATTGTTTCTTCTTCATCGGTTTCTTTTATGTCTTTCATTGTTTCTCACCTTTTTCTTTGTTTCTTTGTTGGTTTTCATCTTTATTACTTTTTCCTTTTCGTATAGAACATGAACGTCTCTCAAATACATCGAATTTTTTAAATGCTCCCTCCGTCCTATAATATAAGAGTGCCTTTGACACTATTATAGTGTCAAAAACGCTCTTATATTATGCGACGGAGGCAGTACATATTTTTTATGTCAATATGTTTCATATACAATGTATATTTGTTTTATATCCGGAACATTTTATATAAATGGCTCTAACATTTTTTATACACGTTTACTATTTTTATAATACATTATTAAATTATATTAAAAATATTTTTTTACTTTTTCCATAGACGTTTTACAATTTTTGTATACACCAGAAACATTTTCTTATACACATTTAACATTTTTATAATATATGATCAACATTTTTTACAGATATTCCTTATGTCTATTTTTCATACACATTTAAAAAAATTATACATCTGGAATATTTTGTATATACATGTTTATTATTTTTCATATACACCATCGACATTTTTCTAATACATGATTAAGATGGTTTAAACGTATATTTTTTTATGTCTACTTTCTTCATATGCACTGTACATTTGTCACATAAATCAGGGACATTTTAATACATGTTTAACATTTATAAATGCATTATGAAAAAAATTACATACATGATTTTCTTATATATTTATATTTATATTTTCGATGTATAGTATTTCTAAACGCTTTGCAAATTTTTGGTGAACATTATAAACATTTATATACAAGTTTAACATTTAAAACACATGTTTAACATTTTATAATACATGATTAGCATTTTATAAAACTTATATTGTTTATGTCTACTTTTTCATATGCAATGTGGATTTTTTGTATACATGAGAAACAATTTTTTATGCTATTAACATTTGTAAAATGCAAGATTAACATTTCTTATTTTTTTATGTAAAGCGATTTTAATAATTGATATATTTAGAATATTTTGAAATATAAGCAAATGTAAAAAAATAAAGCTAAAAAAGAGAAAATGTGAAAAAATAGAAAGAGCTGCCTACCTGGGCCAGCCATTGTCGGCGATCCCTGATGCAAGCGAGCGCTACAGCTCGCGTCAAGGCAATACATAGCCGCGCCCAAGATATACGCGAGAGCTATTTATCACATTTAGCGATGCTACATGGTCTCGCGCCAGGGTTTCCTGCCGTGGTCGTTTCTTGGGCTGTTCCATTTTCGTGCAGAAAAAATGGAAGCGAAAAGGGATGTACGAGGGATTGATCCCTGGTCACGCACGAACATACGAAGCGCACTAGCAACTGCACCAAGCCAACAATTCATGAAAATAGGAAGGGCGCGAGCAAGACGTGACGGTTTTCTCCCCTTTGCTCCTTTTTTGTTTTGTTTTCTTCCTTTTCTTTTTTCTTCTCCACATTTTTATCATTTCTTTGCTGTTGTTTCTTCATTTTTCTTCTTCAACGTTTTTCTTTATTTTTTTTCATTGTCCGAACGCTTATTCAACCATTTTCAAATAGTAGGTCAACATTTAAATACTTATTCAATATTTTCAAATACTTTTTCAACCTTTTTTGAATACTTGTTCAATAATTTTTAGTACTTATTCAACATTTTTCCAAACACTCGTTCAATATCTTAATACTCATTCTACATTTTTCAAATTGTTTTTCAACATTTTTCAAAACTCGTTCAACATTTTTTAATACTTATTCAACATTTTTTAAATACTTGTTCAATATTTCTAATACTTATTCAATATTTTTCAAATACTTGTTCGACATTTTTTGAATACTCTTTCAATATTTAATACTTATTCAAAAAAATACTTGTTCAACATTATTTGAAATGTGTTTTGAAGATTGTTTTTGGTAAAATTATATGTATGTGTATATAGAATATTTTAAAGTATAAATAATAGTACAAAAATAAATCAAAAAACAAGTAGAAAACCAAAGAAAACAGGTCGTGGCTCCCGCGCGGCTGGGCCGGCCCGTCTGGGCTCCGGCAGACGCGAGCGCTTTCCCTTGTCTCGCGTCAAGCGAGAAATAGGGGTGCCCCAGGATATAGCCCTATCGCTGGCTGACTTGCGTGGCAATTCCTATTTAGCGCTGCGAGAAATAGACCAGACGCACTATTCTTTCTACTGCAGGATCTCGTGGGCCAGCCCAGCTTTCATTTTTCTTCCGCTTTCTAAACTCTATGGAAAACTGCAAAAACACAGTGCCAGCTAGGATTCGAACCCAGCGTCGCAGGTTATCAGTGATCCTGGGGTGACCAACCAGACTACATCACTAACTGTGTTAACAAACACGTTTTTCATCCATTTCTATCTTCCTTTTTTCCTTTTTTTCTATCTTTCTCTTTTTTCTCTGTTTTTCCTTCTTTATTTTTTCAAATTCGTAATTGTTTTCTTCAAATAGGTGAACTTGTTTTCAAAATCCATGAACTGTTTTTTAAATTCTTGAACCTTTTTCAAAATCGATGAACTTATTTTTCAAATTTGATGAACTTTTCATTTTTTTGAAATTTTTCTCAAAATTGATGAACTTTTTTTCAACATTGATGAACTTTTTCCAAATCCGATGAACTTTTTTCAAATTTATAAACTTTTTTCAAATTCAATGAACTTATTTTATTCAAATCGATGAACTACTTTCATTGTTCGATGAACATTGTTGAAAATCGATGAACTCTTTTGAATCTGTAAACTTGTTTTTGAATACATGAACTTTTTTCAATTTAGATGAACTTTTTCCAAATCCGATGAACTTTTTTATTCTAATTGATGAACTTTTTGTATTCAAATTGATGAACTAATTTTATTGTTCGATGGACATTTTTTGAAAATCGATGAACTCTTTTGAATCTGTGAGCTTTATTTTGAATACATGATTTTTTTTATTTGGTGAACTACTTTTTGAATACGCGAACTTTTTTGCATGTGTAATTGGAAAATCTAAACGCTATAGTGTAATGCGAAATTAATAGTGCGTCTATGTTTCTATTCTTTAGAACGTTCACGCTCTAAATAATCACTACAATTTGGCTGATCAAGTGGTTAGCCTCGCTCTTTGGAAGCATGATGGCGCGAGATTGATCCTGATCGAGAGCAGTTTTTTCGGCCGCCTTTTTTCGCGCCGCGCCATTGTTGGCCGGCCCATCCAGCCGCAGCTGCAGGCGCCGGTTAGCTTGCGCGGCGCTGCAGGCGATGACTAGGAGTTCCCGACTTGCGTGATATGCTGGCTTAGGTTAGGTGGCTCAACTAATTGTTGCATGGCCCATAAGACCGAACGACTGGCACTTCTCACTTTTTTAGCGAATTTCTTCAAGCGACCAGGCCGATTGCAAGTGCAGTTCCTATTTAACCGAAACCATTAGTTAAAGGTTATCCCTTGCAAATGTCAACCTTCTCCAGTACTGACAAGTGATGCATTGCATGAGCGCCACTTTCACATTTGACTTACAGTCTTTCGCTTCACCAAATATGGGCAGGCGTGGCGTGCCACCATGATCTAGTAATATATATGGCATGGCAAACCAGTATGGTTATGATAAGAAATAACACACTATTGTAGGGAGAGACAAGGGAGACATTTCCAATGAATATACATAGATAAATATATATTCAAAATAAGAAAATATTAGGAGAGGCCGTAATAATAGTATATAATAACTGTGAACCTAAATTTGAGTTTAGCAGCAAGATATTGTTTGATATATGTGAACGATGAGAAACATACGAAAACAACACATGACTGGTAAGAAAGAACAAAGAAGACGTGAATTATATGATGATTTCAGGAATAAATAATATTAAAAATGTAGTTTTTTTGCGGACATTAAAAATGCAATTTGTGATTTGGAGGTGATTTAGAGAAACAATAAGACTCACAAATGAAAGAATCAATGCGAGATAACATTGCACAAAAAAATGTAAAAGAGTCATGTCAAGTATGTAATATATGAACGACAAAAATTGAAATAAAAACCCACAAAAGACAGGCAAGAAAGAACAAACAACTGCGAGAATCACGATAATGATTCCCAAAATAAATAATATTCAGAAATACAATGGGATTGGGAGATCATTTACATAAAGTGTAAGACTCGCAATGAGTACGAGGAAATGTCAATGTTTAAAAAAAAGTTGTGAAAGAGTCATGTTAAGTATGTAGTGACGTTCATTGTTGAGGAAATCGTTAACTGGTAGCTGCTCGGTTGGCTAAAGATTAGGGGATTAATAAGCTAATCGGCAAGTTAATCGGCCATTTAATCAATTACTCGGGCGATTAATCAGTTAATCGGCTACTCGGTGACCCTACGAGTAGGGATTAATCGGCAAGTTAACCGGTTAATCGGATGAATTCTTGAACAGGGGTGACGTTTCTTAGTTGTCCAATTGTACGACAAAGTCAAACAACATTGAGATGACGAGAGAAAACCCTATGATGTGTCCAACTAAAAGAGAGAATGTTTTTGAAACTTTGAATGACTAACAATTGTGTGGCCTTACATTGGTGGTCAGAAGACATAGGTAATTTAAGTAAGATGAGTTGCGGTTGAAGCCTCTAGAAGCATGAAATTGCACTAATCGGAAACACCATAAATGTCTAAATAAAGGAGGAAAATGGAGTAAGATGGTCGGAAAAAATGACACAAGATTTATGTGCAAGTCATTGATGTTTGTATTTACTCTTAATGACAATATCGTGAAGTGGTTGAAAGATGAAAAATAAAGGGACAATGCAATGTACAAGAAGGGGAAGTTGGAAATTATTAAAAGTGGCACACTAAAATCCTTATGAATAGCACACTTTTTAGAGATACTAGATGATACCCCACGCGTTGCTGCGGTAACTTTGTTAAAAAAAGCGTAGATAGCTGCTAAAAATAACTAAATCTAATGAAAAGAAAATATAAGCTTGAAAATCAATAAAAGAAAGTCTCTAAAACTAGAGTATAAACTATTGGTACTGTTAAAAATATCATTTCGAACAAAAATGTGAAGGATTACTAACTTGCATGTATGATGTGGCAGCGTTACATGCATAAACTAATGCAAAAAATAATTATAAGTTCGCTTATGTGGCATATTTTGCATGGCTTAGTGGGAGAGAATACTGAAATGCATGGCCTTAGTGGGGGGTGAGGTGGACACTTTGCATGTTGAGAGAATTGGGACCAAATTCTTAAGAATTCAAGTTTTGTACCCCAAAAACAATCTCATCATGGTTTTGCTACACGTTTCGGTGCCAATGTCGCGTTCAATTATGTTAAAGAATGGATTCTTGTAAGTAAATGAAATATAGATAAATTAATACCATTACACCAACATGTAGTAAATCTAGCACGCGAATGCGCGGGCCACGTTGCTAGTGTTCATTAAAAAGGAAGAGTGTCAATTACAAGCCATTGGTGATGAACAAGAACAAGCGCTTGTTACGCCAAAGAAAAGATGAAAAATCCCTCCTAAACCACTAGCTAGGCCTACTCCTCCCCATCTTTTGCCCCTATTCGCTTAACTCTTTTCCACGTTTTTGCACTTCCTTCGCCAACACAACCACCCTCTCAACGGGTGTTGCTTTCCCCTCAAAGACTAGAATTCTCTTCCAACTATAGCTTGTGTAAACCAATGATCATAATCGTAGCCATCACCTTGGCATTAACATATGGAATCCTCCTTTCCATCAAGCCCCACCAATATCTAACTTTGGTATCCATAATAGCAGTCAATTGACGAAGCTTGAAGCCGCGAATGAAAAGGAACAAAAAATATCTCACAAACCGACATTGTACCATAAGATGATCAATCGGTTCAGGCGCCTGATCGCAAAACAGGCAAGACGAATGGTGTTGCATTCCACATCTCGCAAGGTGGTATGTGTTGGGGAACGCAGTAATTTCAAAAAAAAAATCCTACGATCACGCAAGATCTATGTGATGCATAGCAACGAGCGGGAGAGTGTTGTCCACGTACCCTCGTATACCATAAGCGGAAGCGTCTAGTGACGCGGTTGATGTAGTCGAACGTCTTTGCGATCCAACCGATCAAGTACCGAAAGTACGACACCTCCGCGATCTGCACACGTTCAGCTCGGTGACGTCCCTCGAACTCTAGATCCAGCTGAGGCCGAGGGAGAGTTCCGTCAGTACGATGACGTGTTGAGGGTGTTGATGAAGTTACCGGCACAGGGCTTCGCCTAAGCACTACAACGATATGACCGAGGTGGAATTCTGTGGAGGGGGGCCATCGCACACGGCTAAAACAATTGTCAACTTGTGTGTTCTAGGGTGCTCCCTCCCCACGTATATAAAGGAGGGAGGGGAGGCCGGCCGGCCCTCCTTGGCGTGCCCCCAAGAGGAGAATCCTACTAGGACTCCAAGTCCTAGTAGGTTTCCACCTAAAGGGAGAGGGGGGGAAGGAAGGAGAGGGGGCACCCCCCTTCCTAGTCCAATTCGGACTCAAGGGGAGGGGGCGCGCGGCCTGCCCTGGCTGCCCCTCTCTCTCTCTCCACTAAGGCCCATCAGGCCCATTAGTTCCCCCGGGGGTTCCGATAACCCTCCTGCACTCCGGTTTTATCCGAAACTTCTCCGAAACACTTCCGGTGTTCGAATATAGTCGTCCAATATATCAATCTTTATGTCTCGACCATTTTGAGACTCCTCATCATGTCCGTGATCACATCCGGGGCTCCGAACTACCTTCAGTACATCAAAACACATAAACTCATAATACTGATCGTCATCGAACTTTAAGCGTGCGGACCCTACGGGTTCGAGAACTATGTAGACATGACCGAGACTTGTCTCCGGTCAATAACCAATAGCAGAACTTGGGTGCTCATGTTGGTTCCTACATATTCTACGAAGATCTTTATCGGTCAAACCGCATAACAACATACGTTGTTCCCTTTGTCATCGGTATGTTACTTGCCCGAGATTCGACCATCGGTATCTCAATACCTAGTTCAATCTCGTTACCGGCAAGTCTCTTTACTCGTTCTGTAATGCATCATTCCGTAACTAACTTATTAGTCACATTGCTTGCAAGGCTTATAGTGATGTGCATTACCGAGAGGGCCTAGAGATACCTCTCCGACAATCGGAGTGACAAATCCTAATCTCGATCTATGCCAACTCAACAAACACCATCAGAGACACCTGTAGAGCATCTTTATAATCACCCAGTTATGTTGTGACGTTTGATAGCACACAAAGTGTTCCTCCGGTATTCGGGAGTTGCATAATCTCATAGTCATGGGAACATGTATAAGTCATGAAGAAAGCAATAGCAACAAACTAAACGATCATCGTGCTAAGCTAACGGATGGGTCAAGTCAATCACATCATTCTCTAATGATGTGATCCCGTTCATCAAATGACAACTCATGTCTATGGCTAGGAAACTTAACCATCTTTGATTAACGAGCTAGTCAAGTAGAGGCATACTAGTGTCACTCTGTTTGTCTATGTATTCACACATGTACTAAGTTTCCGGTTAATACAATTTTAGCATGAATAATAAACATTTATCATGATATAAGGAAATATAAATAACAACTTTATTATTGCCTCTAGGGCATATTTCCTTTAGTCTCTCACTTGCACTAGAGTCAATAATCTAGATTACACAGTAATGATTCTAACACCCATGGAGTCTTGGTGCTGATCATGTTTTGCTCGTGAGAGAGGCTTAGTCAACGGGTCTGCAATATTCAGATCCGTATGTATCTTGCAAATCTCTATGTCTCCATCCTTGACTTGATCGCGGATGGAATTGAATCGTCTTTTGATGTGCTTGGTTCTCTTGTGAAATATGGATTCCTTTGCCAAGGCAATTGCACCAATATTGTCACAAAAGATTTTCATTGGACCCGATGCACTAGGTATGACACCTAGATCGGATATGAACTCCTTCATCTAGACTCCTTCACTTGCTGCTTCCGAAGCAGCTATGTACTCCGCTTCACACGTAGATCCCGCCACGACGCTTTGCTTAGAACTGCACCAACTTACAGCTCCACCGTTTAATATAAATACGTATCCGGTTTGTGACTTAGAGTCATCTGGATCAGTGTCAAAGCTTGCATCGACGTAACCATTTACGACGAGCTCTTTGTCACCTCCATAAACGAGAAACATATCCTTAGTCCTTTTCAGGTATTTCAAGATATTCTTGACCGCTGTCCAGTGATCCACTCCTGGATTACTTTGGTACCTCCCTGCTAAACTAATAGGAAGGCACACATCAGGTCTGGTACACAGCATTGCATACATGATAGAGCCTATGGCTGAAGCATAGGGAACAACTTTCATTTACTCTCTATCTTTTACAGTGGTCAGGCATTGAGTCTGACTCAACTTCACACCTTGTAACACAGGCAAGAACCCTTTCTTTGCTTGATCCATTTTGAACTTCTTCAAAACTTTATCAAGGTATGTGCTTTGTGAAAGTCCAATTAGGCGTCTTGATCTATCTCTATAGATCTTGATGCCCAATATATAAGTAGCTTCACTGAGGTCTTTCATTGAAAAACTCTTGTTCAAGTATCCTTTTATGCTATCCAGAAATTCTATATCATTTCCAATCAACAATGTGTCATCCACATATAATATTAGAAATGCTACAGAGCTCCTACTCACTTTCTTGTAAATACAGGCTTCTCCAAAAGTCTGTATAAAACCATATGCTTTGATCACACTATCAAAACGTTTATTCCAACTCCGAGATGCTTGCACCAGTCCATAAATGGATCGCTGGAGCTTGCACACTTTGTTAGCATCCTTTGGATTGATAAAACCTTCGGGTTGCATCATATACAACTCTTCTTCTAGAAATCCATTCAGGAATGCAGTCTTTACATCCATTTGCCAAATTTCATAATCATAAAATGCAGCAATTGCTAACATGATTCGGACGGACTTAAGCATCGCTACGGGTGAGAAAGTCTCATCGTAGTCAACTCCTTGAACTTGTCGAAAACCATTCGCGACAAGTCGAGCTTTGTAGACAGTAACATTACCGTCAACGTCAGTCTTCTTCTTGAAGATCCATTTATTCTCTATGGCTTGCCGATCATCAGGCAAGTCAACCAAAGTCCACACTTTGTTCTCATACATGGATCCCATCTCAGATTTCATGGCCTCAAGCCATTTCGTGGAATCTGGGCTCATCATCGCTTCCTCATAGTTCGTAGGTTCGTCATGGTCAAGTAACATGACCTCCAGAATAGGATTACCGTACCACTCTGGTGCGGATCTTACTCTGGTTGACCTACGAGGTTCAGTAGTAACTTGATCTGAAGTTACATGATCATCATCATTAGCTTCCTCACTAATTGGTGTAGGAATCACAGGAGTTGATTTCTGTGATGAACTGCTTTCCAACAAGGCAGCAGGTACAGTTACCTCATCAAGTTCTACTTTCCTCCCTCACTTCTTTCGAGAGAAACTCCTTCTCTAGAAAGGATCCATTCTTAGCAACAAATGCTTGCCTTCGGATCTATGATAGAAGGTGTACCCAACAGTCTCCTTTGGGTATCCTATGAAGACACATTTCTCCGATTTGGGTTCGAGCTTAGCAGGTTGAAGTTTTTTCACATAAGCATCGCAGCCCCAAACTTTAAGAAACGACAACTTGGGTTTCTTGCCAAACCACAGTTCATAAGGTGTCGTCTCAACGGATTTAGATGGTGCCCTATTTAACGTGAATGCAGCCATATCTAAAGCATAACCCCAAAATGATAGCAGTAAATCAGTAAGAGACATCATAGATCGCACCATATCTAATAAAGTGCGATTACGACGTTCGAACACACCATTACGCTGTGGTGTTCCGGGTGGCGTGAGTTGCGAAACTATTCCGCATTGTTTCAAATGAAGACCAAACTCATAACTCAAATATTCTCCTCCACGATCAAATCGTAGAAACTTTATTTTCTTGTTACAATGACTTTCCACATCACCGTGAAATTCTTTGAACTTTTCAAATGTTTCAGACTTATGTTTCATCAAGTAGATATACCCATATCTGCTCAAATCATCTGTGAAGGTCAGAAAATAATGATACTCGCCGCGAGCCTCAATATTCATCGGACCACATACATTAGTATGTATGATTTCCAACAAATCTGTTGCTCGCTCCATCGAGAACGGGGTTTTAGTCATCTTGCCCATGAGGCATGGTTCGCAAGTACCAAGTGATTCATAATCAAGTGATTCCAAAAGTTCATCAGAATGGAGTTTCTTCATGCGCTTTACACCAATATGACCCAAACGGCAGTGCCACAAATAAGTTGCACTATCATTATCAACTCTGCATCTTTTGGCTTCAATATTATGAATATGTGTGTCACTACTATCGAGATTCAACAAAAATAGACCACTCTTCAAGGGTGCATGACCATAAAAGATATTACTCATATAAATAGAACAACCATTATTCTCGGATTTAAATGAATAACCGTCTCGCATCAAACAAGATCCAAATATAATGTTCATGCTTAACGTTGGCACCAAATAACAATTATTAGGTCTAAAACTAATCCCGAAGTTAGATGTAGAGGTAGCGTGCCGACGGCGATCACATCGACTTTGGAACCATTTCCCACGCGCATCATCACCTCGTCCTTAGCCAATCTTCGCTTAATCCGCAGTCCCTGTTTCGAGTTGCAAATATTAGCAACAGAACCAGTATCAAATACCCAGGCACTACTACCAGCATTAGTAAGATACACATCAATAACATGTATATCACATATACCTTTGTTCACCTTGCCATCCTTCTTATCCGCCAAATACTTGGGGCAGTTCCGCTTCAAGTGACCAGTCCGTTTGGAGTAGAAGCACTCAGTCTTAGGCTTAGGTCCAGATTTGGACTTCTTCACTTGAGCAACAACTTGCTTGCCGTTCTTCTTGAAGTTCCCCTTCTTCTCTTTACCCTTTTTCTTGAAACTAGTGGTCTTGTTGACCATCAACACTTGATGCTCCTTCTTGATTTTTACCTCCGCAACCTTTAGCATTGCGAAGAGCTCGGGAATTGTCTTGTTCATCCCTTGCATATTATAGTTCATCACAAAGCTCTTGTAGCTTGGTGGTAGTGATTGAAGAATTCTGTCAATAACACTATCATCAGGAAGATTAACTCCCAACTGAATCAAGTGGTTGTTATACCCAGACATTTTGAGTATATGCTCACTGACAGAACTATTCTCCTTCATCTTGCAGCTATAGAACTGGATACTTCATATCTCTCAATCCGGGCATTTGTTTGAAATATTAACTTCAACTCCTGGAACATCTCATGTGCTCCATGACGTTCAAAACGTCGTTGAGGTCCCGGTTCTAAGCCGTAAAGCATGGCACACTGAACTATTGAGTAGTCATCAGCTTTGCTCTGCTAGACGTTCACAACGTCCGGCGTCCCTCCTGCAGCGGGTCTTGCACCTAGCGGTGCTTCGAGGACGTAATTCTTATATGCAGCAATGAGGATAATCCTCGAGTTATAGACCCAGTCCGTGTAATTGCTACCATCATCTTTAAACTTAGCTTTCTCTAGGAACGCATTAAAATTCGAAGGAACAGTAGCACGGGCCATTGATCTACAACAACATAGACTTGCAAAAATACTATCAGGTACTAAGTTCATGATAAATTAAAGTTCAATTAATCATATTACTTAAGAACTCACACTTAGATAGATATCCCTCTAATCATCTAAGTGATCACATGATCCAAATCAACTAAACCATGTCCGATCATCACGTGAGATTGAGTAGTTTTTAATGGTGAACATCACTATATTGATCATATCTACTATATGATTCACGCTCGACCTTTCGGTCTCAGTGTTCCGAGG
This sequence comes from Triticum dicoccoides, assembly GCF_002162155.2. Lineage (NCBI taxonomy): Eukaryota > Viridiplantae > Streptophyta > Magnoliopsida > Poales > Poaceae > Triticum > Triticum dicoccoides. The sequence continues at coordinate 124,185,952 of NC_041389.1, forward strand.
CCATATCTGCATATGCTAGGCTCGTCAAGTTTAACCCGAGTATTCTGCATGTGCAAAACTGGCTTGCACCCGCTGTATGTGAACATGGAGCTTATCACACCCGATCATCACGTGGTGTCTCGGCACGATAAACTGTAGCAACGGTGCATACTCAGGGAGAACACTTGTACCTTGAAATTTAGTGAGAGATCATCTTATAATGCTACCGTCGAACTAAGCAAAATAAGATGCATAAAGGATAAACATCACATGCAATCAATATAAGAGATATGATATGGCTATCATCATCTTGTGCCTTTGATCATCATCTCCAAAGCACCGTCATGATCGCCATCGTCACCGCCGCGACACCTTGATCTCCATCGTAGCATCGTTGTTGTCTCGCCAACTATTGTTTCTATGACTATCGCTACCGCTTAGTGATAAAGTAAAAACAATTACAGGGAGATTGCATTGCATACAATAAAGAGACAACCATATGGCTCCTGCCAGTTGCCGATAACTCTGTTACAAAACATGATCATCTCATACAATAAAATTTAGCATCATGTCTTGACCATATCACATCACAACATGCCCTGCAAAAACAAGTTAGACGTCATCTACTTTGTTGTTGCAAGTTTTACGTGGCTGCTACGGGCTGAGCAAGAACCGTTCTTACCTACGCATCAAAACCACAACGATTTTTCGTCAAGTGTGTTGTTTTAACCTTCAACAAGGACTGGGCGTAGTCAAACTCGATTCAACTAAAGTTGGAGAAACTGACACCCGCCAGCCACCTGTGTGCGAAGCACGTCGGTAGAACCAGTCTTGCGTAAGCGTACGCGTAATGTCGGTCCGGGCCGCTTCATCCAACAATACCGCCGAATCAAAGTATGACATGCTGGTAAGCAGTATGACTATTATCACCCACAACTCATTGTGTTCTACTCGTGCATATAACATCTAGCATAAACCTAGCTCAGATGCCACTATTCGGGAACACAGTAATTTCAAAAAAATTCCTACGATCACGTAAGATCTATGTGATGCATAGCAACGAGCGGGAGAGTGTTGTCCACGTACGCTTGTAGACCATAAGCGGAAGCGTCTAGTGATGCGGTTGATATAGTAGAACGTCTTCGCGATCCAACCGATCAAGTACCGAAAGCATGGCACCTCCGCGATCTGCACACGTTCAGCTCGGTGATGTCCCTCGAACTCTAGATCCAGCTGAGGCTGAGGGAGAGTTCCGTCAGCACGACGGCGTGTTGACAGTGTTGATGAAGTTACCGACGCAGGGCTTCGCCTAAGCACTACAACGATATGACCGAGGTGGAATTCTGTGGAGGGGGGCATCGCACACGGCTAAAATAATTGTCAACTTGTGTGTTCTAGGGTGCCTCCTCCCCACGTATAAAAGGAGGGAGGGGAGGCCGGCGGGCCCTCCTTGGCGCGTCCCCAAGAGGGGAATCCTACTAGGACTCCAAGTCCTAGTAGGTTTCCACCTAAAGGGAGAGAGGGGGAAGGAAGAGAGGGAGAGGGGGAAGGAAAGGGGGGGCGCCACCCCCTCCTTCCTAGTCCAATTCGGACTCAAGGGGGAGGGGGCGCGCAGCCTACCCTGGCCGCCCCTCTCTCTCTCCACTAAGGCCCATCTAGGCCCATTAGTTCCCCCGGGGGCTCCGATAACCTTCCGGCACTCCGGTTTTATCTGAAACTTTTCCGAAACACTTCTGGTGTCCGAATATAGTCGTCCAATATATCAATCTTTATGTCTCGAGCATTTCGAGACTCCTCATCATGTCCGTGATCACATTCAGGACTCTGAACTACCTTCGGTACATCAAAATACATAAACTCATAATACCGATTGTCATCGAACTTTAAGCGTGCGGACCCTACGGGTTCGAGAACTATGTAGACATGACCGAGACTCGTCTACGGTCAATAGCCAATAGCGGAACCTGGATGCTCATATTGGTTCCTACATATTTTATGAAGATCTTTATCGGTCGAACCGCATAACAACATACGTTGTTCCCTTTGCCATCGGTATGTTACTTGCCCGAGATTCGACCGTCGGTATCTCAATACCTAGTTCAATCTCGTTACCGGCAAGTCTCTTTACTCGTTTCGTAATGCATCATTCCGTAACTAACTTATTAGTCACATTGCTTGCAGGCTTATAGTGATGTGCATTACCGAGAGGGCCCAGAGATACCTCTCCAACAATCGGAGTGACAAATCCTAATCTCGATCTATGCCAACTCAATGAACACCATCGGAGACACCTGTAGAGCATCTTTATAATCACCCAGTTATGTTGCGATGTTTGATAGCACACAAAGTGTTCCTCCGGTATTCGGGAGTTGCATAATCTCATAGTCATAGGAACAAGTATAAGTCATGAAGAAAGCAATAGAAACAAACTAAACGATCATTGTGCTAAGCTAACGGATGGGTCAAGTCAATCACATCATTCTCTAATGATGTGATCCCGTTCATCAAATGAAAACTCATGTCTATGGCTAGGAAACTTAACCATCTTTGATTAACGAGCTAGTCAAGTAGAGGCATACTAGTGACACTCTGTTTGTCTATGGATTCACACATGTACTAAGTTTCCGGTTAATACAATTTTAGCATGAATAATAAACATTTATCATGATATAAGGAAATATAAATAACAACTTTATTATTGCCTCTAGGGCATATTTCCTTCAGTATGCCGTCCAAAAACGATTTCGCATAACCAACCAAGTGAAGAATTGCTCCCGGGTAGGGGGGCGTCGTTTTTTCAAAGAGCTTTGGCGTAATCCGCCTATTTGATGTGAAGAAATAGGCCGAGCTTGCCGAATAAATGTCGTTCACCATTAGCCTCCACGAGAAGCAATCCTCTCCATTGTTTAGAGTTGGAACAACATGAATTTGGTGCTATAGATCCATAAATTCAATGGTGGCATCCATCGAAAGAGTTCCGCTATCCACCTTCCCTTCACAAGATCTTCCGCTACCGTTCTTCTTTCCCACCTCTCACGTTGACAAGTGGATATAAGTTGGGAAATGTCCATGGCACTCTGGCCCGTGATCCACTATCATTCCAGAACTCACCCGATCACCCTGCCAACCATGCATTTGGTCGCAGGGAGCAAGAGTTGCATGTCCTCCTCTGAAATGACAGGCGATAGCCCAAACCACACCCTAATCAACACAGTCCTTTGAAGCCACAACAAATGTGGATGAACCCACATACTTGTTACAAATGTCCTTACGCAGCTCTAATTCGGTAAAATCTTCTTATCGAAACAACCCAAAAGAGTAAGTGCAATTTGCACTTATTTGGAAACGTGTTATCCAGAGAACAAAATAAAGAAAGAACATAAAACCAAATTGTGCCCAACTATTTGCTATAAACCTAAGGGCATATCCAACACTGACTCTCAAACCGCCCGCCATCTTTCGGACCACGTAATCCACGTGTGTTTTGCCATCCAACACAGTCCTACATCGCTCCATAGGTCGGTCTGGACGAGCTTTTTCCTGCAATCCAAAGACAAAAGTGCATGTGTGTGGGGGGGAGGAGGGGTAGGGTTGCAGGGACCGGATCGCCGCCACGTCCTTGTCTGGCAACCGTGGCCCACCCAAAAAACCTACCGCACCCACGCGCATTCCCGCCCGACGCCGACCTAGAGCGCACGCGACCTCTCATTACCGGCATTGAAGCAGCACACCGGCCGAGAGAGCGCATGCTGCTGCACGTCCGGCTGAACACGCCTCCGCGCCACATTCAAACGGCTATAGACTGCCTGCCTACCTCCATTAAACCCGAACGTGTGCCAAGAAACATACTCTGACCACACGTCTATTCGCGAGCCGGTCAACATTAAACACTACGTTGGTTGGCTCATCGCGCGCGCGAGGCCAGACGCCGGACAAGAACCACACCACTCCTCGTCTCCCTTCTCCTCCTTGCACCATATTCTCCACACTCCATGGCATCCAGCAAGAAGGAATATGAGTTCTCCAGCATAAAAGTCGGCTGGGTGGCCCGCCGAATACGCGCCAGACAACTCGCTGCTCCACCTCCCTCGCCGCTCCAGGCTGTCAGTACCATGGATGAGGCTGCAAGCTGGCACGCAGAGGAGCAAGTGGTGGCTCCAAGTTACTGCGTGGTTCATCAACTCGCCGCTCCAAGCTAGCTCGCGGAGGAGTCGCGAGTTGCTCCAGGTCGAAACGCGGGTTGAGCATGGCGGCACGGGCATCGTGGATGCCGTGCATGATGCAGTGTCACACCGCTCCCCCCGCGCCATCCGCATCAACGTTCGCGGAATCGTGCCCTGCCGACGGAGAAAGAAGCCGGCTTCACGGAGATCAACAAGGCGGCCAGCACGGGCGCTGCCGACGCGAGGAAAAGTAGACCATGGGAGGCCGCCGCCGCTTGGGTCCCACGAAGGTCGTCGCCGGCGTGCACCGCCGGTGTCTTCCCCTCTTCGTGGGCCACCGTCATCCCATGCCCAAAAAACAACCCTGGTCCGTGCTTCATGGAAGCGGAGGCCACTCCTATGAGCAGCGTAGCCGGACATAGGGAAGGTAAGGGGGAAGTGAAGGCTATTCTTTCCCTCTCGTGGAGGCATCCCTTGAGAGCATCGAGCAGCCCACTTATCGGGCTGTCGGACATAAGGAAGACATGTCGTGGGAGTGGCGGTCCCCGCGGCCGGCCGTAGACTAGTTTTAGTTAAAATATGATTAAAATGTAGTCTGGACTGTGGACGGACGCGGTGTCCGACTTACTCTAGCAGATGATCGATCGTGATTGTGCATTCGCATCTTCTTCTTTTTTTGAGAATTTTTTCATTCAAATCACGAACCAGTACAAAGTAGTTGATCCTTACAAGCACACTGAAACGCAAACACAAATGACCATGAACACCTAGAGTATCCTAAGACAACCATAACACAAGAAGATCTCCGAAGCCCTGCGTCATCATCCCTGAATCTTGAGAGAAGACCCCTGCAGCAGAAGGATCTGCAACCAGTCGCAAACAGGTCATCATCTTCGACCACGGTACAATTGCCGCCACGCTGCTTCCTCCTTTCTTGACACCAGCGCTCAGAGGGCATGGACATCAGTCCAACACACCTGCAACAGCCGTCGCCATCTTTGGCTTTGAGTACCGCGAAAAGTGTCCCTTCTGGAAGGAAGAGAACTCGAGTCATCCGACCGATCCAGCACCGCAGCCGGGCCATCCGCCCAGACAAAGCAGGATCTCCCACCAGCATCAGCGCAGAGGAAGGAGAAGAACAACAACAGCAAATCATACCAACAAGAAAGAAAAAAGGTCTTCGTCTCCCTGCCCCCATCGCCCATCTGAGGATCCAAACGGTCAGTGCCGATGGACCTCCAACCATATAGTCCGCGACCTCGACGAGATCCGGGGATCCCAGCGGTGTTGGGGATCCCCGGATCTCGTCGAGGTCGCGGGCTATATGGTTGGAGGTCCATCGGCACTGCCATTCCTTCTGTTCTAAAAAAAAATTAGAACAGAAGGAATGGCAGACGACAGACGGAAAAGAAGGCAGGAGGTGCTCCAATCATATTTCAGGTGAGT
>NC_041389.1:124191756-124337136 GCF_002162155.2 Triticum dicoccoides
AAAAAGAAATACTAATAACAGCCACTTAACAACTCTTGTCCATGGCTAGTGGTTGTCGCGGTAACTAACCCTAATATAAATTTTGGCGCGTTAATTAGGAATTGCTGGCCTGTGGCTGTTAGCAGCACACGCGGGCATTCGATCGGCGGGAAGCATGCAGCACGCGCACCTATAGCTAGCCTATATTGCGACATGTGCCGTGGCAGATGCGCGCTCAGCACTCTGTTGTTTGGCACGTACGTGCGCCTTGATTTGTTGCAATGGGTGCACGTGTACCGCTGTACGTGACTACGGATTGGCAACGGTGAACACTAAACAACCAGAAGATGCGAATGCAAACACACACGTATTAGGAAATACTGACACGCCTCGCGCCCGGAAAAGTAGGATCTAGGCGATCAAGGAGGCGAGGGATCCCTTGCGCGCCGCCGGTTCCCTCTCTCTCCGTCGGCCGCTCCGGCGGCGGAAGGGAGGGGGAACCTCGGGTCTGTTCGCTAGGTGGGTGTGTGATAGGGTTAGGGTTGAGGGAGACGTTGCCGAGGCCGTTGCGGTGGTGTCGTGTCGGAATAAGTTTCTCCGGGCTCCGTTCACGGTCAGGCGAGGCTTTCATCATGGGTTGGCTGAACTCACCGGAAATATGATTGGAGCACCTCCTGCCTTCTTTTCCGTCTGTCGTCTTCCATTCCTTCTGTTCTAAAATTGATGAGCTTCTTGAAAGTATGAATCATTTTTAGAATTTTCATTATAAATTTTATGATTTTCACTCACATTTTCTTAAAATACATATCAAAGACCTTTTTCAGGCAATTCATAGAGCTTTATTCAAACAAGGTCATACCTAGGACAATCTCATTAGGAAGCTAGAAGTTTCATCAAGCCAGTTTTTGACCACATTCATAGTGCAAGCGCACTGAGCACAAAGATGAACTTGCGAGTGAAATCGATATCGAACAGAAGAAAAAGGAATTATACTCTCTCCGTTTCTAAATATAAGTTTTTTTTTTAAAATTTCAATATAGACTACATACGAAGCAAAATGAGTGAATCTACATTCTAAACTACGTCTACATACATCCGTATGTAGTTCATATTAAAATCTGTAGAAAGAATTATACTCCTTCCGTCCGAAAATACTTGTCATCAAAATGAATAAAAGAGGATGTATCTAGACGTGTTTCCGGACGGAGGGGGTACTTAGGAGGGGGTACTTAGGAACGGAGGAACTACAATACAGCGGGATGAAATGAAGATCAACGTCGTGTGTTGACGGTAAGCATGTAGCGTAGCGCCTAGGGCTAGGTGCCAACTGGGTGATAACGAACAGTCTTACCCCGCCACTATGCAGGGTGTCACTTTTTTCTATTTCAGGGGCTCCAGTCTCACTCACATCTATCACCGTTGATGGCCGTCGTCACCACTAACCGCTCCGCAAATCGGGATTAAGAAGGAAAACCCGGACTCTCTCTCTACCTGTAATTCCTCCTTAATTGTCGCTCTAATCTGCCCCTTTTGGCGGTGATCGGATGGCTTGTCGGCCTGCGCTGCATCCATCGCCGTCACAGGACGCGGCCAGGGCCAGAGCACCACGGAAAGGAATACCAGCCGTTCACGGTAGAGATTCCAGCCACTAGAAATCGGTTTACTTTCACCGCCTGGTTCTCCTCTCCTGGAAAGGCATTTCTGATGGTTGCCGCGATCCTCACCACGAGATGAGAAGAGATGCGTCCTCACGTCGCGCTTTGCCGGAGGACGATGTGGAGGTGTGTCGCTTCCGACGTCGCGGCCTCGCGGGGGGATGCATGAGTGGCGGTCGCCGCCGGAGTATCGTGAACCGTCGTGTCTATGTCGCGGCGGCGGTTGGGCGGCGTGCATGCCGGCGTCTTTCACGTGGTTGTTGGTTCCTCCGCCGCTCCGCGAGTGAGGGTGCGTGTCCCGTGTCAGAGCAACTGACCGATAGTCCAGTCGGTGCGACACCCCAGTCGCTTTTGGCTAATCTTTAGTAGGAGTACCATTTTACCTTTTTTTTTCTTAGAACAAGCTTACCATTTTACATGGTGCTACTAGCGCTGATCGTGTGAATTGCACGTACCGTCCTGGTAACTTGGTTAGGTCCAAAACAGTCCCGGAGCTCGCTAACTGCCTCGGTACGATCCTGCTAGTCGCGAAATAGGTCCATCGACGGTCCTGGGCCGGCTCGCTGTACGTACGCGTGTACTCAGTTTTAAAAAGGAAGAGCCCGTATCCAGCCACGTAAGCACAACCAGACAAGGTCCGAATCAATTCTTTGCAATGCGGCCCCTCCCTTTCAGTACAATCCTGCCTGCAGTACAACCTTCGAACTGGGGCAGTTGGGTTTGAAGGACGAACAGGGCGGCGGCGGTTTATTAATTTATTTTGATCGGCAGCGATTGGCGGCGACATAGCGATCATTGAGGGAGAGTGAAGGAGGCGATCGGAGACCATGGCGTCGTCATCGGCGGTGATGGCTCCCGTCCAGCGGCACAACAGGGGCCCCGTACCCAAATACGGTGTGTTTGATTCATCCCATAGCTTCTTCTCTAGAGTTGTGAGTAGGGGAATTATGTTGATTTCGATCTTTGGAATTCTTCTGATCATCAGTTTAGTTCAATTCGGCATTTGATGAAGTCATGTATCTAGGGTAGGGTCACAGACCTGTCCAAAATACCCTCCACAAGGACATCCTCAAAAGAAGCTGCCTTCCAGTCGAACAAGAGGGACTCCACTCGACGGACTCGAAGACAGTCGACCATGAAGACTCACTCGACCACCAGAAGATCAAGAGCCACTCTGTATCCAAACGGTATGTAATTAAGTAGTTTTTATGGTCATGATGACACTTTATGTAGGACGTTACCAGTAACGCCAATCCTTTATGTACTTTAAACCCTGCATAACTGAGGGCCGGAGGGGCCTGGCGGACACTATATAAGCCACTCCCCTCCTCAGTGTAAAGGGTTCACACCCCTGTAAGTTATACACTCATAATCCAGTCGACCGCCTCCGGGCTCCGAGACGTAGGGCTGTTACTTCCTCCGAGAAGGTCCTGAACTCGTAAATCCCTTGTCTGTACAACTGCTCCATAGCTAGGATCTTGCCTCTTCATACCTACCCCCCATTCTACTGTCAGTCTTAGAACCACGACAGTTGGCGCCCACCGTGGGGCAGGTGTCTTAGCAATTTTTGGAGAAGTTGCAATTGTTCCGATTGCCTTCATCATGGGTTCTGGCGGAGTTCTGGTCGAGGGCCGCGAGATCCGTCTCGGCGCGCTCACTTTCATCGCCGACGACTCCGCTTGGCTCCAGGAGGCTCTACTCGACATCGACGCGCTCCCCGTCCGCGGTGCGACGCATTTTCGGGCATGTGTCCGCGGCGTTCTGCTGCGGCAACTGTCGACTCTGTATCAGTCGACTTCTGTGTCGTCCTCCCTCCCTGTCTCCCGCCAGCGCAAGCGCTCTGGTAGGTCGAGGCTTCAGCGGTGGGTGAGACACGCAGTGGCTCGCCAATCGGCCACCACCCAAGTCGCGGCAATCGAGCCCGACGAATCTCTCTACGGCCTGTTCGATCTGTCGACTGGCTCCGTAGAGACTGCATCCGAGTGCGACAACAGTGATCCAGCAGCGGAGGTTTTGATGGTCAACGGGCCTCGTAGTCCTCCCGGCTTCCCTCGCACCGACGGGATAGACGTCGGAGGCGACCCCGTTCAAGCCCACGAGGAATATCAACCCGAGCCGCTCACTTCCCTGCAGAGGGAAGATCTTCGTCGCCGGAACATGGATGCCCTGCATACTCCCATCGCAGGAGAAACTCCCGAGGCTCGCGCCTTGGAGGAGGCACGTTTGGCCAACTTGGCTGAACGCACTCGACTGGAGAACCTCCAGCGAGCACTCGACTGGAGAACCTCCAGCGAGCACTCGACGAACGCGCGCGGCAACGAGTACCCAACTCCAGTTGACGTCAACTCTTTCCGCAACCAACTCAGGTATATCGAACCCCGATTCAGAATCTGGCAGCTGCAGCCCGTATAGCAGAGTCAATTCAGCCCTCTCAGTCGGAGGCTGGCAGAGGCTTGATGCAGATCAGGGATTTGGTCCGAGCAGCAGGAGATCAGAATTCAGCTGTGTCACATTCGCGCAACAGGATTCACAGCCGATCTGTTGCTGCGAATACAGTTCAGTCGGCTCATAGTCCAAGATCGCCTCCGCGGCGTGAGGGACGCGAAGGTCGACGTGACCAATATGATGACCGATTCGGTCGTGACGTCGAGTGCCCACTCCTCCCCAAGGGGTGGGTCTTACGCTCATGGGCAGCAAGATGATAGGCACCAGCGCAGTGCTGGGCGACGAGTTCCGGTCGACCCCAGTGAACCAGGCTTTCACGCGAGATCCATCATCGTGCAAGGTTTGGTCGATCGGAACAGAGCTCATCGAGGTGGCCATGACAGAGATGCGCCCACTAGCAGCCGAGTCCATGTTTCAGGTCCAGAATGTTTTAGCAGGGCTATCAGAGCCGCAGTGATACCCCCCAACTTCAGGTTGGCGACTGGAGTAAGTAAGTTCACCGGTGAGTCCAAGCCTGAAACTTGGCTCGAAGACTACCGAGTGACGGTACAAATTGGCGGCGGAAATGATGAAGTGGCTATGAAGCATTTACCACTCATGTTGGAAGGTTCGGCCAGGGCGTGGTTGAATCAGTTAGCTCCTAGCAGCATTTACACTTGGGAAGATCTTTCCCAAGTGTTTGTCAGGACATTCGAAGGAACTTGCAAGCGACCAGCTGGATTGACAGAGCTGCAAGTCTGCATGCAGAAGTCGAATGAAACCTTGAGAGATTACATTCAGAGATGGATTACTTTGCATCATACGGTGGAGAACGTGTCTGATCATCAGGCAGTCTGCGCCTTCAAGGATGGTGTTAAGAACAGAGAGTTAAGTTTAAAGTTTGGTCGGACCGGAGATATGACCCTGAGTCGAATGATGGAAATTGCCACCAAGTACGCCAATGGTGAAGAAGAGGATCGACTCCGGAGTGGTAAGTACAAGCCGAGTCAGTCGGAAAAAGGAAACCCCAGTCGGAAGCAGAAGCGGAAAGCCGAGCCAGCGGCTCCTGGAGAGGCTCTGGCCGTGACTCAGGGCAAATTCAAAGGGAAGCCCAAAGGATCCTGGAACCCCAAGAAGGTGAAAGATAAGGAAGGAAATGACGTGATGGATCTGCCGTGTTACATCCACACGAAGAAAGACGAAGAGGGAAACTTCATCTACCCGAAACATACCACTCGCCAGTGCCGGCTCTTGATCCAGCAGTTTCAAGGAAAATAGCCCAAGGACAAGGAAAAGGAGTCGGACAAGGCTGAGGACAAAGAGGACAGTGATGGAGGATACCCTCATGTTAATTCCACCCTGATGATCTTTGCTGATGTGGAGAGCAAAAGCCGATTGAAGGTTATCAACCGTGAGGTAAATATGGTCGCCCCGGCGACACCAAGCTATCTGAGATGGTCTCAAACTCCCATTACATTCGACCAGTCCGATCACCCGACTCATATAGCCACCCCTGGGAGGCAAGCTTTGGTGGTCGACCCGGTCGTTGAAGGCACTCGACTGACGAAGGTGCTGATGGATGGTGGTAGCGGACTGAACATATTGTATGCGGAGACGCTAAAAGGAATGGGCATTCCGATGTCCAGACTCAGCGCCAGCAAGATGAGTTTTCATGGAGTTATACCTGGAAAGAAGGTTGAGTCACTCAGCCAAATAGCCCTAGACGTGGTGTTCGGCGACTCGAAGCATTTCCGCAAAGAGAGGCTGACATTTGAAGTCATGGATTTTCAGAGCGCTTACCACGCTATTTTGGGGAGACCAGCTTATGCACGATTCATGGCTCGACCATGTTACGTGTACCTCAAACTGAAGATGCCCGACCCCAAAGGAGTGATCACTATCACTGGCAATCATAAGAAGGCAGAAGAGTGTTTTCAAAAAGGCTCGAAGATCGCCGATTCCCAGATAATAGTGGTAGAGCTAGAGGAATACAAGAAAAATGCGGATCTGAGTGATTTGTTGCGGGCCAAGAAGCCTGCCATAGAATCAGCGTTTCAGTCGTCTGGTGAGACGAAGCCCGTTCACATTCATCCGACCGTCCCCAACGCAGCTCCGACTCATATTTCCACAACACTCGACTCTAAATAGGAAGAAGCGCTCATCCAGTTCCTCCGTGAGAACTGGGACATCTTTGCATGGAAGCCTGCTGACATGTCGGGTGTTCCCAGGGGACTGGCTGAGCATTGCCTTAGAGTCGATTCAAAGGCAAAACCTGTCAAAGAACATCTTCGACGGTCCGCCGTCCAGAAGAGAAAGGCCATTGGCGAGGAGGTGGCTCGACTGTTGGCGGCAGAGTTTATCCGAGAGATATACCACTCCGAGTGGCTCGCCAATGTCGTCATGGTCCCCAAGAAGGACAAGTCACTTCGCATGTGCATTGATTTCAAATATATCAATCGGGCCTGCCCGAAAGATCATTTTCCTCTCCCTCGTATCGACCAAATTGTCGACTCGACTGCGGGATGCGAGAGATTGTCTTTTTTAGACGTCTATTTCGGGTACCATCAGATCCGTCTGTATGGACCTGACGAGATCAAAACAGCTTTCATCACTCCATTCGGGTGCTTCTGCTATGTCACCATGCCATTCGGTCTCAAGAATGCCGGAGCCACGTTCATGAGGATGATTCAAAAGTGTTTACTCACTCAGATCAGTCGGAATGTGGAAGCGTACATGGATGATATGGTCGTCAAGTCACGAAAGGGTTCCGACCTGTTGACTGACCTCGCTGAAACATTTGCCAATATCCGGAGGTATGATATCAAGCTTAATCCATCAAAGTGCACATTCAGAGTTCCTGGTGGAAAGTTACTCGGTTTTCTCGTTTCAGAACAAGGAATCGATGCTAACCCAGAAAAAGTTGGCACCATACTCCGAATGAAACGCCCTGTGCGTGTGCATGATGTCCAGAAGCTTACTGGATGCTTGGCCGCGTTAAGTCGATTCATCTCTCGCCTCGGTGAAAAGGCGTTGCCTCTTTACCGACTGATGAAGAAGGCAAACAAGTTCGAGTGGACTCTAGAAGCTCATGCAGCGTTTGCCGAGCTAAAAGCTCTGCTCTCCACCCAGCCGGTGCTTGCTGCTCCAATCAGCAAAGAGCCTCTGTTGCTTTACATTGCAGCCACAGGACAAGTCGTCAGTACAGTGCTTACGGTCGAGCGGGAAGAAGAAGGGAAAACCTTCAAAGTTCAGCGCCTAGTGTATTATCTTTCTGAAATTTTGACTCCATCGAAGCAAAGATATCCTCATTATTAGAAGCTTGTGTATGGGATCTACATGACCATGAAGAAGGTTGCTCATTATTTCTCTGATCATTCCATTACAGTCGTCAGCGACGCCCCACTTTCAGAGATTCTGCACAACAGAGATGCAACTGGTCGAGTGGCAAAATGGGCGATTGAACTCCTTCCCCTTGATATCAAGTTTGAGGCAAAGAAAGCCATTAAGTCCCAAGCGATAGCAGATTTCCTTGCCGAGTGGATTGAACAACAGCAGCCGACTCAAGTTCACTCGGAGCATTGGACCATGTTCTTTGATGGCTCTAAGATGTTAAATGGTTCCGGTGCTGGGGTAGTTTTGGTTTCCCCTCGAGGAGATAAGCTCAGATATGTGCTCCAGATTCACTTTGATTCCTCCAATAATGAAGTAGAATATGAAGCACTTTTATATGGGTTGTGCATGGCCATTTCACTCGGCGTCTGTCGCCTTATGGTTTATGGCGACTCGGATTTGGTGGTCAATCAGGTGATGAAGGAGTGGGATGTTAGAAGCCCAGCCATGACTGGATACTGCAATGCAGTGAGGAAGCTTGAAAAGAAATTCGAAGGGTTAGAGCTCCACCATATACCCCGACTGAAGAATCAAGCGGCTGATGATTTGGCGAAGATAGGTTCCAAGAGAGAAGCCATCCCCAGTGATGTGTTCTTGGAGCATATCCATACTCCATCAGTCAAAGAAGATCCTTTTACCGAAGAAGCTCCGCAGCCCAAGAGTATCACAGATCCGACTGAGGTTGAAGTTCCAGCAGTGGTCGACCTGATCATGGAAGCTTTAGTGATCACTCCCGATTGCACAGTACCGTATATCGCGTATATCTTGAGGAAAGAGCTCCCGGAGGATGAGGAAGAGGCTCGAGAGATCGTCCACCGATCTAAAGCCTTTACTGTGATAAGGGGACAGCTATACAGAGAAAGCGCGACTGGAGTTGGTCAGAAATGCATAACGCCAAAGGAAGGTCGAATAATCCTTGACGACATCCACTCGGGGACCTGTGGCCATCATGCGTCCTCTCGGACCATCGTGGCCAAAGCATACCGAGCCGGATTTTACTGGCCAAGAGCGAATGAAATGGCAAAGGAGATAGTCGACAAGTGTGAGGGATGTCAATTTTACTCCAATATGTCACACAAGCCCGCATCAGCTTTAAAGACCATACCACTCGTCTGGCCCTTCGCAGTATGGGGGTTGGATATGGTTGGACCCTTGAGAACAGGCAGAAGCGGTTTCACAAATGTGCTGGTAGCAGTCGACAAGTTCACCAAGTGGATCGAGGCTAAACCCATCAAGAACCTTGGTGCCGGTACTGCTGTCAGCTTCATCAGAGAATTGATATTCAGATATGGAGTCCCGCACAGCATCATCACTGACAACGGGTCAAACTTTGATTCGGAGGAATTCAGGGCATTCTGCACATCTCAGGGCACACGAGTCGACTATGCTTCAGTCGCCCATCCTCAGTCGAATGGACAAGCAGAGCGAGCCAATGGCTTGATTCTCAAAGGGTTGAAACCCCGACTGATGCGTGATCTCAAGCATGCGGCTGGAGCATGGGTCGACGAACTTCCCTCGGTGCTTTGGGGGTTAAGGACCACGCCTAACCAGTCGACTGGGAGAACTCCGTTCTTCTTGGTCTATGGAGCTGAAGCGGTCTTGCCGAGTGACCTGCTTCACAATGCTCCTCGTGTTGAGCTCTACACCGAAGCTGAAGCAGAACAAGCACGGCAGGATGCAGTCGACCTTCTAGAGGAAGAAAGGGAGATGGCTCTGATCCGATCGACCATTTACCAGCAAGACTTGCATCGCTTCCACGCCAAAAACGTGAAGAGTCGAGCCTTCCAGGAAGGAGATTTAGTTCTCCGAGTGGATCAGCAGAAACCACACAAGCTTGCTCCTTCTTGGGAAGGTCCCTTCATCGTCACCAAGGTTCTCCACAATGGAGCGTACCGTCTTTACAACGTCGAGCACAACATCGACGAGCCCCGAGCTTGGAACGCGGAGCTGCTCCGCCCCTTTTACACTTAAGTATCCGCCCGGAAATGTAATAAAAGCACTTCTGTAGTTCATTTTTCAAAAGACAATAGTGTTATAATTCTCCCAGTGATTGTTGTCACTTTTATTTGTTCAATAAAATTTCCCCTCAGTGGGTGGCTTAGCTGCGAATCCATTTCGCCTGAGTTTGTAAAAAAAAAAATCCTTGCCGTGTGGTGAGCCAGCCTCCCACTCGGGGGCTTAGCTGCGAATCCTTTTCGCCTAAGTTTCAATAAAATCCTACCGAGTGGTGAGCCAGCCTCCCACTCGGGGGCTTAGCTGCGAATCCGTTTCGCCTAAGTTTCAATAAAATCCTACCGAGTGGTGAGCCAGCCTCCCACTCGGGGGCTTAGCTGCAGTCCAAGTACTCGCCTAAGTTTCAATGAAATCCTACCGAGTGGTGAGCCAGCCTCCCACTCGGGGGCTTAGCTGCAGTCCAAGTACTCGCCTAAGTTTCAATAAAATCCTACCGAGTGGTGAGCCAGCCTCCCACTCGGGGGCTTAGCTGTAGTCCAAGTACTCGCCTAAGTTAAACAAAATCCTACCGAGTGGTGAGCCAGCCTCCCACTCGGGGGCTTAGCTGCAGTCCAAGTACTCACCTAAGTTAAACAAAATCCAACCAAGTGGTAAGCCAGCCTTCCACTCGGAGGCTTAGCTGCAGTCCAAGCACTCGCCTAAGTTCAAATACAACGTGCGCTCCGCAAGGAGGATGAGGTGCAGGTCGACTGCTACCCTCTCCTTCCGAGCTACGCCACAAGTACAACGTGCGCTCCGTAAGGAGGACGAGGTGCAGGTCGACTGCTACCCTCTCCTTCCGAGCTGCGCCACAAGTACAACGTGCACTCCGCAAGGAGGACGAGGTGCAGGTCGACTGCTTCCCTCTCCTTCCGAGCTGCGCCACAAGTACAACGTGCCCTCCGCAAGGAAGACGAGGTGCAGGTCGACTGCTACCCTCTCCTTCCGAGCTACGCCACAAGTATAATGTGCTCTCCATAAGGAAGACGAGGTCGATTGATGCCTTATCCCTCAGAGAGACGCCACAAAAAATCCTACCGAGTGGAGAGCAGACCTCCCACTCGGGGGCTTAGCTGCAGCCCCGTGCTCACCTAAGTTTTTGAAAATCCTACCGAGTGGAGAGCAGACCTCCCGCTCGGGGGCTTAGCTGCAGCCCTGTGCTCGCCTAAGTTTTCGAAAATCCTATCGAGTGGAGAGCAGACCTCCCACTCGGGGGCTTAGCTGCAGCCCCGTGCTCGCCTAAGTTTTTAAAAATCCTACCGAGTGGAGAGCAGACCTCCCACTCGGGGGCTTAGCTGCAGCCCAGCGCTCGTCTAAGTTTTTTAAAATCCTACCGAGTGAGGAGCAGACCTCCCACTCGGAGCTTAGCTGCAGCCCAGTGCTCGCCTAAGTGTATTGGGGAACAAGTCGATTGCAATAAGCGCTTCGCCCTAGCCTGCCAAAGACACCTCAAACCAAATACAAACATATTCAGCATCGAATCCAAGTTCAGATAACATCTAACGGAACCGAAAGTGCTCGGGCGCTAGGCCCGTTAAGGTTTATCGGTTACAAAAATCACTCGGCATACCGAGGCAAATTTAAAGTATCAAGCTCAGAAGTTTTTTACCCCTCCCGCGGAGGGCTGGAAGGCGCAACGAATTCATCCAGGTCGATTCCATTTGCAATCCGAGTGGCAGCGGCGATGAAGGTCTCCATGAAAGATCGGAAATCATGCTTCTTGGTATTAGCCACCTTAAGGGCCGCCAGCTTGTCCTCTCGCGCATCCTTGCAGTGAACGCGGGCCAGACACAGAGCAACATCCGCACCGCACCTGGCAAAAGACTTCTTCCACTCTTGCACTCGACTTGGGACCTCGTTTAGTCGAGTCATTAGAGACTCGAGGTCGTTCTGAAGCGTCTCTCTTGGCCAGAGTGTTGTGTCGATGCGGGAAGTTGCGACCTTCAGCCTTGCGAGATAGTCGACAACAGCAACAACGCGAGATTCGAGCCGAAGCACATTCATGGCGACTTCATCTTTCATAGGAGAGTTGATGGGATCAAGGTTTATTTCCAGTCGACCAGTCTCCTCTTCAAAGTTCTGGCAAAACTCTGCGAGCACAACCCCAGAGTCAAGACAGCAGTCGGATGGAGAGATCACAGTTAAAATGTCTATTTGATACAAAAGATTACCTTCAAGCATGAGGAATAGCTTCTTGGCGAGTCCTCCCAGATAAGCCTCCAGATCGTTCTTCTTTCCCACCAACTCACTGGCCTTGTCACTCAGGGCAATCTTGTCACTCTTTAGTCGACTGACCTCCTTGTTGGCCGCATCAAGAGCAGCTTTCAGATTGGTGTTTTCTTCTTCAAGCTTGGTGACTGAAGCCAGCTTCTCATCTGCGAGCTTGGTCTTCTCTAAAGCCGCTTTTTGCATCTCAGCCAAGTCAAGGTCTTTCTTCTTCAGGGCATCCCTCACTTTGTCTGCAAAGTTACAGTGAGATCAGACTCTAAAACGGACGAGAGGCAAAGGCAGTCGTCGAGGGTCTCACCAAACATACCTTTTGCTTCCTCCTTCGCCTTCGTTAAGTTCTCCTGGACCAGTTTCAGATCAAGCTCGAGATGGGTGTGTTTGTTCTCCAACTCAGTGTAACGAGCCGCAAGCTCGCAGGATTTCTGCGAAGAACCAATCGACAGATGTCAAAGGCAATTCACTTCCGAGTGACTAAGGAAAAATCATAGCGTTTCTAAGACTACGGTCGAATATAAACATTCGACCATAGTCTCGGGGACTACACCCAGTGGGTGCACTCAGCGTGCCCCCACTAGTTCTTTCAGTTAGAGTCGACCAGTCGACCAAAAAAAAGAGGTTATCTTTAGACTGTAGTTGTCCGCCAGCAGTCGACCACAGTCTCGGGGACTACACCCAGTGGATGCACTAAGCGTGCCCCCACCGGTCTATGAATCCATTCGACCTGATCGAGTAAAGAAAAAGCTTAAAGACATAAAGACTATGGTCGACTGCCAGTAGTCCACCATAGCCTTGGGGACTACACCCAGAGGGTGCACTCAGCGTGCCCCCACTAATCCGGAATTTCAATCGACGCACCCAGTGGGTGTACGACAGATACTAGGATTTTCAGCAAAAAGGATTTTTAGATATCATATCCTAACAGAACAGGTGATGACCGACTGACCTGAACGTTTCTCTGAAGAGCTGAACTGGCATCACAGGCTGCCTGGCTGGCATCTCGGATTGCCTTCACTTGCTCCATCATGACCCCTGCCTGGCGTATTGCTTCTTTAGCAGCACTGGTTTGGTCCTCTGGGACGTGGTGGGTCGAGAAAAGTGAAGGCTATGCAGCACTCGACGACGAAGGGCGAGCACTCGTCAACGGCACCGCAAAGGATACGGTAGGCCGAGTGACATTGTCTCCCTCCACGACCAGTGTCTCGGGTGCTGGCACGTCCTGAGTCGCCTTGACAGCAGACGCTTTCCTGTTCCTCCTCTGCCTCAGTGGTTCCTCATCGTCGTCGTCAGGAAGGTCAATAATGACGTTAGATGGAGCTGGAGAAAAGAATCAAAATTAGAGACAAGGAGCCAATCGACTGAAGACGGAACTACAAAAGTCATACCAGGTTTTGAAGTGACAACATCTTCCATCTCGTGATCCTCAGCCCTAGCCGAGGTATCAGAAGTAGCAGCACTGCAGTTCCAGAAGTCAGTCGATTAGTTCATGAGTCGACCAAGAATAAGTTCATGTGAAACAGGAAAACTCAAGTTACACCATTACCCTAAGATAGTGGGGATCACCATCTTCATCTTCAGCAAGACCTTCGCCGGCTTCGACGGCGCCACTCGAGATTGCTTCGGAGCTTTCTCAGTCGGCACCAGAGAAGTCGTCCGAGGGCGCTTGGTCGACTACGCGACAGTCGCGACCCCCTTACCACGCTCGGCCACGGGATCATGGACAAGCTTCGAGCGTCTTTCCGAGCGAGGAGGTGCAACTTCCTCCTCCTCCTCCTCCTCCTCTTCCTCCTCGCCAGAGTCATCGTCCTCATCGTCGTCATCAGCGTCCGAGTCCCACTCCTCCGGGCTTTCGCCCCCACTTCCTTCCTCCTCCTCAGTCGGCGCTTGCGCTCCATTGGGCATCGAGTACAACTCAGTGGTGGCCTGACAAGACAACAAAACAAGACAAAGGTCAATCGACTAATTCGTAGTGAGACAGAATGAATGAAGCGAAATCACAATCGGGGATAAGTGGTCATACCTTGTCCGGAGTGTAAGAATGGTCGAGTGGTGGGATCCTCCTAGCCCCTCGAGGGTTATCTTTATTCCCCGTGATGGCAGCCATCCACCTCTCAAGTGTGGCGTCACTGACCGCCTCTGGATGGACCCGAGTGGTATCTTCGGTGCCACAGTACAGCCACATCGGGTGGCCTCGGTATTGAAGTGGTTGAATACACCGTCGAAGGAAGACTTCCAGAAGGTCCATACCCGTCACACCGTCCCGAACAAGCTGAACCACGCACTCCATCAACATTTTTACCTGAGCTTTCTCCTCAGGGAGCACCTTCAGAGAAGAGGGTTTGTTCACTCGGTCCATGGAGAATGGAGGTAGACCAGTCGACTGCCCTGGCGTCGACTCGTCTTGGCAGTAGAACCAGGTCGACTGCCATCCTCTAACCGACTCAGGAAGGGTCATGGCCGGAAAAGTACTCTTACTCCTCATCTGGATCCCAAGATCCCCGCACATCTGGATAACCTTAGTCCTCTCATCATCCGGATTCGCCTTTTTTTACCGACTGAGAGCGACAGGTGAATATGTGCTTAAAGAGACCCCAGTGCGGTCGACAACCCAGGAAGTTCTCGCACATGGACACGAAAGCAGCAAGATAGGCAATGGAATTGGGAGTGAAATGGTGGAGTTGTGCCCCAAAGAAGTTCAGGAACCCTTGGAAGAAAAGACTCAGCGGCAGAGAGAATCCATGATCTACATGAGTGGCTAAAAGAACGCACTCACTCTCCTGCGGCTGCGGATGCCACTCGGTCCCCGGAAGCCTTGCTGACCCATGAGAGATCAGTCCCTCATTGGCCAGGTCTTTGAGATCCGCCTCGGTGATGGTCGAGCGGATCCAATCCCCTTGGACCCAACCTTGCGGCAGGCGGGACCTCGACGAAGATCCACCCCGACTGGTAGCTCTTCCCTTCGCTTTCGCCGTCGCCGTCGCCTTCTTCGTGCACTCCAAGGCCGCCGTCTTCTCCTTCACCATCGTCGCCGGCGAAGCACGCGAGGAGTGGATGGGCGGAGGCGAAAGCAGGCACAGCGGGCGGAGGTGAAGAGGGCAGAGAGGGGAATGGGGAGGCACTGTTCAAAAACCCTCGCCCAGCGCCTTATATAAGGACGCTTCCGAGTGGCTGACAAGAAGGTCCGGGCAGTCCTGTCACATCCCGAAACAGTCGTGCACGCGTGATACGTGGCGAAAAAGGCGACGCGGAAATCGAGGCGTCTACGCCTTATCCCATCCGAGTACCACGGTCCGCCCCGCTTCGCGCGCTTCCCAAAATTCGGATCCCACAAAATCCGCTGACAGCAGATCAACCTATCAGACGGTAGATTTCCTGCGATCCGTCGCTCGGAAGTTCACTAAGTTCAAAAGTTCACTCGACAAAAGAAAAGAATGGATCAAGGCGACTGAAAGAAAAGTTGCTGCCATCATTAAAAAAGATCATTGATCCAAGATGAGACATGCTCAGAACACAAAAAACAGGTCGGAAAGATTATCAACTCCTTCCTCACTCAAACCTCGATCCATTCGGGGGCTAATGATGAAGTCATGTACCTAGGGTAGGGTCACGGACCTGTCCAAAGTACCCTCCCCAAGGACATCCTCAGAAGAAGCTACCTTCCAGTCGACCAAGAGGGACTCCACTCGACGGACTCAAAGACAGTCGACCATGAAGACGCACTCGACCACCAGGAGATCAAGAGCCACTCTATATCCAAACGGTCTGTAATTAAGTAGTCTTTATGGTCATGATGACACTTTATGTAGGACGTTACCAGTAACGCCAATCATGTATGTACTTTAAACCCTGCATAACTGAGGGCTGGAGGGGCCTGGCGGACACTATATAAGCCACTCCCCTCCTCAGAGTAAAGGGTTCGCACCCGTGTAACTTATACACTCATAATCCAGTCGACCGCCTCTGGGCTCCGAGACGTAGGGCTGTTACTTCCTCCGAGAAGGGCCTGAACTCGTAAATCCCTTGTCTGTACAACTGCTCCATAACTAGGATCTTGCCTCTTCATACCTACCCCCCATCCTACTGTCAGTCTTAGAACCACGACAACACTAATTTGCTTAGAGTTTGGACACGACCGTAGGTTTTTTGTATGGATGAACTGAAAAAATGAATTTCCTTTTCTGTGTTTGACATCACAAGAGACTGATTACTTCACTGTGGAGTTCATTTATGATGGAGTTTCATGGGGACAGGAGGCAATAGGTCCTATGTTAATGGTAGGAAGGTTTCCTATGATTACTGTGAAGCTGATGTATTATGTATGGCCATGTTTGGTGATTTAATTAAGGCATTGGGTTATGAAAGAAGGGGCAGAATTAACATATACTTTTTGCTGCCCAGTATGCAAATCAATGAAGATGGTCTGCGGTTGTTATCAAAGGACAGCGGCACAACGTGCATCAGGGCAATGGTTTGAGAGGGACGTAGGTTTCTCATGTTTTATCTTGAGCATGAGGATAACATTGTTGCAGAAACACATGATGATGTTATTGCAAACCCCACTGAGTTGCCCAATGTTATTAGCCCTATGAATTACGGTACAGACCAGGAGCATGAGAGTGTTTTGGAGAAGAGCAATGTGTTACCTAGTCATGCTGATGAGAGTACAATAGAAGGGACGAGTACATGCAAAGGGAGAGGAAAAGCAAAGGAAGAAGATGATGTGTGTAGGGATGATGAATCATGTGAATCTGATTACGTTGCATCATTAGTAGACAACAACTATGATCTAGAGGATGGCGATGCTGATTTGTTCATTGATAGGAAGCATAATGGTGCAGAGAAGGAATGCAAAGAGAAAAGTAAAGAAGTTGTAGAAGATGACATTTCTGAAGATGATAGACTAGAGCTTCCAGATTCAGATGAAGAAGACATGCAATTCAATTTCAAGCATTTTACATATGCAGATATGAATGCGTCCAAGTTTCATTTGGGTCATGTCTTCACATCTATTGATCAGTTGAGGAAAGCAATTAGGGAGTACAATTGCAAAGAGAGGTTGAACATAACCTTTCCGAAGAATGACAAAACTAGGCTTGGAGCAAAATGCAATGATGGATGCCCCTGGTACTTGTATGCATCATATGACAAAAGGACCATTATGATCAAGACATTCAAAGATAAACACACTTGCTGCAAAAAGTGGCAAGTAAAAGCTTTTAATCCAGATATATAGCTCATAAGTGTGTGGAGAAGATCAAAGCTGATGAGAAGATTACACTTAAGGGTTTAGGGTCACTAGCGCAACAAGAATGGAACATGAAAGTGAAGAGGGGAAAACTTGGGAGAGCTAGGAAAATTGCACACAACATAATATATGGAGATGAAATTGCACAATACAATAAGTTATGGGACTATGGGCATGAGTTGAGGAGATCCTATCCAGGCAACACTTTCTTTGTTGAGCTTGCCAATGATGGTCAGTTTTGGAAATGGTTTAGGGTCATTAGGGCTGTTAAGGAACTGTTTAGTGACTCAGAGCATAGATTTTGTGTTAGGCATTTGTGGTAGAATTTCACAAAAAATTTAAAGGTGAAATCTTGAAGAACCAACTATGGAGATGTGCGAGAAGTACTACAACAGCCAACATGGATCAGATGTTGATTTTAAATAAAGAAGCTCATGACTGGTTGGATGAGATAGGTCCGAAAACATGGGTTAGAGCTTATCAAAAAGAATTCTCTAAGTGCGATGTCCTACTGAACAACAATTGTGAGGTCTTCAATAAGTACATATTAGAAGCAAGAGAAATGCCCTTCTTAACCATGGTGCAGACCATAAAGGGGTACATAATGGCGAGAGTTTATTCCAAGAAGGAAGATGCAGGGAAGTGGCATGGCACCATATGTCGAAAAATTAGGAAAAGAATTCAGAGGCATGTGGTAGCTGCTAATACATGCACGGCTGACCTGTCGGTGTCAAAACCGGCGGATCTCGGGTAGGGGGTCCCGAACTATGCGTCTAAGGCTAATGGTAACAGGAGGAGGGGGACACGATGTTTTACCCAGGTTCGGGCCCTCTCGATGGAGGTAATACCCTACTTCCTGCTTGATTGATCTTGATGATATGAGTATTACAATAGTTGATCTACCACGAGATCGTAGAGGCTAAACCCTAGAAGCTAGCCTATGATTATGATTGTTTTTTGTCCTATGGACTAAACCCTCCGGTTTATATAGACACCGGAGGGGGCTAGGGTTACATAGAGTCGGTTACAGAGAAGGAGATCTACATATCCGAATTGCCAAGCTTGCCTTCCACGCAAAGGAGAGTCCCATCCGGATACGGGACGAAGTCTTCAATCTTGCATCTTCATAGTCCAACAGTCTGGCCAAATTATATAGTTCGGCTGTCCGAGGACCCCTTAATCCAGGACTCCCTCAGTAGCCCCTGAACCAGGCTTCAATGACGACGAGTCCGACGCGCAGATTGTCTTCGACATTGCAAGGTGGGTTCCTTCTCCAAATACTTCATAGAAGATTTTGAACATGAGAATCGTGTCCGGCTCTGCAAAACAAATTCCACATACCACCATAGAGAGTACAATATTCCACAAATCTAATCTGCTGACAGCTTTTCATAACATGACATCACGCCACGGCCCAGTCATTTTTCGAACCGTTTTTCACAACCTGCCACCGCACATATCGCGAGGCAGTTTTATCAGCATGTCTTGTCGAAGCAGAGATCGTGTCCCCTTATCACGGGATTCTCATGAATACGGGTGTGGGTAACCCCACCGCGCCACCAATCGTGGCACTTGGGAAATAAGCAATTTTAACGGGCAAGTGGGGAGGCGCAGGATCTCTGCCGCCTTTATAAGGGGATAAGAACTCCCTCTTTCACCCACGCCCTTCTCTGCTCATCCATTCCTTTTTGCTCGAGCCCTAGTGCCCAAGCGTTCGTCTTCTCCACCTAAAAAGGCTTCCCGAAAATGTCCAGATCCGGAGCAGGAGGCAAATGGATGGCCTCTATCGTCCGGGAGAAGGATATCAAAAAGCTTCGGGGGGGGGGGTATCTGGCCAATCCCCACTCTAGAACCCCATGAGAGGGTGGTATTCCTCCCTCATTTTGTCCGCGGGCTAGGGTTTCCCCTTCATCCGTTCGTTCGCGGCATCATATATTATTACAGGATTGATTTTCATGATCTATCCCCAAATTCCTTCCTCAACATCTCGACATTCATCGTCGTGTGTGAGGCCTTTCTCCGCATTCCGCCACACTTTGGCTTATGGCTGAAGGTTTTTACGTGAAGCCCAAGGTAGTGAGCGGCGAGAACGCCGAGTGCGGAGGCGCCATGGTGAGCAAGATGCCCAACATTACATGGCCGACGGGTACTTTCAATGATTCCGTCAAAGAGTGGCAACAGTAGTGGTTTTACATCACTGAGCCGCGAGGCAAAGAATGGGCCACCGCTCCGGAATTCAGATCCGGAGCCCCTCTACGACTCATGTCCTGGCCCAAGAAGGGCCTGAACTGGGCTTCGTCTGACGAACTATCAGTGCTCCAGACGCGTGTCCAAGATATGGAAGACAAGAATATCAAGCTCGTCAATGTAGTCTAGGTGATGTTAGTTTGCCGGATTCTACCTTGTCAACACCGGGCTTGCAATCTATGGGAGTTCGACCCGGCCAAGCACCAGACCCTGCTAGAGCTCTTTGGCTCCACGCATAAGGACATCTAGAAGGTGCTTTTTAAGTCCGACAAATCGTGGCCGGACTCCGTCGAGGACCGCGGGTACCAACTGTCCCGCCCTGCAAGTTCGGTAAGTAACTGTACGTTGACAATTCATATGTTTTATTTGCATATCCTTAGGAAAATGCTTAACGTGTTTCCCATCAATTTCCTAGGGTTGGGCGAAGAAGGCGGGGTGGATCTACTGTCTGGCCCCGCTGCCAGAAGAACCGACCGGCCCATTTCTGATGAAGATGCTGGTCCCGGCGCCTTATAAGGCACCAAAGAAGAAGGCCGAAAAGGAGGCCAAGAAGACCAGGGGCGGCCTCCGTCGCCATGGTGCCTCGGACGCAAAATCCGAAGACTCCAATGCCCATTCTTCCTCCGAAGAGGACGGGAGGAGGAGGAAGACGAATCCCCCGCGGGGGGAAGAAAGAAAAGGACGGCCTCCACATCCTTTGAGGCCGAGTCGCCTAAAAGGGAAAAAACTCCCCTTCTAGAGGAGTCCACTGTCGCCGCCGATAGCAGCCCGGAGTGGGATCCCAGGGCCCAGCCCCTGATGAACTCGTGAGTATAAAATCTGAACATACTTATGCGTCCAGACTTGATGTGGCGTAACATTTTAATCTGAGCCATACTTTTTACAGTCCTGCGAGGTCCCGCGCCGAACAATCCTCGTCGGAGGATTTGCTGGGTTCGGATGCTATGGAGAGCGGGACACCCCCGAAGGCCCCCTCCCCCAGACATGTGAATGATACCAAGTTTTCGTCCCAGAGGGACCCGGGCCACGGAGGGGAGGGGAGATCACAAAGGTGGTGCTAGGAGGCCAAACTTCAGGGTCCGGACACACGAGAGAGAAGGCTCCCGTGGATGTTGACGACGGGAGTCATTTTGAATCTGGCCCCCAGCCGAACATGGTACCGGAGACCCATAAGGCCCCAGAATCAGACAGGCGGCCTCCATCGACTGAAGGGGGGTGTGTCTGTTCCTCCGGCAACCTCCGTCCAACCAGAGGTGCCGGATGCTTTGTTAGCGGTGCTGAAAAGCGCCTCCATTGTTGATGAACACCGTGCCCTTATGAGTGCGGTGATTGAGAAAGATTCAGTCCGCTGAGAGTGGACTGAATGAATCATGTATCAGCCTCATGAGAGGCTTTGAGGTATGTTTTATGAGGTTTGGAAGAGTGTCATGGTATAGATAGCAGCCCTTGATACACTATTCGATGAAGGAAAGGACCGGACAGAGGATCAAATGTATGTTCATAGGAGACTCACTTCATGACCTCTACCTCTTTTTAATAAGTAGGTGTCTGTAGCGTCTGCCGCCTCTCATGTTGTAGAAGTATCCGGACTGAGGCATAGTCTGGAGCGGGCCAAAGGAGAACTTGGCCAAGTGCAGAAACAGCTAGAGGACAACCAAGGTATACAAAAACCTTGTTTGTTTAGCACAAATGAATAAGTGTGCATGATGAAAATATTTTTATAATGTGCTCTAGGGGCGACGGCCGAAATTGAGGCTCTTAAACAGGCTGTGGCCGAAGCCGAGAAGAAGGCCGCCGTAGAGCAGGCTCTCCGTGAGAAGCATGAGGCCAGAGTTATTGAGGCTGAGCGAGAGCTTTCAGAGGCCGTGAAGAAGTGCGAGACCTTGGAGCAGAGTGTATCATGGAAAGGATCAGAACCCTCCCAGGCTCGCCAAGCCGTGGGTGAAGCCCAGGGGGAAGCCCAAGGTGCCATGAAGGAAATCCAGGAGGCAAGGAAGATTGCGGCTGGTAAGGCTTTTTCTATACAAAGCGGGTATCAAGTTGAGAGTTTAATTTCTGATTTCTCCAGGGGTATTTGCGGAGCTGCCACGCAGCATCTCTGATGCCGCCCAATTCTACCGAGCTGAAGAGGGGAATACTGCGGATAAGCTCTTCTGGATGCAGTATCTGGTGCCGAATTATCCGGTGCCTTTCTTCGATCAACTGAAGCAGCTGGTCGAACTGCATAAGGCGGCCGAGCTAGCCATGAAGGATTTGATTATCCGGCTATCGCCCGCTGAGCCGATTCCAAGTAGTTACTTCGGGCTCGTGAAGCGGCTTGTGAGTGCCTGCCCTCGACTCGAAGTCGTGAAGCGGTCGGTCTGCATAGAAGGCGCGTGAATGGCCTTCGCCCGCGCAAAGGTGCATGGGGGAAGATGGATGCGGAAAAGCTGATGAACGAGGGACCGCCGGAGGGAAAGGAGCACCGCAAGCCCGAGTTGTATTATGAAGGTGTCTTGAAAGGAGCCCGCCTTGCGGCAGAGCAATGCACCAAGGAAATTATATTTCCATGAATACGGTCATGTTTGTCATTTGTAATGTTTGAACAAGGTCATTTCTATTATTTATTGCTTATCGTTTGAAATTTTTTCCTCCTATGCGGCCATTTTATATACTAATCCTGAGAGTTGGCCAGTCGTCGGCTTCTGCCCCCCACGTAGTAAGTACGGGGGTGTTCGGGATAAACCTGAGCACTCTTTATCCCAGTTTTGGGTCCTTGAAGGAGGTGTTCAGCACAGCGAACCAGGCAATCGGACTATATGGCTTTATCACTCTCACTTAGCCATAGGAGCTTTAAAAGGAAGGTAGGCGCAGCCCCTGGTGTTCGGAAGACCGCACGAGGGGCTCTATAAGCACCTGATCGGACGAAAAGCCGATCCATCGCACGCTGCATTGGCTATGTCATTATGCGGAAGAAATCCTTAAAGATTTTACAACCTCTCGAACAGCTGACCAGCTCTCGATGCATCATGACAATCAGTTTTCGGCTTTCTCTACTGAGGTGCTCGTCCGGAAGAACCGGGACACAATCGCAGTAGTTCTCCCTATGCTACCTTAGCCGATATAGCGGAACGTAAGGTACCAAAACATAGGAGCCGGGCAAACCCAACTTTTGACCCAAGACTTGATTCAGAGCTGATGCATATAATGCTATAAGTTCGGGGTGCCGAACTGCCGTGAAGGTGTTCGGACTTTTTTGCCGTAGTACGGGTATAATGAAGCCCCTAACATATTAAGGCATATCGCGATAGGTAGCTGCCTTTTAACAAAAGAGTTTTAATAAGAAATAGCAGCAGCTGAGCATCATATAAATCCACATGTTGTATTTGAATAATACGTCAATGCGTATGAGTACAGGTAATGTGATAAAAAGAAATATGACTGCGGAACCTACTGAGACCAGGCGGGAGGAAGTTGTACGCGGATCCGGATTGTAGTCGGATGATCATAGAGGGGAATATCTAGAGATTCCCTTATGCGCTCGAACTGTCTCCACGCCATCCATCCTGGACTACGTAAATGTGAACCTGCAAAGAAAATGCAAGAAATGGTTTTGCGCCTCAAAGCGGTTGAGTCGCGGTATGTGGCTTGTCTTAACCTCTTTCCGGAGTGTTTTTAATTAAGCTCCGGGCGAGCCGGGTTATCCTGCCGCATAGTAGTTCGGACTCCTTTGGCGGTGTCCGGGAGCTTGGCCGTCGAATCGAGGTTCGATTGAAAGGTGCCATCCATTTCTCTTGCTCTTAAAGCGACGGTAGACTCTTCGGTAGTGAGGGGGAGTTCAGCCCTGCCACTAACCGTGATGACGCCACGTGGTCCGGGCATCTTGAGTTTACGGTAGGCATAATGTGGCACCGCGTTGAACCGAGCGAACGCGGTTCGTCCGAGCAATGCCCGATAGTCACTGCGAAAGGGGACGATGTCGAAGACTAACTCTTCAGTACGGTAACTGTCCGGAAATCCGAAGACCACTTCCAGTGTGATTGAGCCCGTGCAACATGCCTCTACACCTTGTATGACACCTTTGAAGGTTGTTTTTGTGGGTTTGATCCTTGAGGGGTCAATGCCCATTTTGCGCACTGTATCCTGATAGAGCAGGTTAAGCCTGCTGCCACCGTCCATAAGGACTCGTGTGAGGTGGAATCCGTCAATGATGGGGTCGAGGACCAATGCGGCTGAACCGCCATGACAGAGACTGGTAAGATGGTCCCTGAGATCGAAGGTGATCGGGCAAGAGGACCATGAGTTGAACTTTGGGGCGACTGGCTCCATTGCATAGGCGTCCCTTAGTGCACACTTCCGCTTGGGAATATGGGTTGTGTATATCATATTCACCGTTTTCACCTGGGGAGGGAATTTCTTCTGTCCTCCTATTTTCGGTGATCGGGACTCCTCGTCGTCATCGTCGCTTTGAGACCCCTTCCCCTTGTTTTCGGCACCTAACCTGCCGGATTGTCTAAAGACCCAACATTCTCTGTTGGTATGATTGGCTGGTGTTCCTGGGGTGCCACGAATTTGGCATGGACGGTCGAGTATACGATCCAAACTGGACGGCCCTGAATTGTTTTTTTTGAATGGCTTTTTCCGCTGACCGGACTTGGAGCCACTGAATCCGGCATTGACTTTCGTGTCTTCGGCACTATCACCGTTTTTGCGATGCTTGTGTTTGTTGCGTCGTGGTTTGTCGTTGCTATCCCTGGCTTTTGATGTGCCAGGATTGGTTGCTGTGTTGTTGCTGCGAGCCAACCAGCTATCCTCGCCCGCACAAAAGCGGGTCATGACTGTTGTGAGGGCTGCCATGGACTTTGGCTTTTCTTGGCCGAGATGTCGGGCAAGCCACTCGTCACGGATGTTATGCTTAAAGGCCGCTAGGGCTCCGGCATCCGGACAGTCGACAATTTGGTTCTTTTTAGTTAGGAACCGGGTCCAAAATTTCCTGGCTGACTCTCTGGGCTATTGGGTTATGTGACTTAGATCATCAGCATCTGGTGGTCGCACATAAGTGCCCTGGAAGTTGTCAAGGAATGCGTCTGCCAGGTTCTCCCAACTCCCGATGGAGTTTGCCAGCAAGCTATTCAGCCAATGCCGAGCCGGTCCCTTGACTTTTAGTGGGAGGTACTTGATGGTGTGTAGGTCATCTCCGCGGGCCATGTGAATATGGAGGAAGAAATCTTATATCCATACCGCGGGGTCTGTAGTACCATCATATGATTCAATGTTCATGGGTTTAAACCCTTCTGGGAATTCATGATCCATTACTTCATCAGTGAAGCATTCGGGGTGTGCGGAGCCTCTGTGCCGGGCTACATTGTATTCGGTCTGGCCGGATTTGTTGGTGTATCCGGTGTGACAGTCCTCGTCATGCGTTGGGGCACGCCCCCGTGATCTGTAGATCGATCTTGACTGTCCTACTTTGTTTTTCAATTTGTCTCGCTGGTCATGCGTGGAGCCCCGGGCCTTCGTGTTTTTGCTTGTTTGGCGTCGGTGTGCAGGCTGGACTTCGGGCTGGTACGCCGCTTTGTCGCGGCCACGTGGTGGCCGGTCAGCCGCATCATGCGCTGGTAGTGTGGGCTTTAATGCCTCCTCCTCGAGTTGAGGTAGCAACCTGCACTTTGGGTAACTTTTGGTAGGGCGCTCGAGTCCGTATTCCTCAGCAGCCAGGACCTCGGTCCATCTATCGGTTAGCAGATCTTGATCAGCTTGAAGCTGTTGCTGCTTTTTCTTCGGGCTTTTTGCATTGGCTATAAGCCAGCGATTGAAGCGCTCCTGCTCAACGGGATCCTCAGGCACGATGAGTTCTTCGTTGCCAAGGCCCACTTCGTCTTCTGAGAGAGGCATGTAGTTATCATCCTCTGATTCTCCATCTATTGCATGTTCTTTAGGGCTAGCTTGCCCATCTTCTTGCTCGGCCTGCTAGAAGCCTAGCTGGGCAGGATTGTTTTCGTCTTCGGCACCATCCGGATTGTTATCATCTCTTGTGCCGGTATCACTATTTTTGCTATGGCGGGGCTTGGAGCGGCGCCTATGACGTCGGTGCCTAGGTTGCTTCTCCAAGGGATTATCTTCAGTTGCCTCATCGCCATTGCTTTCTTTGGGGGTGTCCACCATATATATCATGTGATGAGGTGGCTGTCCAGCGCCCTAGAGGCGGTGGTTCCTGTTCTTCTCCTGCATCACCGTCCAGACCGTCGATGTCTTCGGAGTTGAAGTCAAGCACATCGGTTGAGTCATCGACAGTGGCTATTAAGTGGGTGGTGGGTGGGGAACGAATTTCTTCGTCGTCCGCTTCCCAGTCGAACAGGACATAGTTTGGCCAAGAATCTCCCAACAAGGAAAGAGACCTTAATGAGTTTAGCACATCACCCAAGGGTGAGTGCTGAAAAATATCCGCGGAGGTAAACTCCATGACCGGTGCCCAGTCAGATTTGATAGGCACGGAAGTACGTGGTTCGGATCCTGTAGTCGGAGACGAGTCCGAGGGTCCAATGATACCGACCTCATAGGAGGTGCGGTTAGTGTTCGGCTCCAAGGCCGATGAGTATGCGGCCTCCATGGCGGGGTCCATCCGCCCGTCTTCGGAGGGCGTGATCTGCTCCAGATTGATTCCTGGGGCCGCCGCAGGTGCGATCTCCCGAACACTATCTGATGGCAGATCTAAGTCATGCTCGTCGCGACTATTCGGCGTACCTGCCATGAGCTCGAATCCGTCGAAGACCAAGTCTCCATGGATATCGGCAGTATAGTTCAAGCTTCCAAACCTGACCTGATGGCCAAGGGCGTAGCTATCGATCTGCTCCAGATGGCCAAGCGAGTTGGCCCGCAGTACGAAGCCGCCGAATACGAAGATCTGTCTGGGGAGGAAGACCTCCCCCTGGACCGCGTCGTTGAAGATGATTGAAGGAGCCATCAAGCCCTATCGCAACGGCACAGTGGAAATCTCAATGAAAGCACCAATGTCGGTGTCAAAACCGGAGGATCTCGGGTAGGGGGTCCCAAACTGTGCGTCTAAGGCTAATGGTAATAGGAGGCGGGGGACACGATGTTTTACCCAGGTTCGGGCCCTCTCGATGGAGGTAATACCCTACTTCCTGCTTGATTGATCTTGATGATATGAGTATTACAAGAGTTGATCTACCACGAGATCGTAGAGGCTAAACCCTAGAAGCTAGCCTATGATTATGATTGTGTTTTGTCCTACGGACTAAACCCTCCAGTTTATATAGACACCGGAGGGGGCTAGGGTTATATAGAGTCGGTTACAGAGAAGGAGATCTACATATCCGAATTGCCAAGCTTGCCTTCCATGCAAAGGAGAGTCCCATCCGGACATGGGACGAAGTCTCCAATCTTGCATCTTCATAGTCCAACAGTCCGGCCAAAGTATATAGTCTGGCTGGCCGAGGACCCCTTAATCCAGGACTCCCTCATGACCCAGCAGGACTTGGGATATTCCAAGTTAATGACAGAGGTGCATATTTTGAAGTGGACATTAGGTTGAGGACTTGTAGCTGCAAGAGATGGGATTTGACTGGAATACCATGTTGTCATGGACTGGCTACTTGTAGGCATGACCAAATACCTGCAGAAGAAATGGTGCACTCATGCTACTCCATTCAAATATATTTAAAAGCATATTAACATATTATCATGCCATGCAAAGATGTGGCTAAGTGGTAGAGGATGTATGGAAGAGAAATACTTCCTCCACCAATCATTGAATTTCATTAAAGATTTTACCTCTACCACCTTGGGTGGTGGTGGTGCTTCAAGCCCATTTATTTCTTCGATAGGTGGTAAATTTTTAACATCCTCGGCCTTAATACCTTTTTCCTTCATAAATTTCTTTACCTCTTGCATATCTTCAGGACTGAGATATAAGATACCCCTCTTCTTCGGAGTGGGTTTAATAGGTGCTTCAGGGGGAGTCCAATCATCATAATTTGTCAATATGTTATTCAATAATCTCTTAGCTTGTTCAATAGTTCATTCCCTGAAAACACAACCAGCACAACTATCTAGGAAGTCCCTAGAAGCATCGATTAGTCCATTATAGAAGATATCAAGTATTTCATTTTTCTTAAGAGGATGATCAGGCAAAGCATTAAGCAATTGGAAAAGCCTCCCCCAAGCTCGTGGGAGACTCTCTTCTTTAATTTGCACAAAGTTAAGTATTTCCTGCAAGGCAGCTCGTTTCTTATGAGCAGGGAAATATTTTTCAGAGAAGTAATAGATCATATCCTGGGGAATACGCACACAACAAGGAGCAAGAGTATTGTACCAAGATTTAGCATCACCCTTTAATGAGAACAAAAATAACTTGAGAATATAGTAATAGCGAATCTTCTCATCATGAGAAAAAAGGGTAGCTATATCATTCAACTTAGTAAGATGTGCCACAACAGTTTCAGTTTCATAACCATGGAAAGGATCAGATTCAACCAAAGTGATTAACTCTGGGTCGACAGAGAATTCATAATCCCTATTAGCAATAACAATAGGTGAAGTAGCAAACTCAGGATCACATTTCATTTTAGCATTCAGAGATCTTTCTTTATACTTGCATAATAATTTCTCTAGATCATCTCTATCCTTACAAGCAAGAATATCTCTAGTTGCCTCCTCACTCATAGTATAACCTTCCGGTACCTTCAGCAATTCATATCTAGGAGGAATAGTTCTAGTAGGTGTTTTAGTAGTTTCAGTTTCAAGTTCATCATCAGATTCAACAATATCATGTTGTCTTCCTCTAGCATTTGTTCATCAAGAAATTCACCTGGTGGCACATCGTCAAGCAAGGTACTATCATCATCATGAGTAGTATTCATATCAGAAGTATCATCATCAATAACTTGCGACATATCAAAATTAATAGCATGTTGTGGAGTTGCAAGTTTACTTATAATAGAAGGTGAATCTAAAGCAGAACTGGATGGCAGTTCCTTACCTCCCTCGTCTTCGAGGGAAAAATCTTATACTTAGCATCCTTCAGATTCTTCACAGTGATACTGTGATAATAATCCCAAGTGGGTCAACAAATATGGCTATGCTCCCCGGCAAATGCGCCAGAAAATGGTCTTGATAACCCACAAGTATAGGGGATCACAACAGTTTTCGAGGGTAGAGTATTCAACCCAAATTTATAGATTCGACACAAGAGGAGACAAAGAATATTTGAAGGTATTAGCAGCTGAGTTGTCAATTCAACCACACCTGGAGATTAATTATCTACAGCAAAGTGATTAGTAGCATAGTAGTATGATAGTTTTGATGATAGCAGTAGTAGTAACGGTAACAGTAACAGTGATAGCAGTGATATTGTAGCAGTAATGATAGCAGTATCAACAGTAGTAACTTGGCAAGAAAAATATATTATAAATTCGTAGGCATAGGATCGATGACTCGTTGGATGATATTCATCATGAGACAGTTATAACCTAGGGCGATACAGCACTAGCTCTAGTTCATAAATATAATGTAGGCATGTATTCCGTAAATAGTCATACATGCTTATGGAAAGAACTTGCATGACATCTTTTGTCCTACCCTCCCGTGACAGCGGGGTCCTATTGGAAACTAAGGGATATTAAGGCCTCTTTTTAATAGAGATCCGGAACAAAGCATTAACACATGGTGAATACATGAACTCCTCAAACTACGGTCATCACCGGGAGTGGTCCCGACTATTGTCACTCCGGGGTTACCGGATCATAACACGTAGTAGGTGACTATAACTTGCAAGATTAGATCTAGAACATGGATATAATGGTGATAACATAAACGGTTCAGATCTGAAATCATGGCATCGGACCCAAAGTGACAAGCATTAAGCATGACAAAGTCATAGCAACATCAATCTCAGAACATAGTGGATACTAGGTGTTGGGGATATAACTATTTGTGTAAGCCGCCCAGGAGGGGCTGGGTTATACAAAGAAGACTCATCAGAGAGAAGCCCAAGACCAAGCATGAAGATGGCGATTCAATAAAGGGCTTAAGGCCCACAGGCGACTTAAGGCCCGTTGTAGTAAACCGCCATGATAGCATGACTTGTAACATAAGGTAGATTTAACTAGTCTCTGAGCCGGACACTGTTTATAAGCCGGCCAGGACTCTGTAGGCCACAGGGTGTCAACCCGTGTATATAAGGGGACGACCTGTTGGCGGCTTAGGGTAAGAAACAACTCATCGAGAGCCGGTCATAGCGTATCTCGCTCCCTGGTCATCGAAACATCAATACCAACCCAACTAGACATAGGCCTTACCTTCACCGTAAGGGGCCGAACTAGTATAAACTCTCTCGTGTCCCTTGTCCCGATTTAACCCCTTCAAGCTTCCTAGTTGCGATGGCTCCACAACTAAGTCCTTTCACGAGGACATCTGACGTGACTATTCCACGACAGTTGGCGTCCACCGTGGGTCCAGCGCACGGTGGATTTGAGTTCTTGAAGGGCAACTTCGAAGGGCTCAAGGGGTACGTAGTGGGCCGGATGACCAAGAGTCGTCGCGGCAAGATCTACATCGACGACGAAGGCTGGGGTCCCGACGCCGGCTCAATTGAGTACGGGTACCGGGTCCCCTTCGGTGGAATCCACGTCTTCATCGGCCGGATCGGTGAGCCGGGCCCTGAGCCGGACAACTCCACCGACCTCGTCGAGACGGCTCAGCGTGCGAGGAAGACCCGGACTCAACCGGTCATGAGGCGTGCCTTCATGGGCTGCATCCATGGAGAGGAACTTTCTGAAGGATCTGAAGATAGGGGTGAGACGGCCGTCCTCTCAGACAGTGATTCGTCCGCCGGTTCAACAGATTCGTTGTACCAAGTGCAAGACAGCATGCTCAGGGGCTGTTCCGATGGCATCAGTATTCCAGACCCCTTGAGTCACCAAGACGGGCCGGAGTCTTCATGGCTGGGACTCAGCCCGGCTCAAACTCTAAAGATGCTGCAGCGGTAACGTTCGGGTTAGGAGCAGCCGGGGCAGGCGTCCCCGTGCGCCCACCGGCTCAAGTGCTGATAGATCTCATGGACAAGCTTACGGCCCTGTTAACCGCCATGGTTATTCCTGTAGACAAAGATGAGCATGAAGCAGCGGTAGCACAGGTGTGCGAGGAGATAGCTCAGCCCAAGGAGGCCTTGGCAGCTGAGGATACTAGACTAGCTACAGAGCGGGCGACTCTCGACGCCCGGGCGCAGCACTTGCAGTCGGAAGCCTACCAGCTCACGATGAGCCTAAACGCATCCAATGAGGTAATGAGGAGGAGACATCAGAAGACTCAGTCCCGTTTACCTCCAAATTACGACCCTCGGGTTCTTTTTGCTACACCCGGAGCCGGCCCAAGTAACCCGCCAGAGGCCAATCAGCTTATGACAGCTGGAATAGGAGGACCAACTCAGCCTTGGGAGACGGTACCACCTCACGTGAGCATGCCACTGCCGCGTTATGTGCCAGTTCCCCCGAGTCACTTTTCCAACCCCATGGAGAACTTAATTGCAGCTTCAACACGTTTGACGGCTCTTCCCATGGACGGTGATGACCCGGCGACAGTGGAAACCCGGAGAGTCGGAGAACTTCTTTAGACGGCCTTAGCTCAGTAGGAGACCTATTCTTACAGCCGGGACAGAATTCACTCACCTCCCCAGCCTTGGTTAGCACTGCCTCGTCAGAACCGGAGCCCGAGTTACATCAGACACATGGAGTCCGAAGCTTTGTCAAGCAACGCCCAACGCCATAACCAGCCCGGTGGCTATCACCCGGTGCAAGACCGAATACGTCCGGAGAATGAATGGATGGCTCAGGCAGCAGCTCAACAAGCGGCTTATCAGGACATCCCGGAGTATCCAACGACTTCTGTTGAGGCGGGAGTAGCCACGAGAACCAGTGGTGTTCCTTGTTTGGTACCGGCTCTACGCAATGTGTGTCTGCCCAAGGACTTCAAGGGACCTCGAAAGATACCAAATTACACGGCCGACTTGCAGCCCGGGGCATGGATCGAGAGTTATGAGATGGCCATGGAGCTATTGGAAGTCAGTGACGCGGCGATGGCTAAATATTTCACCATGATGCTAGATGGAACAGCCCGGTCTTGGTTAAAGGGTTTGCCACCCAACTCCATCGGCTCATGGGAGGAGTTAAAGGCCCAGTTCATCCAGAACTTCAAAGACACCTGTAAGCAATCTATGTCGACTGTGGACTTAACAAATTGTAAGCAGGGGGAGGGCGAGTCCACCACCCATTGGGTGCGCCGGGTCAAGGAGATAATTCATTCATCTGACAACATGGATGTCGGCTCTGCAGTCCTTATGTTGGAGAAGAATTGTAGCTTTGAGCCGCTGAGGCAGAAGCTGGGGCGCCTTAAACGTGACTGCAAGGATATGGGCACACTGATGGCGGCTTTAGTTAAATATGCCGATTCTGATAGTACCAAGGATCCCGCGTCTGACGATGAGAAGACAAGGAAGGGAAGAAGGAACGGCAATGGAAACAATCAACAGCATAATCCGGGGAATCAAAACGGCAATAAGCATAAGGCGGACGGTAAACCAGAGTTCGTGGCCAATGCCAATGCACAAGGTAACAATCAGAGACGTAAGGGCAAACCGCCTCGATCCGGCGGGTCAGGCTCATCTCTTGAACAACTACTCAATGAGCCTTGCCCGAGACACGACACCAGGGAGTGGCCTGCCACGCGCCTGTGGAAGGATTGCGCGATCATGAAGGCGTTTAAGAATTCCAACACCTATGATGGCCATAATGGGTCTGGTGGTGGTTCAGGAGCTGGCGGTTTCCATGGCCCAGGTGGCGGCTCAGGGTCCATCTTTTAGGGACGTCAAGGAGGAGGCTATAACCAACAGCAGTCTGGTCAAGGGGAGCAGCAGCAGTCGGGTTATCAGAGCAACTTGAAGCAATAGAATGGTGGGCAGTATCACGTATTTACCACTAGCTTATGCAAACGTGACCAGAAGGTTCATAAGAGGGCCGTCAATTCTGTTGAGCCGGCAATCCCTCGTTATTTGAGGTGGTCAGAGCAGCCCATCGTATGGAGCAGGGAAGATCATCCTTCGCGGGTCGATAATCCGGGTCAGTTGGCCTTGGTGGTGGCACCTCAGGTTGGAGGGTATAAGTTCACTAAAGTGCTCATGGACGGGGGTAGTAGCATCAATATCCTCTATTATGAGACCTTTCAACGCATGGGATTAACTGATAAAAATTTGAGAACATCCAACACTGTTTTCCATGGAGTAGTCCCTGGTAAGTCGGCTTACCCAGTTGGCAAGATTGAGCTGGAGGTGGCCTTCGGAGACGAATATGACTGCAGAGCTGAGGAGTTGATGTTTGAGGTGGTCAAAATCAGGAGCCTATACCACGCTCTGTTCGGGCGGCCAGCTTATGCTAAGTTTATGGCCCGGCCATGTTACATTTATTTGTAGCTCAAGATGCCGGGTCACAAGGGCACCATCACTGTACATGGCAGTCGGAAGATAGCACTGGAGTGTGAAGAAGGCGACGCGGCTTATGCTGAGCCGGCCTGCGTAGCAGAAGAGCTCAAATTTTATCAAGATAATGTTGACCTGGCGGATATGACATCCCTGAAGAAGCCAACTACAGAGCATGACCCGGCGTTGAAGTTTAAATCGGCAGCTGAGACAAAGCTCGTTGACTTTACCCCGGGTGACCCTTCTAAGCAGTTCAGCATCAGCAACAATTTGGATCCTAAATAGGAAAGCACGCTCATCGAGTTCATCCATGAGAACCGGGACATCTTTGCATGGAAACCTTCTGATATGCCGGGTGTACCGAGGGAACTCGCTGAGCACACTCTTAATATTGATCCGAAGTATAAGCCGGTCAGGCAGTTTCTTCACTGTTTTAACGAAGAGAGACGGAAAGCTATTGGAGAGGATGTCGCCTGGCTCTTGGCGGCCGGGTTTATCATTGAAGTTTTTCACCCGGAGTGGTTGGCTAACCCGGTGCTTGTCCTCAAGAAGAACAACACCTGGCGGATGTGTGTGTACTACACGGACTTAAACAAGGCTTGTCCGGCTGATCCCTTTGCTCTTCCCCGTATTGATCAAATCATTGATGCTACGACGGGTTGTCAACGTTTGAGCTTTTTGGATGCTTACTCTGGTTATCATCAGATCAAAATGGCAGTTAAGGACCAGGAGAAGACGACTTTCATCACTCCGTTTGGAGCCTTCTGCTATGTATCTATGCCATTTGGACTCAAAAGTGCCCAGGCGACTTATCAGCGGTGTGTGCAGAACTGTTTGCACGATCAAATTGGGCGTAATGTTCATGCTTACGTGGATGACATTGTGGTGAAGTCCAAAGAAAAGGAGACCTTGATATCTAACTTGAAGGAGACCTTTGATAATCTCCGGGTTTACAAGATGATGCTTAACCCGGCCAAGTGTGTGTTTGGCGTTCCTGCAGGCAAGCTCTTGGGCTTTCTAGTATCCAACAGAGGCATCGAAGCTAACCCGGAGAAGATTAAGGCGATTACCTCTCTGGCTAAGCCGGTGTGCATCAATGATGTTCAGCGACTGGCGGGTCGTGTTGCCGCCTTAAGTCGGTTCATAAGTCGGCTAGGTGAGAAGGCCCTTCCATTGTATCAGATGATGAAGAAAACTGACACTTTTGTCTGGAGCTAGGCCGCTGATGCTGCTTTTGAAGACTTGAAGAGACAATTGTCTGAACCGCCGGTTCTCGCGGCTCCAATTGATAAAGAGCCTTTGCTGTTATATGTGGCTGCCAATTCACGAGCCATCAGCGTTGCCATCATGGTGGAGCGTAAGGAAGCTGGCAAGGAGCATCCGGTTCAACGACCGGTTTACTACATCAGTGAGGTACTCATTGAATCTAAGCAAAGGTATCCACATTGGCAGAAGCTTGTTTACGGGGTGTTCATGGCCAACTGAAAGTTGAAGCAGTACTTTCAAAGCCACCCTATAACTGTGGTAAGTTCTGCCCCTTTGGGAGACATCATTCAGAACAGGGAGGCCACAGGACGAGTCGCCAAGTGGGCCATTGAGCTTGGGCCTCACGATCTGAAGTATATGCCACGTGCTGCTATTAAGTCTTAGGCCTTGGTGGACTTTATCAATGATTGGACAGAGTTACAGGCCCCTAAGGAGAAGCCGGATAACACATATTGGACGATTCACTTTGATGGGTCCAGGCAGCTAGAAGGCTCGGGGGCTGGAGTGGTGTTAACTTCCCCTCGAGGTGACAAATTTCATTATGTACTCCGGCTTATGTTCCCATGTACTAACAATGCAGCTGAGTACGAGGCCTTACTCCATGGTCTCCGGATGGCTAAGGAGATGAACTTAAGCCGAGTAAGATGCTTGGGCGACTCAGATCTTGTGGCTCAACAAGTGTCAGGCAAGTGGGATTCCAAGGACCCCCTTATGGCGGCTTATCATCGTGAGGTAGATGCTGTAGCTGGTCACTTCATGGGTTATCAAGTGGAGCACATCGATCGAAGGAAGAATGAGGCGGCTGATGCTTTAAGCCGGTTGTGATCCCAACGTAAGCCGGTGCCACCCAACACCTTTCTCGATGTTTTGCATAACCCTTCTGTCAAGGTGCCTATCGAGGAAGAGCTAGCAGTGCCAGACCCGGAGGCATAGCTGGTAGCGGCTCTTCACGTTATCCCGGATTGGACAGTGCCGTACTTGGCTTATATTACCCGGGGTGAGTTGCCTGAGGATGAGACCTTGGCGAGACAAATCATCAGGCGCTCCAAATCTATGACAATTGTGAACGGCGAGTTACATCACCTAAGTGTCACGGGGGCGTTTCAGCATTGTGTGTCCACTACAGAAGGCCAAGAAATACTTCGTGAGATCCATGAATGGGATTGTGGCCATCATGCCGGGTCAAAATCTCTCGTAGCTAAAGCTTTTCTTCATGGTTTCTATTGGCTGATGGCTCATGCTGATGCGGAGGATCTGGTCAGTAAATGTGATGGTTGTCAAAAGTTCTCACGATGAGCTCATGTGTCGGCTCAAGAATTGAGGATGATCCCAATCACTTGGCCGTTTGCAGTCTGGGGGCTTGACATGGTTGGACTTTTCAAAAGGTCTAAATATAAAAAGACACATCTGCTGGTGGCAGTAGACAAGTTTACAAAGTGGGTTGAGGCAGAGCCGGTCAGTAAGTGTGATGCAGCCACGGCGGTTCAGTTCATGAAAAAGGTGATTTTTCATTTTGGTTTCCCACATAGCATCATAACTGATAATGGCACTAATCTCTCCAAGGGTGCCATGGAAGAGTTCTGTCAGAGAGAACATATCCGGCTTGATGTTTCGGCTGTTGCTCATCCTCAATCCAATGGCCAAGCAGAAAGAGCTAATCAAGAGATCCTGAAAGGTATCAAGCCCCGGCTCTTAGTCCCCTTACAGCGGACTCTGGGTTGTTGGGTGGAGGAGTTACCCTCCGTGCTATGGAGCATCAACACTACGCCTAACAGATCCACGGGATACACACCTTTCTTCATGGTCTATGGAGCAGAGGCAGTCCTGCCAAGTGACATCCGACACGACTCACCCCATGTGGCGGCTTACGTTGAGGCGGATAACGAAAAGGCTCGTCAGGATGCACTTGACTTGTTTGATGAGGAGCGAGACTTGGCAATAGCCCGCTCGGCGATTTACCAGCAAGACCTGCGCCGCTATCATAGCCGACGGGTTAAGAGTAGAACCTTTCAGGAAGGTGACTTGGTGCTCTGGCTCATCCAGGATCAGTCTAACATGCACAAGCTATCCCCGTCTTGGGAAGGGCCCTTTGTGGTCAGCAAGAATCTGCACAACGGGTCATATTATCTCATCGATAATCGAGAGCACAAGGACTCACTTAAGTCGGAGGAGGAGACCCGCCGGCCGTGGAATATAGCTCATCTCCGGCCTTACTATACTTAAGTCACCAGTTCTTAAGATGTATATACTTTTGACGATGTACATATTTTATAAAGCAATAAATCAGGACCTCTGTCTTTTTTCCCATAAAGAATGTTTTATGTCTTCTTTATCAGGTGACGGACACTACCAACAGGGGACGGATCATATCTGAATCTGGCTTTCCCTTTGGTCCGGCTTATGATCATATTTGAATCTAGCCATGGTCACTTGGGGGCTTCCTGTTCAAACATAGGTCGTATTCGAACGAAAGAGAACATAGCTGTCGATATCCACTTGATCGGCATACTACCAAACCCACTTGGGGGCTTCTTGATCATATTTGAATCACAGCTTAACCCCTTTGGGTCTGACGTGGATCATATTCGAATCAGCGTCATTAAACAACTCTTATGTTCACTTGGGGGCTTCCTGTTCAAACATAGGTCGTATTCGAACGAAAGAGAACATAGCTGTCGATACCCACTTGATCGGCATCGCCAAAACCACTGGGGGCTATATGATCGTATCCGAATCTTAGCTTAACCCCTTTGGACGGTTCTCTGATCGTATTCGAATCAGGAGCCTGTGAACGTTGCTTATAAGTATAGTTACTTTAACTATCATTGAAACCTTCTTGAGGAGATGGTTCTTGATTCTTCCGGTTTACTATTGATTACCCCAGGTTCTAAAAATGCCAGGTAAAATATCCAATGGACCGGAAAGACTATCAAAAGGATCACAGGTATGCAGTTGTGATTATGTTTTAAATAATCATAAATCGGCCTATATATGAGGTCTTTGGATCATGTTTCGGGTGATCAATACTCTATACACCCCTGGGGTAGTGAACCGCCCAGAAAACTTTGCCTGTTTTTATGTGCAGGATAAAGCAAAGCAAGTTAAACATCAAGGAAATACATGGTTAACATAAGCCAGAGGAATATAGTGATGGCGGCTTACAAAAGTAATCAGCACCATAAAGCATGACAAGCATTAAGAAGTTTTCTCTATCCTATTACAAGACTCCCCGAGTCTAAACAAGTGAAGCATTGTTTTTGCAAAAGTTATAACATGCCTGGCGGCTCATTCCTCCAGCTGGCTTGACGACTCCAGGTTATCCTTCTCCGCCTCTCCTTTGGTTGTTTTGTCCTGGAAGGTGGACAAGGCCCAGTCAATGCCGCTCAAAGCTTCAAATTCAGCCTCATCATCTATTAAACTGGCCGGGTCCACTTCAGGGGCAAAGGTATGCTTACGCGTTGGAGGGATCAGGCTGAGTTGGTCATATGGGACGTTTGGGATTCTCCGGTTCTCGCTATCATAGCCCGGCGAATACTTAGTAAGATCAGTATCGTTCCCAATGAGAGTCGCCAGGGGACGTACGACTTTGACACAGACAGTGAAGTCTTC
The DNA here is from genome assembly GCF_002162155.2 of Triticum dicoccoides. Taxonomy (NCBI): domain Eukaryota; kingdom Viridiplantae; phylum Streptophyta; class Magnoliopsida; order Poales; family Poaceae; genus Triticum; species Triticum dicoccoides. The sequence goes on from NC_041389.1 coordinate 124,229,258, forward strand.
GTCGTTAAAGGCAGTGTCGTCCTCCTTCAGGCTTGGATATCCGAGAGAGAGATCAGCAAGGTCAAGTTCTGGCACCCATGCTCTTGCCTGACTTAATGCGGCCACGGCTCCGGCTCTCGCAGATGCCCGCCTTAAATCCTGAATTCGTTGAGGTAGCACCGAAAGATGCCTCAACACATCTTGTAGAAGGCGAGGTGTGGTATTTGATAAGGCCACAACGGCCAAAGCACGTTGTGACCCGGAGTACAGCTGCTCCACTAAGGTGTACACCGCCTTAAGTTTGATCAACATATTTTCCTTCAGATTGGTACTCCTGGGGCCTGTATGTTCACAGGTATAACAGTAAGCCGGAGGTGACTATTACAATAACCCTTGGAAGATTACAATATGTAAGGTTTTTTAGAGTGACTTACCGAAGATGGCTGAGACCATTTGGGATATCTGCCGTTTTAAGTCGGACAACTCGGTTGTTGCCTCGGTAAGAGATGCTTCTGCTGTTTCGGCCCGAGTCACCAGTGAAGCCCTCTCATCAACCCAAGTTTTCTTCTCTGATTCAAAAAATTTCTTCAGCTTCTCTTGTTCAGAGACACTGAATTCAAACTTGGAGTTGGCTTTTTGAGTTTCGAGCTCTTGGGTTTTCAACTGGCTCTTCAGATCAGCAATCTCCGACTCAAATTGACTTATGGTGGCCTGCATTGACATCAAGTTATGGTAAGAATCATGGTAAGATAACATTCAAGTCCCAAACACTTTACAAGTAAAGATACTTGGCACTTGGGTGCTAATGTATGCTTAAAGAATTTTTTAACCTATCCTATCGAGTCATACATATTAAGTCTCAAACACTTTACAAGTAAAGATACTTGACACTTGGGGGCTAATGTGTAATACAAATTCAAAGTCTCATGCTATCACCGGGTTAAATGTATTCACTTTAAACCAGACAAACTAACATTAAGTACATTTCTAAGTCTACAACATATTCATTCATAAGCAATAGACTTGGGGGCTGGTATAGTAAGTAAGGTTCAGGAAAAAGCATAAATTATACCTCAGATTTGTGCTGTATTTGCTTCACCATGTCAATTTCCAGGTCACGACTATTGTGTACTTGGTTCAAATAGCCCGAGACTATATCACCAATACTTAGGTGAGCATAATCAGTGATGTCCTGTTTGGCTTTCCGATGTTGAGAAAACTCCTCCTTGGCAGTGCATTGGGCAAGGACAGTAGGCCGGCCCGGTTCAACATATTAACTTTTCACAATTTCAACTTCCGGGTCAGTCGTCTTGACCAGACTAGGAACTTCCGGGTTATCAGAATTGTGGATAACATCTTCTGCAGGTGGGTCAGAGGTTGGCACCGAAATGTCAGAAGCCGGTTCAGGTGGTGGCTGATGAGTGGAGCTGTCAGGAATGGATGAGTCAAGTGCCGGTTCAGTGAGCACCGGGTCTCAGGACGGTTTATTCTTCTTTGCCCTCTTGATGGGTTTCACTTGCAGGCTGTCAATCAACGTGGAAGGATAAGCATCAAAGTATAAGTATGGAAAAACTTAAAGTAAGAAAGGTCATATTACTCGGGAGCCGTTTTGAAAGCCGGCATGTTTGATTGCATCGACTCGTAAGAGGAAGGAGAGTTATCCTGATAATTGGAGTCAGTTGAGTTGAGAGGTTGGCAAATTAAACCCGCCAAAGGTAAAGCGGAATGTAAATCGGAGATAACCTCAGTCCGACGCTTCCTGGTTACATCCGGTAAGCCGGAGGAGAGTTCTGCGTCTTGGTTGGCCCGAGTCTGCCTCCGGTTCTCAAGCTGTTGTTGCTTCAAAAGAAATTGAGGATCTTGGTAAGCTAGAGGATGTGAAAATCTTACTTTTCGGGTCACCCTTCGGATTTTTTGCTTTGGCAAAGGCTTTGAGTCGGAGGAGATTATAGTTACCTCTTCATCAATTGCTTGACTCTTCCCTGTGTCCTCCTGAAAGGATAGAATGTCAGTAAAATAACGACAAAGGAGTTAAGAAAATCAAAAGATTACCTCTTCCTCATCCGAAGAAGAGTCATCCAATTTAAGCATATCGGAGGCGCTGGGTTTCTTCTTCTTTGAGGTGCCCGTCCTGGCGGCTTTCCTTTCAGTCTTCTTGGCCGCCCTGGCTTGTTTGGCAGCCTCATGGTCATACTTGACCTTCCAGAAATTATCACCGGCCTGTGGGAAAAGATAAAGAATCATAAGTACAAGAAGGTAACATATTAAAGAGTATTTATGAAGATTGGTAACTTACAGCAGGGGCCGGGTTCTTCTTGCAGAAGGGAAGTAAGCCGAAGGCATTACCAGTTACAGTGCCCTCCTGCAACAGTGACTGGACTGTAGCATCTACCACATCATCTGGTAAGTCATCAGGACTATGACGCATTGGTTCCTCCTTCTTGCCTGTGTAAGTACACATTAAGCTGGAGCGGCAGCTTAATGGTAGTATCCGCCAGGTGACCCAGACTCGGACCAAATCGATGCCACTTAACCCGTTGCCTAAAAGGGCTTTGATCTTTTTAATGGCGGGATTAAGAGGCAGGCGCTCAACAGCAGTCAACTTGTCCGCCAGATGATGGTTGGATTCAAGGCGCAGGGCGCGAAAGCCGGGCAGAGGGCTCTCATCAGCCGGTGACGTGTCTTGACAATGGAACCACGTTTGGTTCCAATCCTTCGGGTGAATTGGCAGCTCAGCATAAGGAAAAAGACAATCTCTCCGTCGCTGGATTGAGATGCCGCCAAGTTCAAGGCTAGGCCCATTGGCACGTTCATTCTGCCGGTTCAAATAAAAAAGTTCTCTGAACAAAAGTAGACTTGGCTCCTCTCCCAGGTACACCTCGCAGAAGACTTGAAAATTGCAAAGATTTGACACGGAATTGGGTCCAATGTCTTGAGGTCTAAGGTCGAAGAAATTCAGAACTTCCCTGAAGAATTTTGAGCCGGGAGGTGCAAATCCCCGGTTCATGTGATCCGTGAACACTATTACCTCCCCATCTTTGGGTTGAGGTATCTCTTTAGATGGGTGAGGGGCACGATAAGACATGACCTCTTTCTTTGGCAGATGGCCAGACTTCACGAACTCGGCAAGTTTGCTTTTGGTCACTGTGGATGGAACCCAATTGCAAGTCACAGGGGCTTTGGCTGCCTTGGGAGCCATGACAACAGTTGGCCTACGACAAGATAAGAAAGCTCCGGTTCAACTTTAACCCGGGAGAAATATCTAAATTATTTAAAGTGGCGGCTTAAGAAAGGGGCCTAATGATATAAGGGTGATTGTGCAAATAATATTTAAGCCGCTACCGGTGTCAAGAGCAATTCAAGAATTCTTAAAGGTCATGAGAAGAAGGCAAGGCTTACAGTTCAGTATCACTTATTTAAACCGGACACCTGGACAGTGGTGTTTAAAGGGCATTTTCCAGAAGAAGCTTTCCGGGTGATAGAAACAAGTTTCACAGACGACAGCTATTATTCTGGATCAAATTATTGATTTGAAAGAAAAATTTTCTAGACTTAAAAATAGGGCGGAGAAGTTCATACACTTGAAGAGGGTTTCTAAATGAGGAAAATGAGATCTATTTCTATGCAAGATCAACACAAACAACTACCGCAGCAGTTCTGCATAGTTTTACGATCTAAACGGAGCATTGGAGGTGAAAACTAGCGAGGGTTTGCGTCGGGCAGTGATGAACGCCGACGAACTTAGCGGAGTTCCAATGCAGATCTAAGAAAGGGGAGGAGAGAAACTCACGGATGAGGACGAACTGCGGAGGTTCGCCGTTGTTTTCTGGTCAGAGTCAGGTTGATGCAGCGGCCTGAGTCGATGAAGACGAGGGGTTTGACGGTGGCGGTGGCGGAGCTCGAGTGGCAGAGAGGAGAGGAAGAAGACGATTGGAGGGAGAAAAATGAAAGACCTAAGTCGCGGTTATTTATAGGGAGAAGATAACTAAGACAGCGCGGGAAACGAGGAGATAAGAATGACTATCCAGCGGCCCCGATGCCTCGATTTTCAGAACAATCAATAAAAGAAGAGATCCGTTGAAGGATACGATGGAATAAAAAATGAATTAAAGGAAGGATGACGTCACGCCGGGTTAAGACGGAGCCAGACGATGACGCCATGGCGGGTTAACGAAAACCCTCTGCATGGTCAGAAGACTGAAGATTTAATTCTTTAAAAATATCTTTAAGATTAACATGAACAGGTTCAAATCAATCTGGGGCCTAATGTTGGGGATATAACTATTTGTGTAAGCCGCCCAGGAGGGGCCGGGTTATACAAAGAAGACTCATCAGAGAGAAGCCCAAGACCAAGCATGAAGATGGCAATTCAATAAAGGGCTTAAGGCCCACAGGCGACTTAAGGCCCGTTGTAGTAAACCGCCATGATGGCATGACTTGTAACATAAGGTAGATTTAACTAGTCTCCGAGCCGGACACTGTTTATGAGCCGGCCGGGACTCTGTAGGCCACAGGGCGTCAACCCGTGTATATAAGGGGACGACCTGTTGGCGGCTTAGGGTAAGAAACAACTCATCGAGAGCCGGGCATAGCGTATCTTGCTCCCTGGTCATCGAAACATCAATACCAACCCAACTAGACGTAGGCCTTACCTTCACCATAAGGGGCCGAACTAGTATAAACTCTCTCGTGTCCCTTGTCCCGATTTAACCCCTTCAAGCTTCCTAGTTGCGATGGCTCCACAACTAAGTCCTTTCACGAGGACATCTGACGTGACTATTCCACGACACTAGGGATCAGGCCCTAACAAAATTAACTCGATTACATGATGAATCTCATCCAACTCCTCACCGACCAGCGAGCCTACGAAGGAATTACTCATTCCCGGTGGGGAGCATCATGGAATTGGTGATGGATATGTGTTGGTGATGACGAAGATCGAAGATCCCCCTCTTTGGAGCCCCAAACGGACTCTAGATCTGCCCTCCCGAGGAAGAACAGGGCTTGGCGGCAGCTCCGTCTCGTGAAACGTGATAATTCTTTCTCCCTTATTTTTTTTCTGGAAATATGGGATTTTATAGCATCGGTTTGAGGGTCAGCAGGGCAACTAGGTGGGCAGCACCCACCTGGGCATGCCTGGGGGGCTGGTGCACCCTGGTGGGTTGTGCCCACCCAGGTGCCTCCCTCAGGTCCATCCTGGCTCCAGAAATTCTCTTATTTGATATAAAAAATCCTCGCAAAGTTTCGTTCCATTCCTAGAACTTTTATTTCTGCACAAAAATAACACCATGGTAGTTCTGCTGAAAATAGCGTCAGTCCAAGGTTAGTTTCATTCAAATCATGCAAATTAGAGTCCAAACCAAGAAGAAAAGCGTTAGGAAAAGTAGATACGTTGGAGATGTATCATGCTCCTATTGATTTTAATGACGTTCCTTTGTCTATTTGATTGAGTAAAATACTGGTACCATAGATGTGAATTTTGTCTCGCGAAACAATTTCAATAACAATGCTTATAGAGGTAATCTTAATCCTAGGCCTTTTCCTAGTAATTCCTATAATAACTATGGTAATTCCTATGGTAATCCAACCTATAATAACAATAGAAACACCTCTGATCTTGAGAGCAATATTAAAGAATTTATCAATACGCAAAAAGCTTTCAGCACTTCGATGGAAGAAAAGTTGAATAAAATTGATGATTTGTCTAGAAGTATTGATAGAATTTCTCATGATGTAGAAACTCTCAAGATGAAAAATTTTGTGCCTAAAGTTGAAGAATCAATTAAATCTCTTTATGTTTCTATGGACGAAAGGAAGAAAAGAACCGCTATGCTTAGAGCTAAAAGAGAATTTTTAGAAAGGGTGTTTTCTAGTGATTACTATCATAAAAGTGATGAAGATCTTAAAGTGATTGGTGTTTCTTCTATTGATTCTTTGTTTAGTAAAATTAAGATTGATGAAAAAGGGACTGGAGAAGAGTCAACTTTAGTTAGAAGGCGTCCCTATGATTCGGAGGGTGAAAATCTTGTTGAAAATTTTGATGAAAGTGGGTTTGAAGAGGTCAAGACTTTAACTAGTGATGTGCCCACTATTGTGGATTACAAAGACTTTAATTATGATAGTTGCTCTTTGGTTGATTGTATTTATTTGTTTCAATCCATGATAAATTCACCCCATGCTTATGAACAAAATAAAGCTTTTGCTAAACATATTGTTGATGCTATAATGAAAGCTTTTGAAGAAAAGTTGGAACTAGAAGTTTCAATTCCTAGAAAATTGCATGATGAGTGGGAACCTACTATCAAAGTCAAGATTAAAAATTATGAGTGTTTTGCTTTATGTGACTTGGGTGCTAGTGTTTCTACAATTTCGAAATCTTTATGTGATGTGCTTGGTCTTACCAACATTGAAGAATGCTCTTTAAATTTGCACATAGCGGATTCCACTATAAAAAAGCCTATGGGAAGAATTAATGATGTTCTTATTCTTGCAAATAGAAATTATGTGCCCATAGATTTTATTGTTCTTGATATTGATTGCAATCTGTCTTGTCCAATTATTCTTGTTAGACCGTTTTGCGTACTATTGGTGCCGTGATTGATATGAAAGAAGGCAATATTAAATTTCTATTTCCACTAACGAAGGGTAGGTAACACTTCCCTAGAACAAGAATTAGGCCACCATATGAATCAATCATGAGGGCATCTTATGGATCTATAACCAAAGATGACAACACTTAGATCCTACGTGTTATGCCTAGCTAGGGGCGTAAAACGATATCGCTTGTTGGGAGGCAACCCAATGAATAAAATTTATTTTTACTTTTTGTTTTCTGTCTTGTGTGTTAGCACAATTATGCTACTGTTATGCTTGTGTTTTTTGTGTTTTAGTTAATGTTTGTGCCAAGCAAGGCCTTTGGGTTGATTTGGGTGAAACTTGATTTGATCTTGCTGAAAAAAAGAAACTTATGCACTCATGAAAATAGTTTTAATAAATCACAGAAACGTGATTTTGAGTTGATTATTTTTGGAGAAGATTAACATACAAATTACCGAGGTTTTCCTAATTCCCAAGATTTTTGGAGTTACAGAATTATTCGAAATATTCAGATTGCTACAGGCTGTTCTGTTTTTGGCAGATTCTGTTTTCTTTGCGTTGTGTGCTTGTTTTGACGATTCTATGGTTTTCTTTGATGATTTTTTGCCATAGAAAAGTTGGAATACAGTAGATATAATGCAAAAACAAAATAAGAATAGGTTTGCAACAGTACTTATAGTAGTGGTTTGCTTTCTTATACTAACGGATCTCACGAAGATTTTGTTGGAGTTTTGTGTGATTGAAGTTTTCAAGTTTTGGATGATCTTACGGTGGATGAAGGAATAAGGATTAGCAAAAGGCTAAGCTTGGGGATGCCCGAGGCACCCCCAAGATAATATCCAAAGAAGTAGCAAGCAACTAAGCTTGGTCACTCCCCCGAGTGGCATCCCCGCTTTCTTCTAACAACCATCGGTATTTTACTTGAAACTATATTTTTATTCATCACATATTATGAGTTTTACTTTGTGTTGTAAGTGTTGAATCCTTGCTGAACACACCTTTTTGAGAGAGCCAAAAATTATGCTATGCTTGCTCCTATGCTTCACTTAAATTTTTAGAGCCATGGATTTGCTCTAGTACTTCACTTATATCTTTTTGAGCACGGTGTGCTTTGTTAATTTTGAAGAAATGCTCTCATGCTTCACTTAGCTTTATTTGGGAGTTAGTAAAAATTTAAGAAATTCTCTCTTTCTTCACTTAGATTATTTTGAGAGAAAGAAAACAAATTATGCTCATGTTCTTCACTTATATTTGTTTGAGCTTATCAAAAGCAACATATAAAAATAGTCCCAAAGTGATAGATATCCAAGGAGGATATAATAAAAACTTTCATGAATATCTTTGGACAAAATAAACTTGATTCTTAGTAATGGTTTTGAGATATAATGATATGATATGTGAGTCATGTAGATGAGTAATTGTGCTTTAGTAAGAATATTTATGTTAAGGTTTGTGATTCCCTATGCACGCACGAAAGTCAATAGTTATGCAATGAAATTTATATCCTACTTATGGTGCATTATTCGGTGTTACTTATGCTTAATGCTTGGGTACGAGATTTTTCGTTTCTTGGTTGGTCGCTTCTCAATCTTTTTGCTAGCCTTCATTTTGCACTAAGTATGATCACTACTTGTGCATCCAAAACCCTTTAAACCAGTTTTGCCATATGAGTCCACTATATCTACCTATATGTGGTATTTTCATGCCGTTCTAAGCAAATTTGCATGTGCATATCTAATTTTCAAAATAAATTTCTCTTTTGTGTGCTATACCGCTCGTGAGGCGGTGAAGGGTGATCGATATTTTCCATGCTAGATGTGTTATTCTCACGATGAGTGTTTATTCACTTGTCATTGCACGAGAGTACGGCAAAGGTATTAGGGATGCCAAGTCCCGAAATGAAAAAATGAATTTACTTTATGAAAGGACATGCGGTGCCCCCATGTGTGGTTTTGGTAATTGATGACATTCTCTATGGACTAATGGTTGCATCGAGTTATATTTGAAGGATTTTTCCATAGGGATTTCTTGAAGTCCATGTGTTGGTTTCAAGGAGTTTATGGGTTGACCAAGGTGCTATTAAGGAATTATCCAAAGATTGGTCATGTGAGTGTTGAGCTTATTGCAAGCATGTCTTGAAGAAGAAGATTGTGTGATCATTCATATTTACCTTCAAGACATCATCCAAATGAAGAGAGTTGGAAAGATTCAAGGTTGATCAAGACTAAGTCAAGAGTGAATCAAGTTGATCAACTCACAAAGCATAGAAGATGTACCGAGTGGGACCAAGTGTTCCGATGGTATGGTAAGTGAGGGAGTCCTGGACTAGGGGGTGTCCGGACAGCCGGACTACCATCGTCAGCCGGACTATCATCGTCGGCCGGACTCCAAGACTATGAAGATACAAGATTGAAGACTTCGTCCCGTGTCCGGATGGGACTTTCCTTGGCATGGAAGGCAAGCTTGGCGATACGGATATGTAGATCTCCTACCATTGTAACCGACTCTGTGTAACCCTAGCCCTCCCCGGTGTCTATATAAACCGGAGGGTTTTAGTCCGTAGGACAACACAACCATTACAACAATCATACCATAGGCTAGCTTCTAGGGTTTAGCCTCCTTGATCTTGTGGTAGATCCACTCTTGTACTACCCATATCATCAATATCAATCAAGCAGGAGTAGGGTTTTACCTCCATCGAGAGGGCCCGAACCTGGGTAAAAACATCGTGTCCCCTGTCTCCTGTTACCATCCGCCTAGACGCACAGTTCGGGACCCCCTACCCGAGATCCGCCGGTTTTGACACCGACATTGGTGCTTTCATTGAGAGTTCCTCTGTGCCGTCACTGATAGGAAGGATGCCTCCTCCCGTCTTCAAGGACGGTATTTTCGCCAAAGGAGCCTTGGCCGCCGGCCAAACTATCCGGCTAGGTGGTTTTCTTATGACCGCCTATCCGGCCACCGCTTCAACAATGACCTCTCAGGTCGTCAAAAGCAATCTTCACGTCAGCTCGGAATTCGCCGAGCGGCTGGATCCAATAGAGCTCTCGTCCGTAAACGAGCTCTTGGATCGCATCGCCGCCCTGGGAGTCAGTACAGACTACAGTCAGATTGGGCTTAAAACCGATCTGAGAGAGATTAACTCTCCCCAGGCCACCCACCACGTTGCAGTAGTAGAGGAACAACGCGGCGACTCTTCTCCTGTATTGAAAACTAGTCATGTCCGGGCTCCCGAACCCTTCATGCCGGATTCCCGCAGAGGGACGGACTTCGATCAAGCACTGAACCTAAAGTCAGGCATCGGACCGGACTCGCTGGACAACGTCCAGCAATCCAAGCTTCCAAATTTGGAAACTTCTCGGCCCTTGAGCCTCGAGATGGGTAGGGTTTCGGACTTAATTCCACCCACCCGCCCAGACATATGCGATCTATCTCTAATCCGGCAAGAGCCCGCTGAAACAGTACATCACTACTGGGCCAGATTCCTCCTGGTTATGAACATGATAAAGGACTGTCGAGAGGAAAACGCAATCTCAATTTTTTGCAATAATTGCACGGATGAGGGAATCTTGAACGCCGTCAGCCGTCGTGAAATTACACGCTTCGCCGACCTAGCGTCCATAGTACGAAAGTACTGTGCGATGGAGAGTTTCCGGAAAACCGAAAATAGGTTTTGGGACAATCCGGCCCCAAGTACAACCCTAGTCCGCACCAAAAGGGTGCATTATACTCAGGCACCAGGTACAAAAACCAAAAAGCAAAAACCCCACAAAGGGCACGGAACCGTACTGGAGGGATGGCTTAGCGGACCCTGTAAGATTCACAGTATAGAGGGCGCCATCCCAACACATAGCCTTCGAGCATGTTGGATATTACGGCAGGTGGCCAAAAGTGGCGAGGAGCTTCTAGCCCCGGAAAACCACTCCAACAATACCGGTACGGTATCAACAGTCTTCGAGACTTTCGCATCCAATAATATGCGGAAACGAACAATCCGCAGCCTCGCTGAAGTCTACCAAGTAGCAACAACAAATCCATGGAGCGACACAGCCATCACCTTCAACGCCAGCGACGAACCTAAATTCCGAACAGCCCAAGCACCAGCCGCACTGGTACTTAGTCCAATAGTGGACGGCTTTCGACTTACCAAGGTCCTCATGGATGGCGGCAGCGGATTAAACCTCATCTACGAGGAAACTCTTCAAAAAATGGAAATAGACTGGAGCCGCATTGAGCGAAGCAGCACAACCTTCAGAGGAATAATCCCTAGCCGGGAAGCGCGCTGCACCGGAAAAATCACACTCGATGTGGTGTTCGGCTCGCCGGACAATTACAGGTCCGAAGAAGTCACGTTCCAAGTGGCCCCGTTCAACTGCGGATATCACGCTATATTAGGACGAGAGGCATTCACAATTTTTCAAGCCGTACCCCATTACGGGTACATGAAGCTCAAAATGCCTGGGCCCGGCGGAATAATCACTCTCGTTAGTGATCCGGACATAGCACTCTACGCCGAAAACAAGACAGCCGCATTAGCCCTGGAGGCACTATCCGAAGCCCTAGCGGCAGAAGAACTCACCGCGCTGCGCTCTACGGTGAATAGGGACGATGTGATACTCGATAAGAGATCCAAGTCCACCTGCTTTAAACCAGCGAACGAAATAGTAAAATTCCAGGTCCATCCAACGGACCCGACAAAGACGGCTTCCATTGGGGCACAGTTGAACCCTGATGTAGACGCCGCACTGCGAGAATTCCTTCGAGAAAATTGGGACATTTTCGCCTGGCACCCTTCGGACATGCCGGGAATCCCATGCAGATTGGCAGAGCATAGCCTCAATATCCTAAAAGGATTCAAGCCAGTCAAACAGGCTCTTCGACGATTTTCCGAACCTAAAAGACAGGCAATGGGAGAAGAACTAGCCAAGCTATTGGAAGCCGGATTCATCAGAGACATCAAACATCCGGATTGGCTAGCAAACCTGGTAATGGTACCAAAGAAGGACAAATCCTGGCGCCTATGTGTCGATTTTAAAGACCTCAACAAGGCCTGCCCAAAGGATCCCTTCCCCCTCCCCCGCATCGACCAAATAATCGATGCTACCGCAGGACACGATTCATTGTGCTTCCTCGACGCATACTCCGGCTACCATCAAATCAAGATGGCGGAAGCGGACCAAGACGCAACGGCATTCATCACTCCATATGGACCATTCTGCTTCAACACGATGCCCTTCGGACTTAAAAACGCCGGCGCAACATACCAGCGCATGATTCAAACATGTCTGGCCACCCAGATCGGCAAAACAGTAGAGGCATACGTAGACGACGTAGTCGTCAAAACCAAACACGTCGAAACTCTAGTAGACGACTTGAGGCTCACATTCGACAACCTCAGAGCATATGGCATCAAGCTGAATCCGGAAAAATGCGTTTTCGGCGTACCAGCCGGAAAGCTCCTGGGCTTCATTTTATCCGGCAGAGGAATTGAAGCGAACCCAGCCAAGATCCGAGCTCTGTCACAGCTAGATATCCCAAAGGACCTCAAACAAATACAAAAATTGACTGGATGCGTGGCGGCTCTAAGCCGCTTTATCTCCCGCCTAGGAGAAAAGGCATTGCCCCTCTATCGCCTCCTTAGGCGCACCGAACACTTCGAGTGGACGGATGCTGCCACTGCCGGACTCAAAGAAATAAAAGCCATATTGGCAACAAATTTGGTCCTGGCTGCGCCCAACCTGGGCGAACCAATGTTGTTATACATCGCGGCAACACATCAAGTTGTAAGCGCAGTACTCGTCGTTGAACGAGAGACAGAAGGGCATAAATTCCCTCTTCAAAAACCAGTGTACTACGTATCCACTGTGTTAACCCCCTGCAAGTCCCGTTACCCGCACTATCAAAAGATAGCGTATGCGGTGTTCATGGCATCCCGGAAGCTCCGACACTACTTTCAAGAGTGTTCGATAACAGTGGCCTCCGAAGTACCCCTCAATGACATTATAAACAACCGCGACGCGACGGGCAGGATTGCAAAATGGGCCATTGAGCTCTTACCATTCGATATAACTTACAAAACTCGGCGAGCTATAAAGTCACAAGTTTTGGCTGACTTTGTCGCTGAATGGACCGAAGCCGAACTCCCTAAAGAGTACGGCGCATACTCCAATTGGATTATGCACTTCGACGGCTCTAAAATGTTGGCCGGATTGGGGGCTGGCGTCGTATTGACGTCCCCAACCAGGGACACAGTCCAATACGTACTTCAAATAATGTACACTGACTCCAACAACGCATCCGAATACGAGGCCCTTCTACACGGCCTCCGGATGGCAATCTCCATGGGCATTCAACGCCTAGGGGTGCGCGGGGATTCAAACCTTGCAATATCCCAAGTAAATGGAGACTTTGATACCAAGGATCCGAAAATGGCAGCCTATCGTAACGCTGTCCTCAAACTGTCAGCTCGGTTCGAAGGACTCAAATTCCACCACGTAGCCCGGGATAATAACCAAGCAGCCGACGTACTGGCACGCATCGGCGCAAAACGTGATGCTGTCCCTCCAAACATCTTCCTGGAACGGCTCTTTAAGCCATCCGTACTATGGGAAGAGGAGTCCGGAAATAACAAACCGGAAGCAGCCACACCAACCGACATAGAGCAATCTGACATAACCGGCGATTCAGCCGATGAAATAACACCTTCAGCCCACGACATAATGGCAGTAATCGCCCCGTGGACAGAACCATTCCTAGCCTACTTGCTTAGGCAAGAACTTCCCGAAGACCAAAATGAGGCCCGCTGCATAGTCCGGCGATCTAAAGCCTACAAGGTCCATGAGGGAGAACTCTATAAGAAAAGCACAACCGGAGTCCTTCAAAGGTGTATCTCCGAAGAGGAAGGGCGAAACCTTCTGGCTGAAATTCATGCCGGACTAGGCGGACACCACGCTGCAGCTCGGGCCCTTGTAGGAAAGGCATTCCGCACAGGATTTTATTGGCCGACGGCCCAGGCAGATGCTCAGGACTTAGTCCAAAGATGCGTCGGTTGTCAGCTCTTTGCTAATCAGAGCCATATGCCACCCACCGCCCTCAAAACTATACCCATTACCTGGCCGTTCGCGGTCTGGGGGCTTGACATGGTTGGACCCCTTAAAGGGGGAACCCACAAACAAAGGTACCTATTGGTCATGGTGGACAAATTCACCAAATGGATAGAGGCCAAGCCAGTTAAAACGGCAGAGTCCGGACCAGTGATAGACTTTATATCCGGGGTAGTACACCGTTATGGTGTCCCCCACAGCATCATCACCGATAACGGCACGAACTTCACGGCCGACGAGGTTAAATCATGGTGCAAACATATGGGCATTAAGCTCGATTACGCTTCAGTCTATCATCCTCAAACCAACGGTCAAGTGGAACGAGCAAATGGTCTAATAATGAGCGGCATCAAACCCAGACTAGTGCGGTCACTTACGAAATCTGACACGCACTGGGTAGAGGAGCTCGACTCCGTACTCTGGGGGCTGCGGACAACGCCCAACCGTACTACCGGATTCACACCATTTTTTATGGTATACGGCGCAGAGGCAGTTCTGCCCGGCGACATCATTCATGACTCACCTCGAGTGCGCATGTACGAAGAAAGAGAAGCCGAGCTGGATCGGCAGGACAGCTTGGACGCATTGGAGGAAGAATGCGACGTCGCCAAGGCTCGTTCCGCATTCTATCAGCAGCAGGCCCGAAGATATCAAAGCAGAGAAGTACGGGCCAAGACTTACAACGTTGGCGAACTAGTTCTACGCCTGCCGGAAAAGAAAAAGGACAAGCTCAAGCCCAAATGGGAGGGCCCTTTCATTATCAATCAAGTCCTGACCGGCGGAGCGTACCGTCTACGAAATGCGTAAGACAACCGACTCGAGCCGAACCCATGGAACGCAGCCCGCCTCCGAAGATTCTATGCCTAGCGCCGGACTAAGAGTTCGTCCCCTTCCCCCGTCTAAATTTTTACACTTCAGCTGTCTTTTGTTTCTCTTTCTTCTATCACCCCTTTTCCTAAAAAGCCCTTAAAGGCCTACTTGCGCATTGTTCGCACACACTTGATGTGCCATCCGCACTCATTATACCTGGGGGCTCCTTTACCAGAAGCTTAATTATAGGGGCTTCATGCCCATCACGTGTGTCAAGCTTCCACATGTACCTTTTATTCACCATTATATGCATCGATATGACTTAAGTTTTGGCCAAGCTGGGTTGCCTGGCTCCTGTGCTTACCCCTACGTTCCCGATTGTTTGTCTAGGAGGTAAAGGGAGCACCTCTGCGATTGTTACTGCCGGGTCAGCCGGATGTGTACCTCAGACTGGGTGAAGCCGAAAGCTAGCGTTCTTAAGGGAATATTCGGTCGGTGACTTGAAAGATGATTTTTTACCTAATTATTTATCTGCCCCCAGATGTTTTTCTGCTCTTTTCGCAGACCGGACATGCACTTTAGGGCATGCCTCCCAGGGAAAGGAACCCTTAACGGAACTATTCTCCCTGGAAGATGTTTCTTACTAACCATGTAATATAACATAACTAGTTGGGCACTTGTCTGATAAAGCACTAATGACCCCTACGCCTGGTCTCCATGCATGCCCCGGTTGTTTCTTAACCAAGAGGGTATTCGGACACACCCCGGACTCTAGGGTCCCGAGGTTGAAGCGAAAAGGTCGGCAAAGACAAACGATCTACAATCCGGCTAGAAGGCATTTTACATGTCATTTTAACATACATTGTCAAATCGACTGACTGTATTCCTCCTCAATCCCGTCTAACAGGCTGTCTAATTTACAGTCCCATTGGGAAAATTTAGCGGCCAACTCTACTTGGCCGTACACTAAACTCACAGGGATCTCCTTCCCATCGGGCCCCACAGGTCCGACCTCGGCCATGTGGTTGGGATCCGCCTTCTTGTACCGCGTCTTCACCATGGCCCAGGCCTCCCTGGCACCTTGGCGGCAGGCCGAAATCTTCCATAAACGGAAGCGCTGCCGCACTCACTGAAGCTTCTCCGCAAGCTCCCCAAGGCCCTCGGGTAGGGAGAGGGCTGGCCATAAAGCCTGGACGACGCCACTCATTGCCTACCGAACTCATTCGAGCAGTTGCAACAGCTCGGGAAGTTGATCACCCGTTGATACGGGCATATCCTCCTCAGGGCGACCTATGAGTATACCTACAAGACATATTTTGTCAATTGACTTCCTCGCCGAACTCTTCTTTTCAAAGGAGTTCGCTCAAGCACTTACTATAGATGCCGCGACGAAGCCGCTGATTCTCCTTAACGGAGCCAGACAGCTTGGCCCGAACACCTTTCAGCTCTTCTCTGAGCTGGGCGTGGGCATCCTGGAGCTTGTTCCTTTCCTGCTGCACCTTATTCAGCACCCTCTCGCCGGCTTTCAGCTGGCGCAGTAGTTCTTGCCTGTCCGGATCTTGTCCGGTAGCACCTGCAACGTCATTATTAGACTTGCGCGCACGCCTCATACTGCTTATCTATTTAAAATAATGTGTTACCAGGAGGGTCTCTGTGTTTCCTCCTGCGGCAGCAAGTGCGGCCTCGAGTTGGGCCTTGCACTCTTGCAGCTCCTGAGACAGTTGGGTATTCTTCTCTGTAAGATCCTGCGTTTCAAATGATCCTTAAATCAGTTAATATAACTACTTTAAGTCTCGGGGGCTACTGGCATATACAACTATTAAAATCTCTTACCCGTATGTCTTTTACATACTGCTCCGTGGCTCTGGTCAAACCATCTTGAGCAGCACGGAGGTGCGCGTCCCCCGCATTAAAGGCATTCAACGCCTTAGGGGAGAAGCACGCGTAATGAAACACTGTCCGGCGGTGCCTGTGGTTCATGGCGCTCTCCACCTCAGACTGGGTGGCGGACAGTCTGTCGGCATCCTCCGTTGGAGGAGTATCTGGCTCGCGCCTTGTGCTCACCTCCCCCTCCAGACCAGGTGCTGGAGCCTGGCTGGTAGAGGTTGGATCGGCAACCTCTATGCCCGTAGTCCGGCGGGCGCTTTTTCTCCTACAAAAGGTATGAGCATTCAAAGGCTTCCTAGGAACGTTGCTCTAAATAACGAACGGTGAGCTATACCTTTACGGCGATGTTTCAATCCGCGCCGCGCTCCTCTTCCGCCTACTGGGCCGGACTGGCCCTTGTTGGTCAGCCGCTGCGGGCTCGGTTTCCCGCCTTGAAGGCGCTTCCTTCAAAACACCATCATACATGGGGGTCAGAATTGAGCGAGGAAGAAATGATGGCGTCAGGGACTTCGGTCACAATCACCTGGGAAGCCGGATATAGTCCGGGATAGTCAGCCGTAATGGCGACTAAAGCATTATCCATGCTGAGCTGGTGGAACACCCCGTCGATTAGCTCCACCTTTATGTCTGGGTCCTCTTCGGAGGCCGGATCCTGGGATCTTTCTGGATCCTCGGGTTGCGGAGCTGGGCTAAGCATGCCCTCCACAATCCGACGCAGTTCCTGCGTCAAAAACATAATATAAGAAGCTTAAACTTCAAAAGCATGGGTCAGACACACAGAGTATTCGCTTACCCAACGCCGGGGATTATTCATGGAGAACCCATTCAACGGGTTCGTCTGAAGGAAGTCCTCCTTCTCCCCCTTGTACAGGCCGGACAGGATCTTCGCTAGGTCCTCGGCCGAACCCGGCCCTTTGCGGCCATGACGGGTGGCATCGTCCTCCCCGTTGAAATCCCACATAGGGTGGCCCCTGTATTGCAGCGGCTGCACCCCCCGCATAATGCATGTTGCCATGACTCCAATCATGGTCAACCCGGAATGGGCCAGTAACCTTATCCAGCCCATCAAATAATGGACGCTCTTGTCTTCCTCCAGTTGGGGGCTCCGTGGGCGCCAACTAAGGCGTTTCTTCGGAGGAGCATTACTGAACTCCGGGAGGCCGATCCGAACAGGGTCCGGCAGTGGAGCGTCTTCTATGTAAAACCATTCCGAAGGCCAGTCTTCGGACGCCTTCTTAGGGGTTCCGGATGGATATCCGGTCCCGGCGATGCGCCATATTTCGGCACCGCCCACTTGATATATGGACCCCTCGTGAGAGCGGGGTACAAGGCAGAACAACCTCTTCCACAGCGCAAAATGGGGCTCGACGCCCAGAAATAACTCGCAAAGAGCTACGTAACCCGCGATATGCAGGATAGAGGCAGGCATGAGGTGATGGAGCTGGAGTCCGTAGAACTCCAGGAGTCCGCGGAGAAACAGATGTATAGGAAATCCGAGCCCCCTTATTAGATAGGGGACGAAGCATACCCACTCCCCTTTGTTGGGACTTGGGGTAGCCTCCGCTTGCTTCCCACCTTGGTAGGTGGCCAGCCCGGCTCGAACCGGGACCATGAAGGCCAGAGGAAGATATCCCTCCGCTTGGAGCGTCACCAGCTCGTTGTGCGGGACAGAACATCTCCGCCAATCTCCCGACAGAGGGCTGGGAGCGCGAGAGGAGGAGCTGCGTCGACGGTCCATGATGGAATGGATTTTTGGTCGGAAGTGCTCCGATGAGTACTCGCGGAAGGAAGATGGTGTGATTTGGATCTGGATTCTTGCCTCTCTTATAGGTAGATTATTTGCGCACCTAGGGGGTAAAACATAAAAGATACCCTGGCTTTTCGCATTCGTGCGACGCGTGGAAGAAGGCCATTATTGGGCGTGGAAGCCAAGAAGCGCAACATTGATAAGGAAGCCATACACTATTTGGCAGGTACATGGAACTTAAAGGAGAACCCACCTTGCAACGCCCAAGATTACATACGCGCTAGACTTATCGTCATTGAAGCCTGGTTTGGGGGCTACTGAGGGAGTCCTGGACTAGGGGGTGTCCGGACAGCCGGACTATCATTGTCAGTCGGACTATCATCGTCGGCCGGACTCCAAGACTATGAAGATACAAGATTGAAGACTTCGTCCCGTGTCCGGATGGGACTTTCCTTGGCGTGGAAGGCAAGCTTGGCGATACAGATATGTAGATCTCCTACCATTGTAACCGACTCTGTGTAACCCTAGCCCTCCCCGGTGTCTATATAAACCGGAGGGTTTTAGTCCGTAGGACAACACAACCATTACAACAATCATACCATAGGCTAGCTTCTAGGGTTTAGCCTCCTTGATCTCGTGGTAGATCCACTCTTGTACTACCCATGTCATCAATATCAATCAAGCAGGAGTAGGGTTTTACCTCCATCGAGAGGGCCCGAACCTGGGTAAAAACATCGTGTCCCCTGTCTCCTATTACCATCCGCCATCGAGAGGAATACCATCTAGTATTGATATTACAAGATTATCTAGTCACTATGTGGTATGTCGTCTCATGAGAAATTCAAATTCTAAATTGTCCATTAATTATCTCTTGTTGGATCCTCTTATTGCCTCTTGTTAAGTTTTCTTCATTGGTATCACATTATGGGGGAGTAATATGCTATGTATATTACTAGCCTAGAAAATGTGTACATTTGAGTAATTGTCACCTAGTGTTGATATTGTAGATTATCTTGTTCCTAGGTGGCATGTTAGCTCTACAAGTTGCAATCTGATTGTGTGTGGTGTGAAGATGATGTTGGATATCCTTGCTAACTACCACCGGGAATTCTTTCCATCTACTTCTTGTCTTTTGACAATTGGTAGTCATTTATGTGTGGTAGAATTTATTGATCATCTTTACATTGGCTTTTGTTTTACTTGCCTTTTCTCTTGCCAAGGATTGTGTCAACTCCCGTTGTCTTACATACCACTTGTGGATCTTGTTTATTTCTTGTTCTTGTCCAGTGTTTTCTAGATATAGTGAAAGCGGTGATCCCACCTTGTGCATTTTGTATTCAAATACAAATCCTATATAATGCACAACTCGTGGGGGAGCTATTCTATTTTCTTCAGAACACTCTTCTTGTGATCCTTATCAAGTGTGTTTTGGTGGAAGGCAAGCCATTTCTTTTTGGTACTTTGTGCCATCATGAAACTTTGTTGAGGGCTTGGTTTGTTTGGAACCATCCTCTCTTTGGGAGTTTGACATCTTTAGTTTAGTGTGTATCAATGGATATCTCATTCCTTGATGTATCTTTAATGATATCTTCCAAGTGATGATTTCTCCATTTAGTATCCTTTTCACTTGGCATTTCTTTGTCTTTTGGTTCGGGTTTTGAAAGTCTTGAGCATGCATGTTTACTTCATGTATTTCATTTGGCATGCTTTCTTTCTTTGACTCAATATATAGGGGAAACTCCACCTAGTCTCAATTTGGATGAGATGTGCATGAAATTCATTTTCATATCTATATGCACATATTTATGTGGAGTTTGTCCTATGTATTGGTGTTTCTAACTATTTGGTCCCGATGAGTTTGGGTACCGTTTAGTTTGTGTTGTTCTTCTAGGAACATTTGGAGATGCATTGGATGCTCGACTCACTCACAAGGAAGGTGTTGTCACCATGTGCATATTGGAGTCAAGCTAGGATGATCAATGAACTACCATCTACCTTCAATTGGTATGTACTACATCCTTCCAATGATATCTCGGTAACAAGTATCTATTCATGCTTTCCTCTCTTGCATTCAACCTTGTGTAGGTTGTATCTTGGCATGATATTCATTTCATATCTTGTGATACTTGTTTCCTTTCTCAAAGCATCCCAACGATGATCTCTGTTGCTAGTTGTGATGCCCTTGATGGATGTGTGTTTGGACCTCATTTATATACAATAAGACCATATCTAGCCAAGTGCTATGCTTTCAAGCAAATATCTTATTGGTATATTTATGACTTCCTTGTGGATATCTTGTTCCTTCGTGGTGTAACTATTTCGGGTGTACATCCTTCTTTGTAGATATATATATATATATATATATATATATATATATATATATATATATATATATATATATATATCATCATGATTTCGTCTACATAGAACCTTATACACTTGAGAGAAATTACATCTCTAGTTGATATCCTTTCTTTCACGCCCACCTTGTCTTTCTTATGTTATTTCTTTGGTGGTTCCGTGAAAGCTTTTGCCTTGAGTGCGTGTCCACTATCTTTGCATCTTGATGCACTCTTGTGTGGTGAAGATTATTTTCCTCGTGCTTATCTTTACAAGGCTTTTGCCATCTTAATTGGCATCCCTCGTCTTGATGAGGCTTTCATCTTCTATCTTCACCACGGGTTGTCACAAGCATAAGTTCTTTATATGCTTATTAGTAAGCTTGTGAACCCATTTGCTAGTTGTGTGTGGGAATGATAGGCCTTGCACCATGTGCCTCATTCTTTCAAGACTATGTTGATGCTTAATGCTCATCCTAATTTTAGTCCTCTCAAGTGCTTCGCCATGACTCACACACATCATTTTGGTTGAGCCTATTCTTAAGTTGCCTCTTTTACATGTTGCTCAACCATGTGCTTGTTGCAAGCGCTAGGCTTTGTTTCCTATATGCTCACTTGCACTGGATGTGAGTTTCTATTGATTTTGGGGGAGCTATGATCCTATTTTGTGCACTTTGTATTCAAATACAAAAATTCTTATGTGTGCACAAATCATGGGGAGCTTCTCTAGTTTCTTTAGAACACTCCTTTGTGTTTATCGTAATATCTTTATTCTTGTGGCATGTAGGATCATTGGTTTAGTTGGTTCAATTGATATCCGTTGATTGCTTGCTTCAATTGGTATCTTCTGATTGCTTGTGTCTCTCTTTGTTATGTCTTTGTGTCATATCTTTTTGTTGCAATCTTTGGGCCTCAATATAGTTTGTCTTCCTCCAAGTATTGGCAGTTGGATATGTGTATTGCATTCCACTCTCTTGTTGAGAAATACACAATTTATGGAGGAACACCTTTTATTTTGGCCTTCTCAGCTTTTCACCCATTTTGGCAATCGATGCCACTGGGGGAGGAGTTTCAGAGAGTTTTGTGGAGAAGTCTTCTGAGTTTTCTCCTTGCTTTGGTTTTGGTCCTAAGCATTTGCATCTCATTCTCCTGCATCATTGGTTGTTGCATTGCATTGTGATGCATAATTCCTTATATAAACTCTCTTGAAAGTGATTGTCATCAATTACCAAAATGGGGGAGATTGAAAGGACATGCGGTGCCCCCATGTGTGGTTTTGGTAATTGATGACATTCTCTATGGACTAATGGTTGCATCGAGTTATATTTGAAGGATTTTTCCATAGGCATTTCTTGAAGTCCATGTGTTGGTTTCAAGGAGTTTATGGGTTGACCAAGGTGCTATTAAGGAATTATCCAAAGATTGGTCATGTGAGTGTTGAGCTTATTGCAAGCATGTCTTGAAGAAGAAGATTGTGTGATCATTCATATTTACCTTCAAGACATCATCCAAATTAAGAGAGTTGGAAAGATTCAAGGTTGATCAAGACTAAGTCAAGAGTGAATCAAGTTGATCAACTCACAAAGCATAGAAGATGTACCGAGTGGGACCAAGTGTTCCCATGGTATGGTAAGCATTGTCCATTACGCTTTGTGTACTAACCCATGGTCTACGTGAGAGTTCTTTGTGGGGTTAGGTATGTTTCCATGGTCTTGCGTCAAGAGGAAGCTCCCATACAACCCATGGAGGATGACATCAAGTGGTGATCGTCATCAAGTTTGCAGTGTGCAAGTTCAAGTGGAGCAACACAAAGAGTGGCTCACCCATAATGGAGTATGGGGGAGCAATCAAGTTTGAATCTTGCCATCCATTGTGGTGTCAATGGACTTGTGAAGATGTGCCGAAGAGTCGCTCACCCATAGTGGACTATGGGGGAGCAATCATCTAGTCTTCATCGAGCCAACGCAATCAAGAAAGGTGGTCCAACTTGAGGGAGTCAAGATCGTCATCATCTAGCTCAAGTGGACCATGTGCAAGGCAAAGGTTTGCTCTTGATAGGTTTTCTATTTTACTGGTCTCATGGTGGTAGTTGGGAGACCGGGTTATAGGATCGATAGCCGTACTATCAAGGGGGGCTCTCAAGTGAGTAGCTTGATCGTATCATTCGTCGAGAGCTCAAACCATTGCATCCTTGCATCATGTTTATTGGTTCTTGTTTGGTTCTCTTTGTGAGTCTTAGATCTTATGGTCATCTTGATGACAAGCTTGAGTTCATCGAAAACGGAGTTTGCATGCGTCTTCTATGATGTTTTCGGTGTTGGAGGTTTTACCGGTCTTCTCCGAGGAAGGGTTCTCACCATTTTCTTTTGGGCCTTTTCTCATTTGCTTATTATTGGTATTTCTTTCAATATTGTGTTAGCCCTTGTCGCTAGCTTTCCAACAAACTTGGTTTCATCGAATTCGGAGTCCGTTTGCAAAAGTGGTGGCAGTTTTGGTGTTCTGAAAAGGCTGCAGCGGTACTACCGCGAATTGGAGCGGATGTAATTTTTTACTACCCCTCCAGAGCGGTACTACCGCGGCTCCTAGAGCGGTAGTACCGCTCCGGACCAAAAAACTCGTCCCAAGTCCTGCGGAGGTAGGTACGGAAGTATATTTTTTGTACCGCAAGCAGTAGTACCGCGATCCCTAGCGGTAGTACCGTAAGGACGAGCGGTAGTACCGCTCTGTGCGGGCTGTGAGCATAAGGTTGGATTTTCCCCACCTATAAAAGGGGGTCTTCTTCCCCATTGAACCTTATCCTTTTGAGATCGTGTTCTCCCCCCATTGTTGACCTTCTTCGAGCTTGCTAACTCTCAATCCCTCCATGGATTCTTGCTAGTTTTTGAGGGAAAATAGAGAGGAGATCTAGATCCACATTTCCACCAATCACTTTCTCCTCTATGTGAGGGGAACCCCTTGGATCTTGATCTTGGAGTTCTTGGTGTTCTCCTTCTTGTTCTTCCTCTCATTTTCCTCCCTAGCATTAGTTGCTTCGGTGGGATTTGAGAGAGAAGGACTTGGGCACTCCGTGTGCCCTTGCCATTGCATTTGGTGCATAGGTTTGAGTTCTCCACGGTGATACGTGGAAGTGAAGTTTGAGAAGCTTATTACTCTTGGGTGCTTGGTGCCCTTGAGCTTGTTCCTCTTAGGTGCTTGGGCGCCCTAGACGGTTGGTGGTGTTCGGAGCTCAATCATTGTGGTGTAAAGCTCCGGGCAAGCGTCGGGGTCTCCAATTAGGTTGTGGAGATCGCCCCGAGCATCTTGACAGGTTCCGGTGACCGCCCCAAGGGTTGCCAAAGTGTACGGGTTCAGTGACCGCCCCCAAGGGTTGCCATTTATACGGGTTCGGTGACCGCCCTCAAGGGTCCCTTAGTGGAATCACGGCATCTTGCATTATGCGAGGGCGTGAGGAGATTACGGTGGCCCTAGTGGCTTCTTGGGGAGCATTGTGCCTCCACACCGCTCCAAACGGAGATTAGCATCCGCAAGGGTGTGAACTTCGGGATACATCGTCGTCTCCGCGTACCTCGGTTATCTCTTACCCGAGCCCTTTACTTATGCACTTTACTTTGTGATAGCCATATTGTTCTTTGTCATATATCTTGCTATCACATAGTTGCTTATCTTGCTTAGCATAAGTTGTTGGTGCACATAGGTGAGCCTAGTTGTTTTAGGTTTTGTGCTTGATAAATTAACCGTTAGGTTTATTCCGCATTTGTTCAAGCCTAAACCGTAATTATTTAAAGCGCCTATTCACCCCCCCTCTAGGCGACATCCTCGATCTTTCAATTGGTATCAGAGCCTCGTCTCTCTTTGTTGGGCTTAACCGCCTAGAGAGTAAAGATGTTGACTAGAGGATTAGGATTCTCTGACACTCTTAGTTTCGATGGCACAAATTTTGATGTTTGGGTAATTCGCATGCTTAATCTCTTTAGGGTCATGGACCCAAATTTAGAGCGAATTGCAGATATGGGTTTTTCTCCTCCAAAGGATCCCCAAAGATTATCTTCAGAGGATGAGAAAAACTCTTATCTCAATGCTCAAGCCTCTAATGTGCTTTTCGATGCTTTGAGCAATGTAGTTATATTTCAACTCACGCCGTTCCGGGATGCTCATGAGTTATGGACAAAGCTTCAAGATAAATATGGTGTGTCCAAGATTTGTGAGGATGGTTGTTCTCCCTCCACCTCCGGTCATATAGTCTTCTCAACTTCTTCTACTTCACCTACATGTGGTTTGCCACAAGGTAATGATATGGTGAGTAGTGTTGGTCATTGCAATGATGATAGTATGCTTATTGTGGATGATCCTTCATCACTATATTATTGCAATGCTCCCTCTTTGGGCTTTAACACTTCGAGCACTCCAAATGTTTCACATGCTTGTGTTGATAGTCCTTGCATATCATGTAGAAATTGCTTGACTAAATATCATGATGATATGCTTGCTATGTCTTGTTGCCATGATAAAAATGCATCTATTTCCTCGAATTGTTGTGCTAACAATGTAGAGGAAACCAAACACTCCATGGAACAAGATGTGGTGTTTAATGGTGCCTCAAGGGATCCTACATCATCATCTATTGCGTTTTGCCTTATGGCTAAGGCGTCAAAGGTATCTCCTACTTTGTACCCCAATATGTCTCTTTATGATGATGTTGATGCTAATGATGATGAGGATAATGATGAAGAGAATGATAATGTTGCCTCCTTAAAAATTAAGGGGGAAATGGTTTTTAAAGCTCTTCATAAAAATAAAATTGCTCGTTCCAACTTCATGGAAATTATGTCCATTGCTATTGAGAGCAAGAAATATATTGATGAGTTGGAATCTCGTCTTGAGGAGCATGAGGTCACCATTGATAAAATGGAAGGTCATGGGTGTGATTACGCTAATGAGACTGCGGACCTCTCTCAAGCTCTTGAACTTGAACAAACCACCAAGGAATCTCTTGAGGAGACTTTTTCTCTAGAATTGTCTAGAGTGAAGGAATCTACTGATAGAGCCCTTGAGGTGGCCAATGTTTTTGAAACTAAAAATGCTAAGCTTGAAGTTGCTCATGCTAGACTCCTTGAGGATTTTGAGCACCTCGAAAATGGCTCAAGGGTCATCAAGGGTGAGCTCATCAAACTCACCGAGTCTCATGCTCAACTTAAAGCTTCTTATTTAAAAGAGCTTGCCAAGTTGCCTTCTCCTCTTGTTGTTAATGATGATGCTTGTGCTACTAATTCTATTACTTGTGAAGCATCCATTTTGAAGGAGAATGTTGAGCTACGGGCTCAACTTGAGGTGCTATCTTGCAATTATGGGAAATTGGAAGAAAGTCATGAAAAGCTCTCAAGCTCTCATGATGATCTTCTAGTATCCCATAGTGTGCTAAAGATAGCTCATGAGGCCATGATTGCTAAGGTAACATCTAGTGAGCCTCATGTGGATACTAGCACTACTTCTAGTCAAAATAGTATATTGCCATGTGCTAGTCCTTGTAATTCATCTACTCACAATGTTGGTACATCTTGTGATGAATTGCTTTCCTTGCCTTGTTGCTCTAACGATGAAGCTTATACTTCCTCTAGTACTTGTGTTGAGACTAACCATGTAGAGGAAATCAAAGAGCTCAAGGCCCAAGTCACTTCTTTGAAGAAAGACTTGGAAAAGTGTCATGAAGGGAAATCCGCACTCAACAATACCTTGAGTGTGCAAAAATCCCCCAATGACAAAGGTGGACTTGGATTCAACTCCAATAAGAAGAAGAAGTCCAAGATGAACAAAAAGAAGGGCCAAGAACAAGTCAAGAATTAGGCCAAGATTGTTTGCTTCAAGTGCAAAGTAGAAGGGCATCATGTTAGATCTTGCCCATTGAAGAAGAAGGCCATTAGTGTCAAGCAACAAGGGAAGAGGGCACAAGTTCAATCTCATGCTCAACCTCAAGTTGAAGAAAGGCCACTTCCCAAGAAGACTCAAGCTAATGCTTCTCTTGTGGAAAAATCAAGTGAGAAGAAAGTGAAGAGTAGACGTTGCTACTTATGTTGTGAGAAAGGTCACGTCGCTTCTTCATGCACTAGTGGTAACTTATCCAACCCAATTATTATTGATGATATCTATTCTCTTGGGAAGGATAAGGTTGGCAATGTGTTTGCCAAGTTTGTTGGTACTCAAAGTGGTGTCAAGAAAAGAACCATTTGGGTAGCCAAGCCTATTGTGACTAACCTCTTAGGACCCAACTTGGTTGGGGACCAACAAGCTCAAACTTGATCAATAGGTGTTTTTGGAGGGCATTGGAGACTTGGCTACATTACGAAGAATTAAGGGGACTTCATCATTCTTTTTGTCACAAGCCAAGTCAATTGGATTATCAAGTTTCTATCTTATATCCAATGTGCCTCCTTGCGGTAACTTGTACTTAAATTGTTTACTTTGAAAGTTACTTGCCCCCTTGCATGTTTTGGTTTTGTTCCTTGCATGTGTTTGTATATGTTGCGCTTCCAACTTGCTTATGTATGTTGGTGTGCACTTCATGTACGTGTGAGTTGTGTGTTGAGCCTGTGTGCATCTTCTTTGTATCTTAGTTGACTCTTGTGAGAGATTAATGGAATATCCCATTATTGGGGAGTGATGTGCTTTGTGCACCTCACACTCCTATAAGTGTGTGTACATGAGGAATACCATCTAGTATTGATATTACAAGATTATCTAGTCACTATGTGGTATGTCTTCTCATGAGAAATTCAAATTCTAAATTGTCCATTAATTATCTCTTGTTGGATCCTCTTATTGCCTCTTGTTAAGTTTTCTTCATTGGTATCACATTATGGGGGAGTAATATGCTATGTATATTACTAGCCTAGAAAATGTGTACATTTGAGATATTGTCATCTAGTGTTGATATTGTATATTATCTTGTTCCTAGGTGGCATGTTAGCTCTACAAGTTGCAATCTCCTCGTGTGTGGTGTGAAGATGATGTTGGATATCCTTGCTATCTACCACCGGGAATTCTTTCCATCTACTTCTTGTCTTTTGACAATTGGTAGTCATTTATGTGTGGTAGAATTTACTGATCATCTTTACATTGGCTTTTGTTTTACTTGCCTTTTCTCTTGCCAAGGATTGTGTCAACTCCCGTTGTCTTACATACCACTTGTGGATCTTGTTTATTTCTTGTTCTTGTCTAGTGTTTTCTAGATATAGTGAAAGCGGTGATCCCACCTTGTGCATTTTGTATTCAAATACAAATCCTATATAATGCACAACTCGTGGGGGAGCTATTCTATTTTCTTCAGAACACTCTTCTTGTGATCCTTATCAAGTGTGTTTTGGTGGAAGGCAAGCCATTTCTTTTTGGTACTTTGTACCATCATGAAACTTTGTTGAGGGCTTGGTTTGTTTGGAACCATCCTCTCTTTGGGAGTTTGACATCTTTAGTTTAGTGTGTATCATATCTCATTCCTTGATGTATCTTTAATGATATCTTCCAAGTGACGATTTCTCCATTTAGTATCCTTTTCACTTGGCATTTCTTTGTCTTTTGGTTTCGGGTTTTGAAAGTCTTGAGCATGCATGTTTACTTCATGTATTTCATTTGGCATGCTTTCTTTCTTTGACTCAATATATAGGGGAAACTCCACCTAGTCTCAGTTTGGATGAGATGTGCATGAAATTCATTTTCATATCTATATGCACATATTTATGTGGAGTTTGTCCTATGTATTGGTGTTTCTAACTATTTGGTCCTGATGAGTTTGGGTACCGTTTAGTTTGTTTTGTTCTTCTAGGAACATTTGGAGATGCATTGGATGCTCGGCTCACTCACAAGGAAGGTGTTGTCACCATGTGCATATTGGAGTCAAGCTAGGATGATCAATGAACTACTATCTACCTTCAATTGGTATCTACTACATCCTTCCAATGATATCTCGGTAACAAGTATCTATTCATGCTTTCCTCTCTTGCATTCAACCTTGTGTAGGTTGTATCTTGGCATGATATTCATTTCATATCTTGTGATACTTGTTTCCTTTCTCAAAGCATCCCAACGATGATCTCTGTTGCTAGTTGTGATGCCCTTGATGGATGTGTGTTTGGACTTCATTTATATACAATAAGACCATATCTAGCCAAGTGCTATGCTTTCAAGCAAATATCTTATTGGTATATTTATGACTTCCTTGTGGATATCTTGTCCTTTCATGGTGTAACTATTTCGGGTGTACATCCTTATTTGTAGATATATATATATATATCATCATGATTTCGTCTACATAGAACCTTATACACTTGAGAGAAATTACATCTCTAATTGATATCCTTTCTTTCACGTCCACCTTGTCTTTCTTATGTGATTTCTTTGGTGGCTCCGTGAAAGCTTTTGCCTTGAGTGCGTGTCCTCTATCGTTGCATCTTGATGCACTCTTGTGTGGTGAAGATTATTTTCCTCATGCTTATCTTTACAAGGCTTTGGCCATCTTAATTGGCATCCCTCGTCTTGATGAGGCTTTCATCTTCTATCTTCACCACGGGTTGTCACAAGCATAAGTTCTTTATATGCTTATTAGTAAGCTTGTGAATCCATTTGCTAGTTGTGTGTGGGAATGATAGGCCTTGCACCGTGTGCCTCATTCTTTCAAGACTATGTTGATGCTTAATGCTCATCCTAATTTTAGTCCTCTCAAGTGCTTCGCCATGACTCACACACATCATTTTGGTTGAGCCTATTCTTAAGTTGCCTCTTTTACATGTTGCTCAACCATGTGCTTGTTGCAAGCGCTAGGCTTTGTTTCCTATATGCTCACTTGCACTGGATGTGAGTTTCTATTGATTTTGGGGGAGCTATGATCCTATTTTGTGCACTTTGTATTCAAATACAAAAATTCTTATGTGTGCACAAATCATGGGGAGCTTCTCTAGTTTCTTTAGAACACTCCTTTGCGTTTATCATAATATCTTTATTCTTGTGGCATGTAGGATCATTGGTTTAGTTGGTTCAATTGATATCCGTTGATTGCTTGCTTCAATTGGTATCTTCTGATTGCTTGTGTCTCTCTTTGTTATGTCTTTGTGTCATATCTTTTTGTTGCAATCTTTGGGCCTCAATATAGTTTGTCTTCCTTCAAGTATTGGCAGTTGGATATGTGTATTGCATTCCACTCTCTTGTTGAGAAATACACAATTTATGGAGGAACACCTTTTATTTTGGCCTTCTCAGCTTTTCACCCATTTTGGCAATCGATGCCAATGGGGGAGGAGTTTCAGAGAGTTTTGTGGAGAAGTCTTCTGAGTTTTCTCCTTGCTTTGGTTTTGGTCCTAAGCATTTGCATCTCATTCTCCTGCATCATTGGTTGTTGCATTGCATTGTGATGCATAATTCCTTATATAAACTCTCTTGAAAGTGATTGTCATCAATTACCAAAATGGGGGAGATTGAAAGGACATGCGGTGCCCCCATGTGTGGTTTTGGTAATTGATGACATTCTCTATGGACTAATGGTTGCATCGAGTTATATTTGAAGGATTTTTCCATAGGCATTTCTTGAAGTCCATGTGTTGGTTTCAAGGAGTTTATGGGTTGACCAAGGTGCTATTAAGGAATTATCCAAAGATTGGTCATGTGAGTGTTGAGCTTATTGCAAGCATGTCTTGAAGAAGAAGATTGTGTGATCATTCATATTTACCTTCAAGACATCATCCAAATTAAGAGAGTTGGAAAGATTCAAGGTTGATCAAGACTAAGTCAAGAGTGAATCAAGTTGATCAACTCACAAAGCATAGAAGATGTACCGAGTGGGACCAAGTGTTCCCATGGTATGGTAAGCATTGTCCATTATGCTTTGTGTACTAACCCATGGTCTACATGAGAGTTCTTTGTGGGGTTAGGTATGTTTCCATGGTCTTGCGTCAAGAGGAAGATCCCTACAACCCATGGAGGATGACATCAAGTGGTGATCGTCATCAAGTTTGCAGTGTGCAAGTTCAAGTGGAGAAACACAAAGAGTGGCTCACCCATAATGGAGTATGGGGGAGGAATCAAGTTTGAATCTTGCCATCCATTGTGGTGTCAATGGACTTGTGAAGATGTGCCAAAGAGTCGCTCACCCATAGTGGACTATAGGGGAGCAATCATCTAGTCTTCATCGAGCCAACGCAATCAAGAAAGGTGGTCCAACTTGAGGGAGTCAAGATCGTCATCATCTAGCTCAAGTGGACCATGTGCAAGGCAAAGGTTTGCCCTTGATAGGTTTTCTATTTTACCGTCTCATGGTGGTAGTTGGGAGACCGGGTTATAGGATCGATAGCCGTACTATCAAGGGGGGCTCTCAAGTGAGTAGCTTGATCGTATTGTTCATCGAGAGCTCAAACCATTGTATCCTTGCATCATGTTTCTTGGTTCTTGTTTGGTTCTCTTTGTGAGTCTTAGAGCTTATGGTCATCTTGATGACAAGCTTGAGTTCATCAAAAACGGAGTTTGCATGCGTCTTCTATGATGTTTTCGGTGTTGGAGGTTTTACCGGTCTTCTCCAAGGAAGGGTTCTCACCATTTTCTTTTGGGCCTTTTTTCATTTGCTTATTATTGGTATTTCTTTCAAGATTTTGTTAGCCCTTGTCGCTAGCTTTCCAACAAACTTGGTTTCATCGAATTCGGAGTCCGTTTGCAAAAGTTGTGGCAGTTTTGGTGTTCTGAAAAGGCTGCAGCGGTACTACCGCGAATTGGAGCGGATGTAATTTTTTACTACCGTTCCAGAGCAGTACTACCGCGGCTCCTAGAGCGGTAGTACCGCTCCGGACCAAAAAACTCGTCCCAAGTCCTGCGGAGGTAGGTACGGAAGTATATTTTTTGTACCGCAAGCAGTAGTACCGCGATCCCTAGCGGTAGTACCGTGAGGACGAGCGGTAGTACCGCCCTGTGCGGGCTGTGAGCATAACGGTTGGATTTTTTCCCCACCTATAAAAGGGGGTCTTCTTCCCCATTGAACCTTATCCTTTTGAGCTCGTGTTCTTCCCCCATTGTTGAACTTCTTCGAGCTTGCTAACTCTCAATCCCTCCATGGGTTCTTGCTAGTTTTGGAGGGAAAAGAGAGAGGAGATCTAGATCCACATTTCCACCAATCACTTTCTCCTCTATGTGAGGGGAACCCATTGGATCTTGATCTTGGAGTTCTTGGTGTTCTCCTTCTTGTTCTTCCTCTCAGTTTCCTCCCTAGCATTAGTTGCTTTCGTGGGATTTGAGAGAGAAGGACTTGGGCACTTCGTGTGCCCTTGCCATTGCATTTGGTGCATCGGTTTGAGTTCTCCACGGTGATACGTGGAAGTGAAGTTTGAGAAGCTTATTACTCTTGGGTGCTTGGTGCCCTTGAGCTTGTTCCTCTTGGGTGCTTGGGCACCCTAGACGGTTGGTGGTGTTTGGAGCTCAATCATTGTGGTGTAAAGCTCCGGGCAAGCGTCGGGGTCTCCAATTAGGTTATGGAGATCGCCCCGAGCATCTTGACGCGTTCTGGTGACCGCCCCCAAGGGTTGCCAAAGTGTACGGGTTCGGTGACCGCCCCCAAGGGTTGCCATTTGTACGGGTTCGGTGACCACCCTCAAGGGTCCCTTAGTGGAATCACGGCATCTTGCATTGTGCGAGGGCGTGAGGAGATTACGGTGGCCCTAGTGGCTTCTTGGGGAGCATTGTGCCTCCACACCGCTCCAAACGGAGATTAGCATCCGCAAGGGTGTGAACTTCGGGATACATCGTCGTCTCCGCGTACCTCGGTTATCTCTTACCCGAGCCCTTTACTTATGCACTTTACTTTGTGATAGCCATATTGTTCTTTGTCATATATCTTGCTATCACATAGTTGCTTATCTTGCTTAGCATAAGTTGTTGGTGCACATAGGTGAGCCTAGTTGTTTTAGGTTTTGTGCTTGATAAATTAACCGTTAGGTTTATTCCGCATTTGTTCAAGCCTAAACCGTAATTATTTTAAAGCGCCTATTCACCCCCCCTCTAGGCGGCATCCTCGATCTTTCACTTTATGTTGTCAAATAATAAATTCCTTGGTTCGACCTAGAGTACACCCGCGCTCGTGTCAGGTCTTGTCCCAAGGTCGTCGTCGCTCAGATGTGCGTGCGCAATCACGTCCTCGTCTACCACTACTGCCTGGCCACAATGCCTTGCGAGCATTTTGCCAGGTTTGTTGATAACCCCCACTACATGTTCGCTATGATGGACATCACCAACGATCTAAAGGTGCTCAAGAATTCAGGCATCGCCTGCCAGAATCTTGTCGACATCCAGGGCCAATACAAGATCTAGGGCAGCAAGGAGCATGAGAAGGACTCACTGGTTCACCTTGCAGAGGCCATCATCGAATCCTACTATAAAGACATGAAGGATTCCTGCAACAAGGACAAGCGTGCCTGGCACTCGGCCTGGATGAGAAACTCGACAAAGCTCATGTCGTGTACGTGGGCAAGAAGGCATACATGAGCTACGAGATGTACATGCGGATTGTTGACATGAGGAAGTACCTCCTTCCCCAAAACGGCCAGGGATCCAGCCGGAAGCAGAGCAATGGCAAGCGTCATCACAACAAGATGTAGATGATTAGATGCTCGTTTCTCCTAGTTTAGTATGCATGTAATTGCTTACTTTGGTGTGTGGAAATGTTATGCGTGTAGTCACTTATGTAATTGTATGCTTAATTTGGTTATGCAATGACGTTCTTATAAGTATATATGTTGATGTTATGTAGACTGAGCAAATCACATCGCACACAGACTAAACAATGGAACCCGTCAGTGATGATTCATCAATCACTCACAATTGTATACCAGCAATCATTTGCTCACAGCACACACAACTTATGAAGAGGAATCATCTGTGTTGTTATCGGTCTTCCCACACATTTTCGATTATAGACTTGTTTGTCGTGTATAATGCACATCTTGTTAAGTTGAACCATTTCTATTCTCTTAGCTCAGCGCAAACAGTTCATCTGAGTGAACTATATGGCGTATATCGCACACACCTTCATCTGGTTGACTGTTTCTTTTGTGTTGCCTAATCACAAATAGTTTATCCGAGTGAACTGTATGTCGTATATCGCACACACCTCCATCTGGCTGCCCATTTCTGTTATTCCACCTCATCACAAACAGGTCATTGGGGTGAACTGTATGACATATATCACACATACCTTGATCTGGCTGCCCGTTTCTGTTGTTCTATCTCATTGCAAACAGTTCATATGGATCAACCGTATGCCCCGCATCGCACACGCAACTAAAATCTAAATCGTGTTTGATGTAGCCGCCATCACAAACGTTTTGCATCTTCATTGACGGGTTTTTTACATCACTGTTTGCGATTAATGCATCGCACACAGTTTCATCGAAGGGTCTCTGGTTGTAGTGTCGCGTTAGAGGGATCTTGTAGTGGTGATCATCAAGTTTCTTAGACCAATTCTTTCGGGACCTATTGAAAGTTTTTTGTAATATTAACTTTCTTTATCTATTGCTAAGTTCAACTTGTCCACTGGATTGAGGGTGATAAGGAGATGCAATTCTATGGTTGACATCATATTTAGCAAGAAATTTACGGAAAGCACCATGAATAAAATGTGAACCATCATCAGTCATTAAATATCTAAGGACTCCAAACCTAGGGAAAATAACTTCTTTAAGCATTTTAATGGAGGTGTTATGATCAGCACTACTAGTTGGAACAACTTCTACCCACTTAATGACATAATCAACAGCAACCAAAATGGTGTATACCCATTAGAGGAAGGAAAAGGTCCCATATAATCAAAGCCCCAAACATCAAATGGTTCAATAACAAGTGAATAATTCATAGCCATTTCCCGACGTCTACTAATATTACCAATTCTTTGACATTCATCACAAGATAAAACAAACTTACGGGCATCCTTGAAGAGAGTAGGCCAATAAAAACCAGATTGTAATGCCTTGGGTGCAATTCTGTCTCCCACATGATGCCCTCCGTAGGCCTCGGAGTCACATTTCCATAGGATTTGTTCCTATTCATGCTCAGGTATACAATGTCTAATAATACCATCAACTCCATCTTTATAAAGATGTGGGTCATCCCAAAAGTAATGTCTTAAAGCATAGAATAATTTTTTCTTGTGTTGGTATGTAAAACTAGGTGGTATAAATTTAGCAACAATATAATTAGCATAGTCAGCATATGAAGGGGTATTATGAGAAGTGTTTATGACAGCTAGCTATTCATCAGGAAACTATCATCAATAGGTAGTGGGTCATCAAGAATATTTTATAACCTAGACAAGTTGTCGGATCCCTTCCTATCAGTGATGTGTAAGTCAAATCCTTGTAGCAAAAGAACCCACCTAATGAGTCTAGGTTTAGCATATTTCTTTTCCATAAGGTATTTAATAGCAGCATGATCAGTGTGAACAATTACTTTAGAGTCAACTATATAAGATCTGAATTTATCACAAGCAAACATAAATGCTAAAAATTCTTTTTCAGTGGTAGCATAATTTCTTTGGGCACTGTCTAGAGTTTTACTAGCATAGTGAATAACATTTAATTTCTTATCAACTCTTTGTACTAGAAAAACACCAACAGCATTATCACTAGCATCACACATGATTTCAAAAGGCAAGTTACAATCAGGTGGTTGAACAATAGGTGCAGAAGTTAAGGCTTTATAAAACGTTTCAAAGGCATCTACGCAATCATCATCAAAAACAAATGGAACATCCTTTTGTAAAACATTAGTAGGAGGCCTAGAAATTTTAGAGAAGTCTTTAATAAACCTCCTATAGAAACCAGCATGACCAAGGAAACTACAGATACCTTTAATATCTTTAGGACACGTCATTTTCTCTATTGCATCAACTTTAGCTTTATCCACCTCAATACATCGCTCAGAAATTTATGACCTAAGACAATACCTTCATTCACCATAAAGTGGCACTTCTCCCAATTCAAGACAAGATTAGTTTGCTCACATCTCTGCAAAACTCGGTCAAGGTTGCTTAAGCAATCATCAAAAGAAGTTCTGTAAATAGACAAAATCATCCATGAAAACCTCAACAATCTTTTCACAAAAGTCAGAGAATATAGCAATCATACATCTTTGAAAGGTAGCAAGTGCATTACATAAACCAAAAGGCATATGTCTATAAGTTGCAAAAGGACAAGTAAAGGTGGTTTTCTCTTGATCAGGTTGTGATACATGTATTTGAGAGAAACCAGAATACCCATCAAGAAAGCAAAAGTGTGTGTGCTTAGATAATCTTTCTAACATTTGATCAATGAAAGTCAAAGGGTAATGATCTTTCCTAGTGGCTTTATTTAATTTTCTGAAATCAATTACCATTCTATATCCAGTCACCACTCTTTATTGAATGAGTTCATTTTCATTATTGGGAACAAGTAATACCTCCTTTCTTAGGGACACGATGAACGGGACTTACCCATCTACTATCATCTATGGGATAGATTATACCTTCTTCCAGAAGCTTTAATATTACAGCTTTTACCACTTCTTTCATTTTGGGATTTAATCGTCGTTGATGATCAACAACTGGTTTAGAATCAGGTTCGATATTGATCTTGTGCTGACAGAGAGTGGGACTAATGCCCTTAAGATCATCAAGAGTATATCCAATAGCAGCACGGTGCTTCCTCGAAGCTTTCAATAATCTTTTCTCTTCATGCTTTGTAAGGTTAGCACTAATAATAACAAGATATATCTTCTTTTCATCTAGATAAGCATATTTAAGAGTATCAGGTAATTGTTTCAATTCAAATACGGGATCACCTTTAGGTGGAGGAGGACCTCCTAGAGTTTCAACAGGCAAATTATGTTTAAGGATAGGTTGTTGCTCAATGAGTATTTTGTCTATTTCATTTCTTTCATGCAAGTGCATATCATTTTCATGGTCAAGCAAATATTGTTCTAGTGGATCAGTAGGAGGTACGACAATAGAGCAAGACCAATTACTTTATCCTTACATGGCAATTCTTTATTACGAGGTTGCCTAGGAAACTTAGAGAAATTAAACTCATGAGACACATCACCAAAATTAACACTGGCAGTTTCTCTCTTGCAATCTATCTTAGCATTAACAGTGTTCAAGAAAGGTCAAATAATGGGACAAAAGTCATCTTGTGGGGAACCAAGAACTAGAAAATCAGTAGGGTATTTTATTTTCCCACACAAGACTTCAACATCTCTAACAATCCCAAGCGGTGTCAAAGTATCTCTATTAGCAAGTTTGATAGTAACATCAATGTCTTCTATTTTAGCGGGTGCTATATCATTCATAATTTCTTGGTAAAGAGTAAAAGGAATAGCACTGACACTAGCACCCATATCACATAAACCATGGTAACAACGATCTCGTATTTTAACAGAGACAATAGGCATGCCAACAACTAGCCTATTTTTATCTTTAGTGTCTGGTTTAGCAATTCTAGCAGCTTCATCACAAAAATAAATAACATGCCCATCAATATTATCAACTAAGAGATCTTTAACCATAGAAATACTAGGTTCTACTTTAATTTGTTCAGAAGGTTTAGGTGCTCTAATATTACTTTTGCGAACCATAGCTGAAACCTTAGCATGTTCCTTTATCCTAACAGTGAAAGGTGGTTTTTCAATATAAGCAGTGGCACAACTGGGTCAACATTGTAAATGATAGTTTCATCTTTAACCATAGCTTGTTCTTTAACCTCTTATTTAATCAGGGGATGATATTTATACCACTTCTCCTTAATGAGCTCAATATGGGTAGCAAATGATTCACAAAAAGAGGCTACTATCTCAGAATCAAGTCCATACTTAGCGCTAAACTTATGAAAAACATCGGTATACATAAAAGATTTAACACAATCAAACTCAAGCTTTATATCTGAATCTTTACCTTTGTCGAGTTTCAAATCTTCAGGGATGCGTTTAATTCTTTCTAAAAGATCCAACCTGAATTCAATAGTCTTCTTCATAAAAGAACCAGTACAAGAAGTATCGAGCATGGATTGATCATTACGAGAAAGCCGAGCATAAAAATTCTGAATAATAATTTCTCTCGAGAGCTCATGACTGGGGCATGAATATAACATTGACTTAAGCCTCCCCCAAGCTAGAGCGATACTTTCTCCTTCACGAGGCCAAAAATTATATATATATTTTCGATCACGATGAACTAGATGCATAGGACATTTTTTTGGTGAAATTCCAATTTCAATCGATTCCAATCCCAAGCTCCAATATCATCACATAGTCTATACCATGTCAATGCTTTTCCGCCCAAAGGTAAAGGGAAAACCTTCTTATTAACTTCATCTCCGGGCAATCCTGCTAGCTTAAACAATCCACAAATTTCATCCACATATATAAGGTGCAAGCCAGGATGTTTCGTTCCATCTCCTGCATAAGGATTAGCTAGCAGTTTCTCTATCATACCCGAAGGAATTTCATAACCAATATTTTAAGTAGGTTCAATAGGTTGAGGTGCAAATCTTTATGTTTCTGTTCGAGGTGAAGATACCCCGAACAAACCCCTCAAAGGATTGTTTTCCATAGTAGCAAGTAACAGTAAATTTCAGCACATAATATAAATGTTTCCTTACCGGTTTCCACTTACCAAGAGAGCTTCACTCCCCGGAAATGGCGCCAGAAAAGAGTTTTGATGATCCACAAGTATAGGGATCAATCATAGTCCTTTCGATAAGCAAAAGTGTCGAACCCTACGAGGAGCAGAAGGAAATGGCAAGCGGTTTTCAGCAAGGTAATTCCTGCAAGCACTGAAATTGTAGGTAACAGATAGTTTCATAGCAAGATACTTTGTAACGAGCAAGTAACGGTAATGGTAAAAAAAGTGCAGCAAGGTATCCCAATCCTTTTGTGGAAAAGGCAGGCTGGAACACTCTCTTATAATAAGTAAGACGGTCTTGAGAGCACACGGGAATTTCATCTAGTCACTTTCATCATGTTGGTTTGATTCGTGTTCGCTACTTTGATAATATGGTATGTGGGTGGACCGGTGCTTGGGTGTTGTTCTTACTTGAACAAGCCTCCCGCTTATGATTAACCCCCTCGCAAGCATCCGCAACTAAGAAAGAAGAATTAAGATATCAATCTAACCATAGCATTAAACCATGTGGATCCAAATCAGCCCCTTACGAAATAGCGCATAAACTAGGGTTTAAGCTTCTGTCACTCTAGCAACCCATCATCTAATAACTACTCCACATTGCATTCCCTTAGGCCCAAAGAAGGTGAAGTGTCATGTAGTCGACGTTCACATAACACCACTAAGGGAATCACAATATACATACCATCAAAATATCGAACGAATATCAAATTCACATGATTACTTGCAATATGACTTCTCTCGAGTCCTCAAGAACAAAAGTAACTACTCACACACCATATTCATGCTCAAGATTAGAGGAGTAATGAATATCATAATGGTTATGAACATATAATCTTCCACCAAATAAACCGGCTAGCATCAACTACAAGATGTAATCAACACTACTAGTCACCCACAGGTACCAATCTGCGGTTTTGATACTAAGATTGAACACAAGAGATGAACTAGGGTTTGAGATGAGATAGTGCTATTGAGGGTGTTGATGAATATTAGCGTCCCAAAGATGAGAGGGTTGTTGGTGATGACGATGGCTTCGATTTCCCCCTCCCGGAGGGAAGTTCCCCTGGAAGAGTCGCTCCACCGGAGGGCAAAAGTGCTCCTTCCCAAGTTCCGCCTCGAGACGGCGGCACTCCGTCCTGAAAGTCCTCTCCTTATTTAGTTTTCTAGGTCAAAAGACCTTATGTACCAGAAGATGGGCACCGGAGGTGGGCCGAGGAGTCACTACCCACCAGCGCCCTGGTGCCTTGTGGGCACATGGCTGCCCTCCTTTGGTAGTTCTTCTCTCCAATATTTATTATATATTCCAAAATAATTCTCCGTAAAATTTCAGCTCATTTGGAGATGTGCATAATAGGCATCTCTGACATGGCTTTTTTAGGTCCAGAATTCCAGCTGTCGGTATTCTCCCTCTTTGTGTAAACCTTACATATTATGAGAGAAAAGGCATTAGAATTACTCTGGAAAGTGTTATAAAGCATAAAAACACAATAAATAACAGTAGGAAAACATGATGCAAAATGGACGTATCAATATCACACACATCTTGTTAAACTGAACCGTTTCTATTATGTTCCCTAATCGAACACAATTCGTCCAAGCGAACCATATGCTGTATATCGCACACACCTTGATCTGGCTTACCGTTTCTATTGCATTCCCTAATACCAAACAGTTCATCCGAGCAAACTGTATGCCGTATATCGCACACACCTTGATATAGCTGCCCATTTCTATTGTTCTGTCTCATCACAAACAGTCCATATGGATTAACTGTATGTCATGCATCGCACACGTAATTATAATATGAACCATGTTTGATGTATCTGCCGTCGCAAATGTTTTGCATCTTTTTTGATGGTTTTTTACATCACCGTTTACGATTAATGCATCGCACACAGTTTCGTCGAAGGGTCTCTGATTGTAGTGTCGCGTTAGCAGCATCCTGCAGTAGTGATGCAAAGCAATATGACAATGAATGCTCAAGTCATGTGAATAGTAACGATGGAAGTTGCATGACAATATACTCGGAATGGCCATGAAAATGCCATGATAGGTAGGTATCGTGGCCATTTTGAGGATATGGGGTGTTTTATGTGTAGGAGAACAAGAGAAGGTCCTCCCATGGGTTTGGATGTACCTGTGGAGTATGCGCCAAGTCTCATTGTGACACTGGGCAATGCACGGTGCTATAGAGGCTAGCAAAATAAGATGAAATGGAAGTGCAAAGGCTTCGAACTCGCATTAGTCATAAATAACTCAAACACTACACAAAAGCATCGTTGTGTCATACTCCCTCTGTTCCTAAATATAAGGTGTATTAGTTTTTTAAAAAGTCAACTGTTGTCTAGGTTTGACCAACTTTACAGCAAAATATATAAAGATTTATAATACTAAATATATAAAATGTAAAAATATAGTCCATGATGAATCTAGTGATAATGATTTGGTATTCTAGATATTGATATTTTTGTCTATAAACTTTGTCAAACTTAGAGAAGTTTGACTTTTTGAAAAAATAATACACCCTATATTGAGGAACGGAGGAAGTATTGCATAAGAATCAAAGGCTAAGTACACCAAGGGGATAGTCTAGCGAGGATTAACCCCGTTGCGCGTCCCGGATCAGCCAAAGATGTTGGGTTCATTATCAAAAAGCCTCTATAATTACTCAACCTCTACTCCAGTCACCACTAGAGTCCCCAACTTAAGTTATTAGGTGAAAGAAAGGCAAAAGTTCAAAGTACTCCTTTATTGGTTTTAGATAAAAGAACATGGCAATGTATTTCAGAGGATCACAAGATTTCATCATGCTAGGTGAAACTAAAGCAAAACAAGCATGTCAAAATAGCGAAATACACGATTGCACGAAAACCCTATGATAATGAACATTGCATAAGACCCTACTCATGCAAACATAACCTCCCCAAGCTTAGAACTTTGCAATACCAAACTCGAGAAAATTATGAAAGAAAAGAGAAAATGCAGTTTTTAAAGCAGAGTGCAAGAAGTGGTTGCCTCCCCAAGCTTAAGTTAAAGCAAGGCTTAGACACTTTTACCGTGGAGGTTTTTCACATAACCTCTCCTTTATTGGACATGAACCTTGCTTCGTAGATTTCCTTGTTGTAGTCCGGTGGTTGTCCTCCAATAGAACCTACTGAAAACAAAGTAAAAGGGAAACACAATATTTTTGTGCTTTTTGAAGTTTTTCATTTTGTTTGTAGCACAAGGGATTAGCAACAGAATTGGTAAAAAAACATTTTCCTCATAAAGATCAGTTCATCTACCTAAGCACCTCGCTTAAGTCAATGAACTAAGTCTAAGAGTCTGTAGTGCTCCTAGATTATAAGTGAAGTGCAGGAGACACAAAATATAAAACACGAGTGTGCTACCCCTAAGTGCCTATTTTAAAAGAGGGTTCTCACTTAAGGTGAGACACTCACTACTAAACAGCTTTTATTTGAGCAAGGCTCAAATTAGAAAACATTACGAGACATTCAGAGTTAAAACTTATCAAATAGAAGCAACCAAGTGGCTTGTGCGGATCTTCATACATTTGGCACCATACCATACACATCACGACATAAGGTTCAAGTCCCTACGAAAATAGCACACAAAATAAAAAAGCATTGACTCAGTATACGAGCAGAGTTCGTATACCCAATCAGAAAATAAAATTAAAAAAAGCATAGGTAGCTAAAGATTTCTTGGTCAAGGAGCTTCTAAGGTAATTAAATAAAAGAATGATACGTCTCCAATGTATCTATAATTTTTGATTGTTCCATGCTATTATAGTATAGATCGTGGATGTTTTAGATGCAATTATATGCTATTTTATATCATTTCTAAGACTAACCTATTAACCTAGTGTCAAGTGCCAGTTGCTATTTTTGCCTATTTTTGGTATTCCAGGAAATCAGTACCAAACATAGTCCAAATGCTATGAAACTTTTTGGTGATTTTTTTCTGGACAAGAGAGACCCTAGAAGCTTCGGGGGGACCACAATGCAAACAAGGAGACAGCAAGGCGACAAGGTGCATCTAGGGGGGTAAGCATGCCCTGATGCCTTGTGGGCCCCTCGTGGCTCCGTCTGACCTAATTACACTTCCATAAATTATCAAATATTGAGAAACCAATAGAGAGCCACCAAAAATACTTTTTCCGTTGCCATAAGTCTTTGTTCTTTCACGATCCCATCTGGAGGCCTTTTTCGGTACTCTGCCAGAGGTGGAATCGATCACGGAGGGATTCTACATCATCCTTGTTGCCCTACCGATGATGTGTGAGTAGTTCACCACAGACCTACGGGTTCATAGCTAGTAGCTAGATGACTTCTTCTCTCTCTTTGATCTTCAATACCACGTTCTCCTCGATCTTCTTGGAGTTCTATCCGATGTAATTCTCTTTTGTGGTGTGTTTGTTGGGATCCTATGAATTGTGGGTTTGTGATCATATTATTCATGAATATTAATTGAGTCTTCTATTAACCTTTATTATGGATGATTTTTATAGCTTTGTATTTCTCTCCAATCTATCCGTTTGTTTGACCAACTAGATTGATTTATCTTGCAATGGGAGAGGTGCTTTGTGATGGGTTCAATCTTGCGGTGCTCTATATCCCAGTGACAAAGTAGGGGACAAGACACGTATTTGTATTGTTTCCATTAAGGGGAAAACAGGGTTTATTCATATTGATTGGATTTACTTTGTCTACATCATGTCATCTTGCTTAAGGCATTACTCTGTATTATACTTAATACCCTAGATGCATGTTGGATAGCGGTCGATGGGTGGAGTAATAGTAGTAGATGCAGGTAGGAATCGGTCTACTTGTCTCCAACATGATGCCTATATACATGATCATTGCCTTGAATATCGCCATAACTATGTGCTTTTCTATCAATTGCCCAACAGTAATTTGTTCACCCACCGTATGCTATGTGTTCTAGAGAGAAGCTATGCCCCCCCCCCAGTCTAATTTTATCATATATAAAAACACAAAAATGCCTTGTTACAATTTTATTTATTTTATTTTGGTTTGTATTTATTTTATCTATCTACCACTATGAGATTTAAATCCTTGCAAATAACTGCCAAGGGGATTGACAACCCTCTTGTCCCCGT
The DNA here is from genome assembly GCF_002162155.2 of Triticum dicoccoides. NCBI lineage: Eukaryota > Viridiplantae > Streptophyta > Magnoliopsida > Poales > Poaceae > Triticum > Triticum dicoccoides. Next base: position 124,272,513 of record NC_041389.1, read on the forward strand.
TGGGTGCAAGTATTTGCTTTTGTGTGTGTAGGTGCTGCTAACGAGGTTCTGTGTGGTTCTCCTACTGGTTTGGTAACCTTGGTTCTTAACTGAGGGAAATACTTATCTCTATTGTACTGCATCATCCTCTCGTCTTCGACGAAATCCCAACGCAGCTCAATGTAGCAGGAAGAATTTCTTGCGCCGTTGTGAGGGAGACATCACCAAAACCTATCAAGTACCTTCGCATAAAATATCATATACTTGCTTTTATTTTCATTTGCCACTTTATTTGCATTTTCCTCTCATTTTCATCTCCCCCACTTCTCAAACAATTTTACAAAAAACACAAAAATGTTTTTTATGCTAGTTTGTTTGCTCTGCCATTATGGCCAGTTCTTCACTTGTTGCTTGTACCCCCCGAGAATGAAGTACTAAATTTTAAACAACGAGGAGGTGAAAGTTTAAAATATGCATGGCATAGGATTTGCGATGCGTAGAATAGATCAACTCGTAAACAATCTACTTCTATTCTTCTTCGCAATTTTTAAGTGGGTGTTACTACTTGGTTTGGATTTGTGATAGACACTATTACCGGAGGGAGTTTCTTGAGTAGTCACCCTATGGATGCTTTCAATGCTATGGGAAATTTAGTGGGATCACCCCCTATTACTATTAATGAAGCGACATTGACTTTTGAACATGTTATGCAAAGGCTAGAAACTATTGAGAATAAAATGCCTACTATATAACATATTGAAATTCTAGATCAGAAGATCCATAATCATATCACCCAATTTGTATCAAAGGTAGGAACTACTTTGAAAGTGCTAAAAGAGAAGGAACCGGTAAATAATGAGAGGATAGAACAAAGTCCCGCTAGAATTGATAGGTTGGAAGAAGTTATTAATAATTTGGGTTCCGCCTTTTCTTCCTTTAGAACTATTGAAAGGACTCCTCCTAATAAGAATTGCAAGTTTATGTATGTTCCTAAGAATAAGCTTACCACTTCTCGCAATGGAAGTGAAGATCTTAAAATGATTAGTACACCCCAACTTTATTAATTTAATAAAGGAACCTATCTATGAAAATAAATTCCTCACTTCGTCCCTAGGAGTGTGATCGTTAAAAACATATATGCTAAGACTCCTAGGAAGCGTGGTTGTGTAATTGAGGAGATTGAAACCGAAGATGATAATACTTGCAACAATGCCTTACGCCTAGCTAGGGGCGTAAAACAATAGCGTTTGTTGGGAGGCAACCAAATAGTTATATTATTTACCCTTTTTCTTTTCTATTTTGAGTGTTCACACAATTATGCTACTGTTATAATTGTGTTTTTATGTTTTAGTTAGTGTTGGTGCCAAGTAAAGCCTTCGGGATGATTTGGTTGATAGTTGACTTGATTCTATGAAAAAATAGAAACTTTTGCTCAGTACAGGAATTTCTAAAAACCACTAGAACATGCTTTTGATCTGAATATTTTACACATGATTGATATACAAATTTCCCACATTGTCCTAAGTTTTTAGAATTTTTAGATTTATAGAAGTATGATCATTATACAGATCTTTACGGACTGTTCTATTTTAGACATGTTCTGTTTTAGTTGCATAGGTTGCTTGTTTTGATAAATCTATGGATCATATCAGGGGGTATAAGTCATGGAGAAATTAGAATAAAGTAGGTATTATGCAATATAAATATGAATGGGTTCATAACAGTACCTAAAGTCTATGATTTTCTTGTTATACTAGCGGATCTCACGAGGTTTCTGTTGAGTTTTGTGTGCTGAAGCATCACGGTGGATGAAGGAATAAGGAGCGGCAACACCCTAAGCTTGGGGATTCCCAAGGCACCCCAAGGTAATACTAAAGGATACCCAAGTTCCCAAGCTTGGGGATGCCCCAGAAGGCATCCCCTTTTTCATCTACAAACCATCGGTAAATTACTTGGAGCTATATTTTTAGTCATCACATGATATGAGTTGTGCTTGGAGTGTCGTGTATTATAGTGGTCTTTTCTTTGTTTGCTTTTTAGTTTGCCACAATCATGTTTTACTGGACACACCTTTTGAGAGGGACACACATTTATTCATGTTTTGTTAGAATACTCTTTGTCCTTCACTTACATCTTTTGAGCTAGGCAGTTGATCTAGTGCTTCACTTATATCTTTTAGAGCACGGCGGTGGTTATATTTAAAAAAGTAGTTGCACTCTCATGCTTCACTTATATAAGTTTGAGAGTTTGATAAATAGTAATGCCAATATGCACGGGTTATGAAATTTGTCCTAATATGATAGGTATTCAAGACAGATATAACAAAAACTTTCATGTAGATCACTGAATATGATAAGTTTGATTCCTTGCAATAGTTTTGCAATATTAAGATGGTAATATGTGGGAGGTACTAGTGCATAATTTTGATTTAGTAAGAATATTGGTGTTAAGGTTTGTGATTCCCGAAGCATGCACATATGGTCTCTAGTTATGCTAAGAATTTGGAGCATGATTTATTATAGATTGTCTTCCTTATGAGTGGCGGTCGGGGACGAGCGATGGTTTTTCCTACCAATCTATCCCCCTAGGGGCATGCATAGTAGTACTTTGTGTCGAGGGCTAATAAACATTTCGCAATAAGTATGTGAGTTATTTATGACTAATGTGAGTCTATGGAATATACACACTCTCACCTTTCCGCAATTTGCTAGCCTATTTGATACCGTGCATTACCCTTTCTCACCTCGAGAGTTGCTGCAAACTTCGTCAGTGCATCCAAACCTCGTGATATGATACGCTTTATCACGCATAAGCCTCCTTATATCTTCCTCAAAACAGCCATCATACCTACCTATTATGGCATTTCCATAGCCATTCCGAGATATATTGCCATGCAACTTCCACCGTTTCGTTTATATGAAAGACATCATCATTGTCATATTGCTTTGCATGATCATATAGCTGACATAGTATTTGTGGCTAAACCACTGTTCATCAATTTTTTACATGTTACACTATCATCTTGCGCATCCTGGTACACTGCCAGAGGCATTCATATAGAGTCATATGCTTCAATTTTATCGAGTTGTAATATCAATTTGTAAGTAAATAGAAGTGTGATGATCATCATTATTAGAGCATTGTCCCAGTGAGGAAATAAAAAAGAAAAAAGAGGGCAAAAAGAGCCCAACAAAAAATGAGAGAAAAAGAGAGAAGGGGTAGTGTTACTATCCTTTACACACTTGTGCTTCAAAGTAGCACCGTGTTTTTCATATAGAGAGTCTCCTATGTAGTAACTTTCATATAATAGTGGGAATTTTTAATTATAGCTTGGCTTGTACACTCTGATGATGGGCTGCCTCCAATGCCTGAGGTCTTCATGAGCAAGCAAGTTGGATGCACACCCACTTTGTTTTCATGTTGAGTTTTCATACACTAACAGCTCTTAGTGCATCCATTGAATGGCAATCCCTACTCCTTGCATTGACATCAACTGATGGAATCTCCATAGCCCGTTGATTAGCCGCGTCGATGTGAGACTATCTTCCTTTTTTTACTTCCCCTTGTTAATCTCTACCACCGCATTATATTCCACCCTAGTGCTATAACCATGGCTTGCGCTCATGTATTGTGTGGGGGTTGAAAAAGTTGAAGCGCGTTAAAAAGCATGAACCAATTGCTCGGCTTGTCATCGGGCTTGTGCATGACAAATACTTTGTGTTAAGAAGATGGAGCATGACAAGACTATATGATTTTGTAGGAAAAACTTTCTTTAGCATTTTTATTTTGAAAGGCATGATTAATTGTTGGTATGCCTTAGTATTGATGTCTTTATATCAAATTATAGACTATTGTTTTGAATCATTTTGATCTTAATATTAGTACCATAAAAGAAAGATTGCATGATGAACATGTTAGGTAGCATTCCACATCAAAAATTATGTTTTTATCATTTACCTACTCGTGGATGAGCAGGGATTAAGCTTGGGGATGCTTGATACGTCTCCAATGCATCTATAAATTTTTATTGTTCGATGCTATTATAGTATCAATCTTGGATGTTTTATATGCAATTATATGCTATTTTATATCATTTTTTGGGACTAACCTATTGACCTGGTGCCAAGTGCCACTTGTTGTTTTTTGTCTGTTTTTGCTTTTCCAGGAAATCAGTACCATACGGAGTCCAAACGCTACAAAACTTTTTGATGATATTTTTCTGGACAAGATAGACCCTAGAAGCTTTGAGAGGAGACCAGAAGGAAAACGAGGAGACGACAATGCAACAGGGCGAACCCAGGGGGGTTGGTGCGCCCTGATGCCTTGTGGGCCCCTCGTGGCTCCGTCTGATCTAATTCCACTTCTATAAATTCTCAAATATTGGGAAACCAACAGAGAGCCACCCAGAATATTTTTTCCACCGCCGCAAGTCTGTGATCTTCTGCGATCCCATCTGGAGGTCTTTTTCGGTACTTTGCCAGAGGGGGAATCGATCACGGAGAGCTTCTACATCATCCTTGTTAGCCTACCGATGATGCGTGAGTAGTTCACCACAGACCTACGGGTTGATAGCTACTAGCTAGATGGCTTCTTCTCTCTCCTTGATCTTCAATACCATGTTCTCATTGATCTTCTTGGAGTCCTATCCGATGTAATTCTCTTTTGTGGTGTGTCTGTTGGGATAAATTGAGGGTTTATGATTAGATTATTCACGAATATTAATTGAGTCTTCTCTTGAACTTTATTATGCATGATTGTTATAGCTTTGTATTTCTCTCCAATCTACCCGTTTGGTTTGGCCAACTAGATTTATTTATTTTGCAATGGGAGAGGAGCCTTGTGATGGGTTCAATTTTGCGGTGCTCTATATCCCAGTGACAAAGTAGAGGACAAGACACATGTTTGTATTGTTGTCATTAAGGGGAAAATGATGGGGGTTATTCATATTGATTGGATTTACTTTGTCTACATCATGCCATCTTGGTTAAAGTGTTACTATGTTTTATACTTAATACCCTAGATGCATGTTGGATAGCTGTTGATGGGTGGAGTAATAGTAGTAGATGCATGTAGGAGTCGGTCTACTTGTCTCGGACGTGATGCCTATATACATGATCATTGCCTTGAATATCGTCATAACTATGCACTTTTCTATCAATTGCCCAACAGTAATTTGTTCACCCACCGTATGCTATATGTTCGAGAGAGAAGCCTAGCTCTAGTGAAAACTATTGCCCCCGGGTCTAATTTTATCATATATAAAAACACAAAAGTACCTAGCTGCAATTTTATTTCTTTTATTTTGGTTTGTATTTATTTTATCTATCTACCACTACGAGATTTAATCCTTGCAAATATCCACCAAGGGGATTGACAACCCTCTTATTCATGTTCGGTGCAAGTATTTACTTTTGTGTGTGTAGGTGCTGCTAACGAGGTTCTGTGTGGTTCTCCTACTGGATTGATAACCTTGATTCTTAACAGAGGGAAATACTTATCTCTACTGTACTGCATCATCATCTCGTCGTAGAGGAAATCCAAACGTGGCTCACAATAATAGTTAGGAGGCTTTTATATTTAATTTAGTATGAACGGGCCTTAAAAGTCCAAGTGGTGGAAAGCATATTGGGCGGGCCCAATAGGAGGTGGCGCCCCTTCCGCCTTGTAGATGGAACGAGTAGGCTGAATAGGAGGGGGTTTCCCCTCCTCATGGCTGGCCAAGGGGGGGACTTTCCCTCCTTGTGTGGTGTCCCCTCCCCCTCCTCCAACCTATATGTACTAGAGGTTTTGGCACTTTTGGACACACAAGTTTTTGGAGCCTCCTCTAGTTCTCTAGTCTAGTTCTAGTTGTTACAATTACAGCTAGATCTAGATCCTCTAATCCTCATAATTAGAAGCCCAGTCTGGTTCTAATGTTCTCCCTCTAATTCTCGAGTGACGATTAGCTTTGGATGGTGAAGCGCTGCCGGATCACAAAGATCGTTGATGTCCTGTAAGTGCACATGCTATGTAGCAATTTCGTGATAAGTAAGGTTTGTTGATCCCACAGGGAGCGAATAGGATGGCACCACAACCCCCACAGCTGTGTTGTCACTAACACAACCACACTCACACCCAAACCGGAGTTTGGAAATAGTTCACTTAAGTAGGTTGCTAGGGAACCGTAAAGAGAGAATTAAACTGAAGTACTAGAGAGAACGGAAATACTGAAATAAATAAAGGAAATAAACTAAGAGAAGTATGTGATGTTTTAGATGAGGTTGCTGCCATAACGGAGGGAAATACTTATCTATACTATATTACATCATCCTCTCCTCTTCGAGGCAATCCCAACACAGCTCACAAGTAGCAAAGAACAAAGGAAATAATCGGTTAGAAAATACCCCATCAACCTGAGACATCGAAAATGAATCAAATGGGGGTATTTTTTCTCATATGACCGCTCGTATGACCAGGTGCGGTCGTTTGGTACGCCTTCTTTTGCTCTAGAAGTCATTGCCCAGCGTAACCCTCTCATACTAGTTTGCTGCTACTTGTGAGCTGCGTTGGGATTTCCTCGGAGAGGGGAGGATGAAGCAGTACAGTAGAGATAAGTATTTCCTCAGTTAAGAGCCAAGGTTACCAATCTAGTAGGAGAACCACACAGAACCTCGTTAGCTGCACCTGCACACACAAAATCAAATACTTGCACCCAACGCAATCAAGGGGGTTGTCAATCCCCTATGCTGTTCTCATAGTGGTAGATAGATAAAATAAATTGCAAAACAAAATAATGGAAATAAAAATGCAGCGAGGTATTTTTGGATTTAAAATAGGATAAAAGTAGACTCGAGGGCCATAGTTTTCACTAGAGGCTTCTCTCTCGAACACAAAGCATACGGTGGGTAAACAAGTTACTGTTGGGCAATTGATAGAAAAGCGCATAGTTATGACGATATTCAAGGCAATGATCATGCATATAGGCATCATGTCCGTGACAAGTAGACCGACTCCTGCCTGCGTCTACTACTATTAGTCCACCAATCGACCGCTATCCAGCATGTATCTAGGGTATTAAGTTAATAAAAACAAAGTAACACCTTAATCAAGAAGACATGGTGTTCAAGGCAATGATAGACTTGCTGCTCTGGAATTCAGAATTCCTCCAACACTTGGTACAGATATTGTGCTTACTTCACTCCCCCCAATCTTACGATAGTTTTATCATGGATTACAACATGAATGGGATGGAGAGAAGTGCAAACGAGTTATTCTCTATGCTCAAAATTGTGGAAGATGGAATACAGAAGGACAAACAAGTGTTGGTGGTCAATAAGACCAGTAGTTTCAAGAAGAAGGGAAAGTCCAAGAAGAAAACTTCAGGCGCCGGTAAGACCGTGTCACAGAAGAGGAACAAGGGCAGAAAGCGTGACTGCAAGAAATACATGGCGGGTAAGAAGAAAAATGGTTCTTCCGGTAAAGGTATAAAAGTTATAGAAAGTTAATGATATTTTACTTGTTAATTTCCTGGAAGTCATGAGTATTTGATATTGATCAGTTGCTCTCATTTGGGACACTGTTGGAAATATGTCCTAAAGGCAATAATGTTGCATTATTATATTTCCATACCTATAATTAAGAGTTTATATTCTATGATATAACTGCTATGACTGTAGAATATGTGATTCAGTGAAGAACTCATATGCACATGTGCAACGATAAATGATAAAATATAATTCATTGTCTCGCCTCTAAGACTGGCTCAGTGTTGTTGATGATCATGTTTTCTGGATCTTAGGATATCGTTAAGTTAAACAATAGTTCTAAAACAACTTTGAGAATCTAACATTAGAAGAATGACCATATTGAATCGACCCAAGACTTATTTGTTATACTTTGAGATACAATAGTCAGAAGTCAATTGTTATTACACAGAGTCTTAATGTGTGAATTAGTTCCTTAGACCACGAGAGTATCGTAGTCATTTCTTATCGTGCGATAAACTTTGGGGTTGCTCCAACATCATGTCTAACATGGTGACCATAACGACAACTTATAGGCTCATCGGAAAGTTTGACAAGGGACTAGAGAACTCAGGATTGGGGTTTGCGCCTCCGACAGTGGATAGATATTCTTAGGTCCCTCTCGATGTGACGGCATCCATCATCGTCTAGCCAGACACTTAACTCTGTAGGATTTCAACTAACAAAAGATAGAGCATTTAACTACAGACATAGATGACAAACAGTGAAACACAAATGTTTTAAAGCAGGCTCATCAATGTCCCAAGATAACTCTTGAGAAACTAAATAACTATCTTTGGGGACCACTGGGTGGATATGACATCATGTAACCTCTCCTCTGCAATGGATGCATCTATTGATTTTCTCTGCCACCTTGTGATGTGACATTCAATCTAGTATGAAAGAGTCCTAGTACTGAATTTTGATGCACTCTTTATTTTATGAGTTGGTTAGGGTGATTGCGCCCGTCAATTCAAGTCATTTTGTTGTTATATTACCTTTCTCATGTGAGTGCTTTGCGGATTTGTATATTATGTACTATGTGATCACAGTGGTGCTCTTGAATGCCATCAAGCTTGCAATAATTATTCATTCATAAATTTCTTATGATGGAAGACTGTTAAGGTCTCTCATTTTCCCAACTGGGTGTGTAATAGTATAAGTAGTAGTTGGAGTGATATCCATCAGCTTTACTTGAAAACTGACTCACATCATTTTTTTGACATGTGTTTGTCTGCAGCATTGATAGAACATGCCTGAGTGATGTGGTGATTGTCACGATGTACTATTAAACACATGTAGCACTGGTCTGCGGCATTGACAGAACATGACCAGACACATATGCAAGAAGAAACCTATGTAGGAATCGACATCAGACTATTTGCCAAATAAAAGGTAAATTTTGTGATGCACCAAGAATGAATAAAAATAACCCATGTATGGCAAATGTCATGTGTCCAATTGGCATGCCTCTAAGACCATCCTCATTTGTTCACTGCCACACGAAGATAGTAAATATTTGCAAGGTCCAACTATCTTTGCTTGTTCCTGCAACTTACCATCACAATTAATTTGGCAGCACTTAGTAAGTCAACTCTGTGGAGAAAATTTATGCCTCCTACACTAAGCGCCAATAATATTTTCCATCTAAAACATGAACAAAGAAACCCTAATAACAACTTAATAAAAAATCTTGTACCCATGAATCAATCGCCAAGTTTGGGAGGTATAAATCTTTTATTGAAGAAAATAAACACTCTTCCACTAAACCAACAAACTAAGAAGAAATCAATATAATTGAAAGGTTAAAAAGGAGAATAGCTAACTTGGGTAGCGGCGTGATGCATGCGAGGTGTAGCATGTATACGCATATGTTCATATTATCCATGCAGCCCCCAGGCCGACTCTTTGTAGGCTCGTCGACACCGGGCATCGACACTCCTCATCCATGGTGAAACCTTCTCCAAGAGTCCAACACCGCGGCCACCTTCCACCCAAGATGGAGAGAAGAGGGGAGGGGTGCCCCTTTGGATCACATTGTCACAAGTGTGTGTGGCTCTGGTTCGGGGCCATCGACCACTGACTCCCATGTCCAGCGGGGAAGAGGAATGACATGTTGGTAGGAGAGATCAGGGAAGAGGACACAAAGAAAAGGTTGAAGGAGAGGGCATCGTGATGCTTCCCACAACTCCTGTTGCACCACTCAACCGTTGTACCATCGATAGTTGGGAGAGATGAGGGATGAGGGAAGAAATTAGGGGAAGAGGTTGCATGGGAGGAGAAAATCAGCTGAGGAAGATTCGCAAAGGGTTACATACTCACTCGGGTCAAGCGGTGGAAGAAGAAGATCAAGGCCCAGCCCGAGATATTTTGATGGCCTTGTGCATTAAATCCCATGGATCCATAAAATCAAAAGTTTTTCTCAGAAAAAGTAAAAACAAAACAAAAAAGCAACCAAAGCTTAGCTAACCAAATTGGAAAGAAAATACACGTGTCAAACATAGAGAAAGCATCCACCAAAGCTTCAAACACATAGGAGGCACTCTAGCTTAGCCACTATAATTCTTTTATATATTTAACATCACCAAAAACATTTTCCACCTATATATTATTTATCAAAAATACCCAGTATTGCCTAATAAACTCCGAAGCCCTTTCGGTGACCCCGAAATGCTTCTGGTTCCTCTCGAAACAATTTCTAGTATTAGTGAAACTATTTCACAAATAATTTTTCATTACTCCTGTCCTACTAACACTCAGTACATCATGATTACCTTAAGCTTGTGACCCCGTAGGTTCAGTAAAACATAGACATGAACAAAACACTTTTTGTTCAATGACCGATAGCGGAATCGTGGACGTCCATATCGATCCCTATGAGTACACTAATGACATTCGAGTGAATGTTTGGTTATGATGTTCTATTCCCTTTGCTTCACAATACTTTACAAAACCCGATGTGAGATGTATCAGTATCCTCTTGAGTCATACACATGCTCACTACATCGGTCTCCTCATTACTGATTTTGTTCTTCTTTCCCGTTGACATGTTTCAAATCCCCGTGAAGTAGTCACTGTGAACATTGGAAAAAATTGGAGCCAAATTTAGAGTGCGAGCCGTCTATGAACAATTTATACGGTAATATATAGATCCAAGTAAACTAGGTAAAATTGTGTCATTAAGTTAGTTGGCTTCAGTTATGTGAATTCAGTATTTAATAAGTCTCAGAGGAGCTCACGTAATTTAGGCGTGCTGATGAGTCTTTCAAGAAATCATTTAGTTGAAGATTCAATAGTTATAACAAACTATCTCTTAGGTTGAATGCAAAAAAATAGTTCCTTGCAATCTTTTTGCACATGTAGTACAAAGTAGTAATTATTTTTCTATGGTTAATGACTAATGATGCTAACCATTAAGTGTCTCCATAGCTTTACTGTCTGTTTGTTTGCTTTGTCCTATCAGCCAGATCCTTATTTCTATGATTGACAATGAAACACCGCTAGATTTAAGTGTTTTTCCTGCTTCATTACTCTTCATTTTTCTAAAGTCCCTTTACCAACTTTGTCTTACTAACCATTTTTCTGATTCCATGTGTGCCATGATATTATTTGTTGTTTGTTGTGTCGGCAACTATACTGAAGGAATATCATTACACCGTTGCTTTACATTTTAAGCTTGATCCCAAGTTTTCTATATCATCGTACTTTATTTTGCTATGGGGATTAAGTAGTTCCTTCCAATCCATCTTAGTTACTTTTTGTCTATCTTCATGCCTAATTTCTTGCATTAAAATCCCCATCCTAATGTATGCTTAGCTTCTTTTTCATTATGTTTTTAACTTTAATAAAGTTCATAATTCTTATAGACAAGTACTACCCCCTATCAAGAGAGGAATATCAAATCTTCTAGCTTGAAGAAAATTAAATAACGCCAAGTGAAAGAAGAATATTAACACAACTCCAGGCAAAAAACCAGCCCCACAATTATGCTCTCATCCGAAGAAGAAGGCGACGAAAAATAATGTTGATCAAAAGCAAGTCATCCCAAGGACTTGCAAGTTTCAACCAAGTCCACAAAGCTCTTATTCTTATCTAGGTCTGTGAAGCTATAATTTGGCAAACAACGATCATAAAGGGATCTCTTTGCAATAGCTCGAACTCAATGTCGCCACCACTTCCTTCTCTTACTTAAGAAAAAATACACATTTACAAATAGGCTCACGATAGGCGAGGCATGCCGCCGTGCTTTCTGCCTGCTAGTTAATAATAAAAGGCTCTAATAATAGTTAGGAGGCTTTTATTTTTAATTTAATATGAATGGGTCTTAAAAGGCCAAGTGGTGGAAAGCATATTTGGCCAATTGGGCCCAATAGGAGGCGGCGCTCCCTTCCCCCTTGTAGATGGAAGGGGAGGCCGAATTGAAGGGGTTTCCCCTCCTCATGGTCAGCCAGGGGGACTTTCCCCCTTGTGTGGCGCCCCCTCCCCCTCCGCCAACCTATATACACACTAACTGTATTTTTTTCTAGAATGGATTTCTTATGTGGAATACTAATGGATATGGCCTCGTTGCTAAGTGCTACAAGATCTAGTGCTCTAGAGGTTTGGCACTTTTGGACACACAAGCTTTTGAAGAGTTTTATAGTCTAGTTCTAGTTGTTCCAATTCGAGCTAGATCTAGATCCTCTAATCCTTATAATTAGAAGACCGGTGTGGTTCTAATCTCCTCCCTCTAATTCTTCGGCCGGCGATTAGCTTTGGACGGCGAAGCGCTGCCGGATCGCGAAGACCAAATGCTTGCAAACTGTGGAGAGGTCATGCTTTCGGTCATCTGTTTGAGGGATTATTCATGGGTGGTTGGAGGGATCATTCATCTATGGTTCAAGGAACTTCAAGAACGATTTACAACGACTCTTCTTCAGTTGCAACTCGGAGTTGGTAACGATGCAATCCAAACTACATCTTTATAGTGTTCCTGGTTGATCCTAGGGCGAATTATTTTTCTACTACGTAGACTTTGGTCGTCCACGAATGATATGGTTAAAAAAGTAAATGATCCAATCAGTTTAGCAAGAAAATTTAGCAAAAATGGAGAAATAGAAGTGGCGCTCACCTCGACGACGAGCACGTCGGCCGAGAAGCCAGCATAGAAAAGTTCCATGGGAAACTCTGACATTTTCCACTTGAACATTATGGAGAGCATCTATTGAATGGGCTTTTATTCAAAGAAGGCTCCCCGAATCACCCGGGTAGGTTTCTTGATGTAGGGTGGAACCCTAATGGTCGATATTTTCACACTTAGGGGGGAAAGAGAGCAAATCAATGGGAAACACAAGATGAACACTCAAATAGACAAGATCCAATCACACATGTGCTAAATCCACATACACATAAAGGATATACAAGGATCCAAAGTCAACGCAAGAGGATACAAAGGTAATTAGTTGATCCCAACCCTTGAAGGAGAGAGGTCTTGAATCCTAGAAGGATCTTCGAATCCACTTGGGGGATCTTCTCACATGGAGGTGTTGAACTCCATGGGACTGGTAAGTGGATGAGCAAAGCTCTATCTCAAATGAGCTCTAACCGCTAACCCTAGAAGTAGGAGGGGTAGTCTATTTATAGTGCTAGTACAAGTTGGGATGAAAGGAAGTGATACATGGGCCTTTGGCCCGGTCTCTGTGCACAAGCAGGTGCCAGATGTCCGGGCCCTGTAGCACTTCGGTTGCTGGCCTGCTGCTGTGGTTGTGGCCTCCAGGCGCAAATGTCCGGGCCAAGAGCCGGATGTCGGCCGCTGTAGACTTGCAGCGATTCCTCTCGTCATTCTCCTTCATTCGTGTACTTGGAGACTTGTCCATGATCCCGAGCATCTCCGAGAGGGTCTTCTTGATACCTAAACACACATAGCATTCAGATTAAGGTAGTAGCTATGTCTCACATGGATCATACGAAAGCTCATTAAGGAGAGATGTCACTTTGGTCTCAATAGCTCTTGCATGTGCTCGTGTCATCGATCCACTTGGCACTTGAGGAGACGAAGGTAGGTCCATGGGGATGACCATAGGATGCTCCATATCATCTCCCTCCCCCCTTGGGAAAGATCCAACCTTGGATCAAAAACCTCATCACCATGGAAGGGAGAGAGATCCTTGACATTGAAGATGTCGCTCATGTTGTACTTGTCGTGTGGAATGTCGATCTTGTAAGCATTGTTGTTGTAGCATGCTAGCACCTTGAATGATCCATTGGCTCTAGGTAAAAACTTGGACTTGCGCTCGTTGGGGAAGTGGTCTTTGCAGAGGTGTAGCCAAACAAGATCTTTGGGGCTGAACACCATGGGGTGCTTGTTGACGTTGATCTTGGTTGCGAGGCATTGTACTTAGTGCTTGATCATGTGCCTTGTATCTTCATGCGCCTTCTTGAGATAGCTTGCTCGTGCACTCGGGTCCATGTTGATGCGCTCTTTTAGTGGTAGCGGTAGAATGTCCAATGGAGACAATGAGTCAAAGCCATAGACAACCTCGAAGGGGGACTTTCCGGTAGTAGAATGTCGTGTTATTGTAGGTGTACTCGACGATGGGCAAGCATTCCTCCCACTCCTTGATGTTCTTCTTGATCAACACGTGGAGGAGAGTAGATAGCATCTAGTTTGTGACCTCTGTTTGGCCATCAGTTTGTGGATGGTATGCCGATGAGAAGGGTAGCTTGATTCTGAGCTTGGCGCATAGTGTCTTCCAAAAATAGCTAAGGAACTTGATGTCACGGTCCGACACAATCGTCTTGGGCACTCCATGCAATCTTAAGATTTCCCTACAAAAGAGATTTGCAACATGTGAAGCACCGTCTATTTTGTTGCAAGGAATAAAGTGTGCCATCTTAGAGAAACGGTCCACAACGACAAATAACGAATCTTTGCTGCCTTGAGTTCCTGGCAAACCAAGCACAAAATCCATACTAATGTCTTCCCATGGTGGGTATGGAATAGGAAGTGGCATATATATTCCATGGGATAGAGCTTTAGACTTAGCTTTGCGGCATGTAGAACATCGGTTGGTGTAGCGTGAGACGTCACAACACATCTTGGGCCAAAAGTAGTTCTTGCAGGGCATAGAGAACTTCTTGTCACGTCCAAAGTGTCTCATGAGTCCTCCACCATGAGCCTCTTGCAAAAGCAACAAAGAGAAGACTCGGGTATACAGAGCTTGTTAGCTTGCATTAGATAATCATCCTTGATGTAACATCGCTCCCAAGATGTATGCGTTAGGCATTTGGCATAAGGAATAGAAAATGAAACCTCATGCGCATACAAGTCTTTAATGTGCTCCAATCCTATAACATTCAATTCAAGTTGAGTTACTATCAAGCATTTGCGGGATAGAGCGTTCGCCACAACATTTTCCTTACCCTTGATGTCCTTGATCACATAAGGAAAAGACTCAGTGAACTCACTCCATTTGGCATGTCGCTTATTCAACTTTGTTTGACCCTTAAGGTATTTAAGTGTCTCATGGTCCGTATGGATGACAAATTCATGAAGGCAAATATAATCTTCCCACACATGCAAGACTCTCACTAAAGCATATAACTCCTTGTCATAAATGGGGTAACTAAGTTGCACTCCAGAAAGTTTTTCGCTAAAGTATGCGATTGGGCACTTCTCTCATATTAACACGCCACCTATGCCATTACCATTAGCCCGCGATGCACTTCAAAAGTTTTATCAAAGTTTGGTAAGGCAAGTAATGGAGCAAGCGTAAGAAAGTTTTTAAGATCATGGAATGTGGTGTCTTGGGAAGGTCCCCAAACAAATGGTGCAATCTTCTTACTCAGTGCATGCAATGGTGATGACATGGTGCTAAAGTCCTTAACAATTCGATGATAGAAATCAGGCTAGGCCAAGGAAATTATGCACTTGTTGCAAATTGGTTGGTTGTGGCCAAGTTTTAATTGCGTAAATTTTACACTCATCAACTTGAACACCCTTAGAGGACACAATAAATCCCAAGAAGACAAGCTTGTCAACACGAAAAGTGCATTGTTCCATGTTTGCATAAAGTTGCTTATTTCTTAGAACTTGCAAGATGTCCCTAAGATGGATGACATGATCTTCAAGAGATTGACTAAACACAAGTATATCATCAAAGTATACCACAACACATATGCCAATATATTTGTGAAGAACATAGTGCATCACACGCATAAAGGTGCTAGGTGCTTGAGATAAGCCCATAGGCATGACTAACCATTCATACCAACCGAATTTGGTTTTGAAAGTCGTTTTCCATCCATCACCCTCTTGCATGTGAATTTGATAGTAACCACTTTTAAGGTCAATTTTTTAGAAAATTGTGGACCACTAAGTTCATCTAGCATGTCATCAAGGCGTGGAATGGGGTGTCGGTAGCGAACAGTGATAGCATTTATGGATCGGCAATCGGAACATGTGGAAAAACTACTGGATTTCTTGGGAACAAGAATAACTGGAACAACACATGGACTTAAGCTCTCACATACATACCCATTTCCCATGAGATGTTGCTCTTGTTGCCAGATCTCTTTGGTCTTGCCAGGGTTGACGTGGTATGGTGCCCTGTTCAGTGAAGGTGCATCGGGAATGAGGTCGATGTGATGTTCAATTCTGCGAAGTGGAGGAAGTCTGAGAGGTAGCTCATCAGGGAACACATCCACGAATTCCTGCAATAAATGAGACAACACCAAATGTAGATGTCGTGAAGTATTAGTCCTCACTGCCTCTTCTTTGCACACTAGTACAAAGTGAAGAACACTCGATGGGCTCTCACTCACATACCTCATGTCTCTTTTGGTGGCTAAAAGCACTAAGTTTTTCTTGTCTCTCATCATGGAGTCACTCAATTTTGGCTTGTGGCGCTCACTCTCTTTTTGGTTGTTCACTCTCTCACTATTATCTCCATGATGGATTGAAGCTTGCTTGTCAGCGATCACTTGACTTGGCAACATGGGTGGAAGCACGTACTCCTTGCCCTTCATCTTGAAGCTATAGTGATTGGTCTGTCTGTTGTGGATGACACCGCGGTCAAATTGCCAAGGCCTTCCTAAGAGGAGATGGCATACGGACATGGTAACCACATAAAACTCCAATGTGTCTTCATACGCGCCAATCTTGAAGGACACTTGAATGGTTCTGGAGTCACTAAGCCATTGGACCTTGTAGGGGCGACGGTGCTTCTTCTTCGAACATAACTCATCGCTTATCAAATTGTGGCAACTTCCATCATCGGTGATGACCTTGACGGAACGTCCATCGATGCTCGCTTTGGTATGGAAGATATGGCATCATTGATCTTCATCTTGTTGGTATTGAAGTGTCAAGACCTTGGAGACAACGAGAGCGGGGCTTGAGTCATTGTCACAAAAGACTTGAGCGTCTTGATCTTCATTCACTTGATGGTGCATGGCCAAGTGCTCTAGTGCTTCCATTTCTTCTTCGCTCATGGAATCATAGGTGCCTGAAAGCACAAGTGCTCCCTGGGTGATTTTGGTAATTCATGACAACATATCTCTTGTTGGACTAATACTTCTACCTAGTGCATTTCAAATATGTTCAACACTAGAGTGGCATGGACATGGATAAGAGGATGTCGAACCCCTTCAAGATGATAAGGACAAATATTGGCAAAAGCTCAAGACTCTACATTTTCCATTTTAGTGATACAAGATCACATTGAGTCCATAGGAAAGCCAATACTATTAAAAGGGGATGAGGTGTTGCTTAATGACTTGCTTGCTCAAAGTGCTTAGTGATATGCTCCAAAACCCTCAGCCACTTTCTCACATCCACATATGTCCCAAACCTAAATGTCAAACTCGGCCCCACCGATTTGATCTATCCGGCGCCACCGAGTTTCATCTAATCCAGCCACTGCCAAACCCTAGTCACTTCGGTCTCACCATTGGGACCTCGGTCTCACAGAGATGGGCTTGCAAACTCTCTGTGATCTATTGCAACATATTCGGTCTAATCGAGTTTGTTCAATCGGTCCACCGAGTTTGCTTGACCAATCCTCTGTTTACTTATTACCAAAATCGGTCTCACCGAGTTTGAATAATCGGTCAAACCGAGTTGAGGTTTTACCCTAACCCCTGCACATCGGTCCCACCGGGATGACTATATCGGTCCCACCGAAAACTCTAACGTTCATATTTTTACCTGGATCGGTCTGACCGAGTTTGCTGATTCGGTCCCATCAAGTTTGGGAATCTGTGTGTAACAGTTAGATTTTGTGAGGAGGCTATATATACCCCTCCACACATTCCTCATTCAAGAGGAGAGCCATCAGAACGTACCTACACTTCCACTACTCATCTTCTGAGAGAGAACCACCTACTCATGTGTTGAGACCAAGATATTCCAATCCTACCATATGAATCTTGATCTCTAGCCTTCCCCAAGTTGCTTTCCACTCAAATCATCTTTCCATCATAGCCAAATCTGTGAGAGAGAGTTGGGTGTTGAGGAGACTATCATTTGAAGCACAAGAGCAAGGAGTTCATCAACAACACAACATCTATTACCTTTTGGAGAGTGGTGTCTCCTATATTTGTTAGGTGTCACTTGGGAGCCTCCGTCAAGATTGTGGAGTTGAACCAAGGAGTTTGTAAGGCAAGGAGATCGCCTACTTCATGAAGATCTACCCTAGTGAGGCAAGTCCTTCGTGGGCGATGGCCATGATGGAATAGACAAGGTTGCTTCTTCATGGACCCTTCATGGGTGGAGCCCTTCGTGGACTTGCGCAACCGTTACCCTTCGTGGGTTGAAGTCTCCATCAACGTGGATGTACGATAGCACCACCTATCGGAACCACGCCAAAAATCTCCGTGTCTCCAATTGCGTTTGCACACTCCAATCCCATCCCTTTACTTTCTTGCAAGTTGCATGCTTTACTTTCCGTTGCTCATATACTCTTTGCATGCTTGCTTGAATTGTATAGTGTATGCTTGAAATTGTGTTAATCTACCACCTCAACTTGAAAAACTTAAAAATTGCCAACTTTGTTTGTTGAGGGTCTAATCACCACCCCTCCCTCTAGACACCTCTTCTCGATCCTTTCAATGCCGTCATCATTGGAGATCACGATGCGCCTAGTGGGACATTGGTATGTCTTGTGGCCTTGTCCTTGACAAGTGAAACATTGAATGTAACTTGTCTTGGTGGTCTTATCTGTTGGAGTAGTCGATGATGAAGCCTTTGGCTTATAGTTGCTTGTAATACGAGTGCGACTCGAAGATGTTGAAGGCTTCTTGTAGCTTGACTTGTCACCGTTGCTTGGTGAAGCTTTAGTTGTTGTAGAAGGTGTTGTAGTCCAAACTTGATTGTATGAACCATAGATCTTGCAAGAGTACTTGGCGTACTTGAGGTCATCTTGCACTTATCGCTTCGCCTTGGTGGCTTGGTGCACAAGCTCGAGGAGGTTGGTGTAAGGTTGGAAATCGGTGATTTTCTTGACGGGATGGTTGAGTCCATTCAAGAATCATACCATAGTTTGCTCCTCATCTTCCGTGACATTGGCTCGTATCTTGCAATTTCCATCTCTTTGTAGTAGTCTTCAATAGACTTGATGCCTTGCTTGAGGAGTTGCTTGAAGAGATCACGGCTATAGTGTGTAGGCACAAAATGCACTCTCATGATCTTCTTCATTTGATCCCATGTTGTGATGGAAGGATCGCCTTTCTCGCGGCGCCGCTCGAGGGATTCCATGGCGATCCTTGTTTCCTCTTCGTAATTCTGAAGACAAAATATCTTGTCGACCTTCAATGCCCATGAGAGGTAGTCTTTGGGATCACTGCTTCCAGAGAACTTAGGCATGTTGAACTTGAGTTTGCTATAGCATTGCTCTTCATTGTGTTGGGGGTGCTGACGATGTCGCTCTTGTCGTGGAGGTGGGTTTTCAAACACTTGGTCCTCGTGCTCCGCTTGATTATCTTGATGTTGAGGGCGTGGGATATGTGTCTGGTTCCTCACTTCTTAGCGCTCCTCAAGATGTGTGGCTTCCTGTTATTGCTCTCAGCGAAAGGCCTCTTCTTGTTCATGCACACAGTGGTCACGCTCGTTGACGACGTGAGTTGCTTTGCATGGAGCATGTTGAGCTTCAAGGGCTTGTTCCTCACGGTGTTGTTGTTCTTGTGGAGAGCATCGCAGTCTTGGTTTTCTTGTTCTTGGCATTGTGGAGCTTGCTCTTGGTGATGGTTGCGTTCATGCTCGTGAAGGCGGTCTTGTAAACCATTTCCATGGAATGGCTTTTATGGAGCTTGATGATCTTCATGGTCTTGGCGATGATGTGAATGAGCTCGGGGATACTTGCATCTGAAGATGTATCCAAAGAGTGTCGGCTTGAGTGGCGTCGTCTTGCTGATGACAATGTTGAGGAATCACGGTTGACCATCATGGTGCGAAAATCTTCCATTTGAGTTGTCATCTCGGTGTCCAGGTAGTCCTGTGTTCTTGCTTCGGATTGTCGCAAGTCGATGATGAGTTGCTTGATGTGGTCACCCAAAGCTTCATTCTCTTGATGCAATGCTTTGTGCATCCCAAACAATTGACTCTTGGTGATGTAGTTGTACGTCTCCTCTTCTTGCTCATCGAAGAGTGGGTTGGTAGAAGTGCTCGGCCTATCCATCATTCTTAATCAAATTGTGAGTGGAAGCAAGGAAAGAAATAAACTAAATGTACCTTAACCAATGTTTAAGATGGATCAATGATCACCAATATGGTATGATTGAAGTAGCACAATTGGTACCGGATATTGACAATCTCACACCTACACAAGTAAAGCTTTTGGAGTAGCTTGGTGAGTATGGTGGCACAAAATTTATGCAATTATTAGCAAGATTCAATATTGTTGAAAGAGATTCACAAATTCGCAAGTGAAACCTAGACCAGTGACAATGAGTGGCACACGGAAACACACACACGGATAGATAATTGGGGTTGTGCAATGAAAAAATGAGCACAAAATGTGGATTCCATGAAAAATGCTTGTGTTGCACAACTCTAGAGAGACGCTAGCACAATTGCTCAATAGGCGAGATACGACACTTGTGCACAAAACCTATGAGAACGAAACATAATGAATTTCTATCCAATTATTCCATTTATGTATGGTTCTCGGCGAACTCTCACGATGAGCAAAGATGATCAAGTATGGCAATTTAATATGCAATGCAGCGATGTTATGGCTATTGCTTACAAGCTCTTTGTTTGTCTTTTCTTTTGCTTAAAAGCTTTTCTAACTTTTGATATTTTCCTTTGGACACTTATGCAAAATGATCGCACCAAGATAGCAATGGTGTATATGCGGGAACAAATTATGACAATGATACAATGATCTATGCACGCTATGATAGCTATGCAGAATGTGTATCACTAAAGTGCACAAGTAACATTGTCCGACAACACTCAATGGCTAGTCTCAAGAGATAAGTGATGCAAAATTGGCTCGGGGGGTTAACAATGCAATGGTAAGGGAGATGTACAAGTGATGTCGGCGAGGTTACTGTCCTTACTTACGGTTGCAGTGTCAAAATGATGAAGTGGTCGTTGTCGATGTCAAATCTATGGTGAAGTTGAGCGGCAGCGGTGTCGATAGTGAACCGTTCCTAAGTAGTCGAAACATGTTAGGAAACTGAAACCATGAACTCAATTTCTTAAATGGCAAAACGTGGCATAAATGTGGTTTGTTGGGGAATTCCATGGTCGTATGCGGAAGAGATGGTGGAAAACCCGGTCAAACATTGCCAAAATTAGGTGGTGGTGGAGATGTTGGCTGCGAGGCACCGGATGTCTGAGTGTCGGGCCGGATGTCATGGGTGGCGATCCATGGATGAACGTGGGGAAAAGAAAAATTCAGGCAAAAGTTGTGAGAATTTCATGGATGGGAACTGGGGAAAAGTTGTGGGAAGCTAGATCCACTAGTAAATGACAAATTGATGGAAATCAACTAAACATCATCAAACCAACAAATCACAAAAAATGGCATGGCTCTTTTTGTGGGGATTTTTTTAATTTGACAAAACACACAAAATTGGGGCTAGAAAGTGGAGGGGAAGACTCCTATGTGTGAATCAACCTTGGCTATGATCCAACATGTTGTAGGGTGGAACCCTAATGGTCGATATTTTCACACTTGGAGGGGAAAGAGAGAAAATCAAAGAGAAACACAAGATGAACACTCAAATAGACAAGATCCAATCACACATGTGCTAAATCCACATACACATAAAGGAGATACAAGGATCCAAAGTCAACACAAGAGGATACAAACGTAACTAGTTCATCCCAATCCTTGAAGGAGAGAGGTCTTGAATCCTAGAAGGATGTGACAGCTCGGATTTTGCCTTCTCTCTTTTTCCGGACTTGATTTGTCTTTGCTTTGGATTTGAGTTTTAGGAATCAATTCAAATGGACTTATCACTTGGGCATGCCCTTGAATTTCACCCAAGTGACCCATCTACCTCTCGTTCAACCTCATTTCTCTGAAAACCCCTAAAATGCCCCAATGGATATTTTTCATAAAAGAAAAATATTCATTTTCCTTCTGAAAACTCATTTCAGAAACTAGTACTCCAAAGCAACCCCTATTTTTATTGCTCCAAAAATCTTGAGATAATTCCTGAATTTTCTTTGAACCTTGACCCACCTCCCTGAGCAAAAATATTACATGACTTTTTGTAATATTTTTGCTACAGAAAATCATTTCCCTTCTGGCACAAAAATGCACTTTGTACAGCAAGTGTATTTTTCCTTGATCCTTTGGAGATGGTTTTTCTTGAACCTCAACCCTCCTAAGTAACCCTTAACCCTAGGAGATCAGCCCTAATGACCTTCTAGAAGCCCCCCAAACTTGGCGACCAAGTTTCGGTCCAGAAACTTGCCAGCAAGCCAGAGTCACATCTGGTGGGCTTGGCATTGAGTCTTCACCTTTCCTAGACTAAACACTACATGGACTACAGCACAGACAAGGTTTGGCTGCGCATGGCCATTGTTTTGACCATGCCAGGGTGGTGACCGCGTGTGGACACGGGGCTTGGCATGTGTTCGACGCGCTCTGCGTCGCGCCAGTTCCTCTGTTCAGCGCATGGTCGAACTAGAGCTCGCCGATGACTGCCACGCCGCGCCACCAGCTTCGTCTCTTCACCCTTGACCCCTCCTTGGTGCTCGTCGATGCAGGAGACGCTGCAGCGAGCACGGGCACGTCGCGGCTGTCGGTGTCAAAACCGGCGAATCTTGGGTAGGGGGTCCCGATCTGTGCGTCTTAGGCTAATGGTAACAGGAGGCAGGGAACACAATGTTTACCCAGGTTCGGGCCCTCTCGATGGAGGTAAAACCCTACTTCCTGCTTGATTGATATTGATGATATGAGTAGTACAAGAGTTGATCTACCACGAGATCGTAGAGGCTAAACCCTAGAAGCTAGCCTATGATGATTATGATTGTGATCGTCCCTCTAAGGACCAAACTCTCCGGTTTATATAGACACCGGAGAGGGCTAGGGTTTACATGGAGTCGGTTACAAGGAAGGAGATATAATATCTGGATTGCTAAGCTTGTCTTCCACGCAAAGGATAGTCCCATCCGGACACGAGACGGAGTCTTGAGTCTTGTATCTTCATGCTCCAACAGTTCGGACAGAGTATACAGTTCGGCTGTCGGGATACCCCCTTATCCAGGACTCCCTCAGTAGCCCCTGAACCAGGCTTCAATGACGATGAGTCCGGCGCGTAGTTTTGTTTTCGGCATTGCAAGGCGGGTTCCATCTCCGAATACTCCGAAGTATTTATTGAACACTCAGACCGTGTTCGGATCTGCAAGATGATCTTCATGTACCACTGTAGAGAGGATGGCGTTTAACAAATGTAATCTGCTGACAACTTTTTAGACAACATGACATGTCATTACGGTCGGGTCATTATTCAAACCATTTTCCCACAACCATCCACAACGCATATAGCGAGGCGGTTTCCTTGACACGTCTTGACAAAGCAGAGATCGTGTCCCCTTATTACGGGATTTCCATCAATACGGGTGTGGGTAACCCAACCGCGCAATCAATCATGGCATTTGGGAAACAAGCAATTTTCAACGGGAAAGTGGGGAGGCGCATCGTCCGTCGCCTCTATAAAGAGATAAGGATTCCCCATTTTCACCCACGCCTTCTTCCTTCTCTGCTTATCCATTCCCACACCCTCGAGCTCCAGCGCCCTGGTTCACGCCTTCTCCGCACAGCCAAACATGTCCGGAGCAGGAGGCAAGTGAGTGACCTCTACCTTGAAGGAGGTGCATATCACGAAGCTCCGGGCGGCCGGGTACTTGGCCGCAGACATCACGCACCGGCTGCCGAACAAACGGCAGGTCCCTCCAACTCCGGAACCCCATGAGAGGGTTGTCTTCCTCGCCCACTTTATGCATGGACTGGGATTTCCACTTCATCCCTTCATCTGCGGACTCATGTTCTACTACGGGCTAGATTTCCACGATCTAGCCCCGGATTTCGTCCTCAACATTTCGGCGTTTATCATCGTATGCGAGGCCTTCCTCCGCATCAGGCCTCACTTCGGCATGTGGCTACAAATCTTTTGCGTGAAGCCGAAGATCGTGAGTGGCCAGCAAGCGGAGTGCGGAGGCGCCATGGTGGGCAAGATGCCCCACGTCACCTGGCTTGACGGATCCTTCACGGAGACCATGAAAGGGTGGCAGTCAGGGTGGTTCTACATCACCGAGCCGCGCGACGCCAACTGGGCGGTGGCCCCCGAATTCCAATCCGGAGCCCCCATGCGGCTCACCTCCTGGGAAAGGAAGGGCCTGGCCTGGGGCGAACCTGCAGAGCTAATCGGACTCCAGAACTGCATCAAGAATATGAAGGACAAGAAAATCAAGGTTGTCAATGTGGTCCAGGTCATGCTTGTCCGCCGGATTCTTCCGTGCCAAAGACGGGCTTTTAATCTGTGGGAGTTCGTCTCGGCCGAACACCATATGCTTCAAAAGCTTTACGGCATGACGCACAAGGGCGCCTGGAAGGCGCTGTTCAAGGCCTCCAAAGTACCTCCTCCTATATCCGAGGATCGCGGGCTCCACGTCGCGCGGCCCCCCCGTCCGGTGAGTTTTCTGACTTCCACCGGATTCAGTTCTTCCCAATGTATTCATGGGGGAATCTTAAGTCATCGTGCGCATTTGATCAGGAGTATGTGGAGACGGCGCAGTGGATCGACTGTCCAGCTCCACTGCCAGAAGGCCCGACGGATGCTCTCCTAACGGAGATGCTAGTCCCGGCGCCTTACAAGGCGCTGGATAATAAGGCCGAAAAGAAGACCCCGGAGACCAGGGAAGGTCTCCGGCATAAAGTTGTACCGGAGGCCTCGTCCGAAGACGACGAGGCACACTCCTCTCCCAAAGGGGAGGAAGAAGAGGAAGAGGATGCCCCATCCGGAGAGGATGGGGGACCTAAGATGGCGGGCCAGGGGACCGAGAAGGGTCCCCGGCGCAAGGCCGCTATACCCTTGTCGTCCGAAGACGACGAGGCAGATTCCTCCCGCGGAGGCGGGGGGAAATACGAAGGGACTCTACCTCCCCGTACTGGGGAGGAGAAGAAGAGGAAAGTCGCCCCGGAGGGGGAGGCTAGGACGCCCAAGAAGGGAAGGGTGTCCCTTCCGGATTACTCCGCCACTGCCGCCCATAGCGAGGAGGAGTGGCTGCCTAGGGGGGAGCCCCTAGTAAGATCGTAAGTATTCGCACTCTTTTATATTTTAGTGCGACTTTGCTTCATAGTCCTGTTATAACGCCGAATATGTATGCAGTCCAGTCAGGGTCCATCCCGAGGTATCGTCTTCGGATGGGTCCTTGAGTGATTCAGCGATGAACTCGCTCCCGACGGCCACTACTCCTCAACCTGCATATGACACGGAGGTGTTGTCCCAAAGGCTCCCAGAGCAGGGGGAGGTGACTCTGGAGACGCCCCAAGGCGGAGTTCCAGATGCCGGACACGCAGGGTACAAGATCCCCGCGGAGCGTGTCGATGAGAGCCGCAGCAAGCCGGGCTCTCAGGAGGATACCGTGCCGGAACCTTCAATGGTTCCGGATGCGGGCAGGCGGCCCCTCGCTAGGGAGGGCGAGCCGTCCGTGCCGATGACTTCCGCTATGCCAGAGGCGCCGGATATTCTGCTGGAAGCGCTTCGCGGCGCTTCCATGGATGAAGAGCACCGTACTCTTATGAGTGCGGTGATTCAGAAGGTTCTGTCTGCCAAGAGCGGACTAACCGAAGCCTGCACTAGCCTCCTGACAGGCTTTGAGGTAAGTAATAAAATGTGTGAATTTACCACCCGATAGGTAGTAGCCCCTGATACTCTGTTTGGTGTTCGGAAAGAAAAGCCAAACAGAGGGTCCATTATAATCCGCAGGAGTTTAATAGTAAGTGTGCATGTGAATAAGCAGGCAGTGCTGCTTGCTGCTGCTGTCCGCACAGCCGAGGTCGCCGAACTGAAACGGGACCTAGAGCAGGCGCTGGGAGAGCTCGGCCTCACGAAGAGGCAGCTCGAAGAGAACAAAGGTAAGTGGTACCCCGTTCGCATATAATGAAGGATAGATAAAATTGGTTATTCTAACGACAAAGCGTCGTGACTTTGTAACAGGGGCCACCATCGTGGTGGCGTCTCTGAAGAAAGCGCTGTCCGAGGCCGAGGACAAAGCGGCTCTAGAGTGCAAGGAGCACGAGAAGCAAGATGCTAGAGTGGGCGAGGTACAGCAAGAGCTCCAAGAGCTCGGCAAGAAGTTCGACTCCCTGGAGCATGATCTTAAGATGAAAGAGACTTAGCTTGCGAAGGCCCTTGTGAGTGTGAAAGACGCCAAGGCCGAAGCCAAAAAGGCACAACAGGAAATCCAGGCGGCCAAGAAGATAGCGGCAGGTAAGACATTCTTTATGCAAAGCAAGCATGTGGAGGAGGCGTTTCTTTTACTTACCCGAATTCGGAGCTCTCTGATGTCTACTACACAACCTTCTTCTTGTAGACGTTGTTGGGCCTGCAAGTGCATCGGTTTGTAGGACAGTAGCAAATTACCCTCAAGTAGATGACCTAAGGTTTATCAATCCGTCGGAGGCGTAGGATGAAGATGGTCTCTCTCAAACAACCATGCAACCAAATAACAAAGAGTCTCTTGTGTCCCCCAACAACACACCCAATACAATGGTAAATTGTATAGGTGCACTAGTTCGGCGAAGAGATGCTGATACAAGTGCAATATGGATAGTAGATATGGGTTTTTGTAATCTGAAAATATAAAAATAGCAAGGTAACTAATGATAAAAGTCAGCGTAAACGGTATTGCAATGATAGGAAACAAGGCATAGGGTTCATACTTTCACTAGTGCAAGTTCTCTCAACAATAATAACATAGATAGATCATATAACAATCCCTTAACATGCAACAAAGAGTCACTCCAAAGCCACTAATAGCGGAGAACAAACAAAGAGATTATCGTAGGGTACGAAACCACCTCAAAGTTATTCTTTCGGATCGATCTATTAAAGAGTTCGTACTAGAATAACACCTTAAGACACAAATCAACCAAAACCCTAATGTCACCTAGATACTCCATTGTCACCTCAAGTATCCGTGGGCATGATTATACGATATGCATCACACAATCTCAGATTCATCCAACCAACACAAAGTACTTCAAAGAGTGCCCCAAAGTTTCTACCGGGGAGTCAAGAAAACATGTGCCAACCCCTATACATAGGTTCATGGGCGGAACCCGCAAGTTGGTCACCAAAACATACATCAAGTGGCACGTGATATCCCAATGTCACCACAGATAAACACGGCAAGACATACATCAAGTGTTCTCAAATCAAAGACTCAATCCGATAAGATAACTTCAAGAGGGAAACTCAATTCATCACAAGAGAGTAGAGGGGGAGAAACATCATAAGATCCAACTATAATAGCAAAGCTCGCAATACATCAAGATTGTGTGAAGTCGAGAACACGAGGGGGAGAGAGAGAGATCAAACACATAGCTACTAGTACATACCCTTAGCCCCGAGGGTGAACTACTCCCTCCTCGTCATGGAGAGCGTCGGGATGATGAAGATGGCCACCGGTGATGGGTTCCCCCTCCGGCAGGGTGCCGGAACGGGCTCCTGAGAGGTTTTTGGTGGCTACAGAGGCTTGCGGCAGCGGAACTCCGGGTCTATCTTGATATTCGATGGTTTTAGGGTACGTAGGCTTATATAGGCGAAAGAAGTCGGTCGGGAGGTGCTCGAGGGGCCCACGAGACAGGGGGGCGCGCCCTCCTATCTCGTGGCTGCCTCGAGGATCTTCTGACGTGAACTCCAAGTCTCCAGGATCATATTCTTCCAAAAAATCATGCTGCCGAAGGTTTCATTCCGTTTGGACTCCGTTTGATATTCATTTCCTTCGAATACTGAAACAGGCAATAAAATAGCAATATGGGCTGGGTCTCCGGTTAATAGGTTAGTCCCAAAAGTAATATAAAAGTGTATAATAAAGCCCATAATCATTCAAAACAGATAATAAAATAGCATGAATGCTTCATAAATTATAGATACGTTGGAGACGTATCAGCATCCCCAAGCTTAATTCCAACTCGTCCTCGAGTAGGTAAATGATAAAAGAAAGAATTTATGAAGTGTGAATGCTAGCAGGTGCACAAGTTTGATCAATGATAATTTCAATCACCTTTTCTAGCATGATAATATGTCATAACAGTAGATCATCTCATAAAACTTCTCACGATAAAGTAACAAACAATTCACATGTCAAAGCATAGACCATAAACTTTCTTGAAAACTAGCAAATTTCATTCTTAGTCATCAAACAATTGCAATTCATCTTATTTTCAGGAATAGCAAACTCCACGTACTCAACTATCATATAGTCTTCTACAATTGCTAACACTCACGCAATACTAATGGTTATGGAGTTTTAATCGGACACTGAGAAAGATAGGGGCTTATAGTGTTGCCTCCCAACGTATTCACCTTTGGGTGATGTCAATAATAATAGTTCATGCTAACTTACATCCAATTGGATATATATATATCAGGATCTTCCCAACACAAGGTGCTTGCCAAAGGATAAAATGAAAAAGGGAAAGGTGAAGATAGCCTTGACTCTTGCATAAAGTAAAAGACATAAAGTAAAAGATAGGCCCTTCGCGGAGGGAAGCAGAGGTTGGCATGCGCTTTTAGGGTTGGATACACAAAATCTTAATGCGAAAGAACGTCACTTTATATTGCCCCTTGTATATGGACCTTTATTATGCAGTTCGTCACTTTTATTGCTTCCATAACAAGATCGTACAAAGCTTATTTTCTCCGCACTAATAAGTCATGCATATTTAGAGAGCAATTTTATTGCTTGTACCGATGACATCTTACTTGAAGGATCTTACTCAATCCATAGGTAGGTATGGTGGACTCTCATGGCAAAACTGGGTTTAAGGATATTTGGAAGCACAAGTAGTATCTCTACTTGGTGCAAGGAATTTTGGCTAGCATGAGGGGGAAAGGCAGGCTCAACATGTTTGAATGATCCATGACAATATACTTTAACTGAGATATCGGAAAACATAAACCATTACGTTGTCTTCCTTGTCCAACATCAACTCTTTAGCATGTCATACTTAATGAGTGCTCCCAATTATAAAAGATGTCTATGAAAGTGTATTTATATGTGAAATCTCTCTTCCTTCAATATTCTTTCATGAATTGTTCAAATGACCAATACAATGCTTGCTAACCTTCAATAAATTTATAACCTCTACTTCTTAGACGTGAAGTCATTACTCCCCATGGGATAAGCAAATGAAACATATATAATTTCAGATTTATGACATTCAACTCATTCAACCATTTACTCATAGGATATAAGTGAAGCACACAAGTAAATGACAAACTACTCCAACAAGATATAAATGAAGATCAATGAGTAGCTAAATAATCATGTAACTATGTGAAGACTCTCTCTCATTTAAGAATTTCAGATCTTGGTATTCTAATCAAACATCAAGCAAAGCAAAACAAAATGACATTGCAAGGATAGCACAACTCATGTGATGAAGCAAAAACTTAGGCTCAACCGATACTAACCGATAGTGGTTGAAGATGAAAGGAAGCTTAGATGCTTGAGACTTCTTGAAATATTATATTGGGGTGCCTTGGACATCCCCAAGCTTGAGCTTTTGTGTCTCCTTAATTCCTCTCATACCATGGTTTCTCTTTTTATCAAAAGCTTCATCCACACCAAACTCAACAAGAACTCGTGAGATAGGTTAGTATAAACCAATGCAAAACCTTATCATTTTCTACTGTAACAAATCACTAAAATTATTATTCAACATTGCATACTAAATGCCTCTGCATATTTAATACTCCTATCCTCAAATAGAATCATTAAACAAGCAAACATATGCAAACAATGCAACCATAACAGCAATCTGTCAAAACAGTATAGTCTGTATAGAATGCAAGATTCATAAAACTTTCCTAACTCCAAAAATTATGAAATAAAATTACCACTGTAGTAAATTTATCAGATCTCAATATGCAAAAAGTTTCAACATTATACCATCCTCTGAATTTTCTAGGGAATTTTTGCAACAGCGGTAAACTTTCTGTTTTCAAACAGCAACATGTATACTAGCAAAATAAGCATGGCAAAGGCTATCCTTGACTTTTTTAATGAAACTAAAGATGCAAAAAATTAATCTAAATAACATAAAACAAATACTAGCAATAGAAAATGACGCTCCAAGCAAAACACATATCATGTGGTGAATTAAAATATAGCTCCAAGTAAAGTTACCGATGAACGAAGATGAAAGAGGGGATGCCTTCCGGGGCATCCCCAAGCTTAGGCTCTTGGTTGTCCTTGAATATTACCTTGGGGTGCCTTGGGAATCCCCAAGCTTAGGCTCTTTCCACTCCTTATTCCATAGTCCATCGAATCTTTTCCCAAAACTTGAAAACTCCACAACACAAAACTCAACAGAAAACTCGTAACCTCCGTTGGTATAAGGAAATAAAACCACCACTTAGGTACTGTAATGAACTCATTATAAATTCATATCGGTGTAATATCTACTGTATTACAACTTATCTATGGTTCATACCCTCCGATACTACTAATGGATTCATTAAAATAAGCAAACAACACATAGAAAACAGAATCTGTCAAAAACAGAACAGTCTGTAGTAATCTGTATCAAACGTATACTTATGGAACTCCAAAAATCATACCAAATTAGGAAGTCCTAAGAAATTTGTGTACCAATCTATATAAAAAGGAATCAGACCATAAGCACGTTTCTGTGAATTAACAAAACTAATTTACTGGGTGCAAAAGTTTCTGATTTTCAGCAGGATCAACACAACTATCACCGTAAGCTATCCTAAAGGTCTTACTTGGCACTTTATTGAAACAAATGCTATAAAACATGATTAATACAGTAGCATAATCATGTGGACATACAAAAACAGTAAGTATAAATATTGGGTTGTCTCCCAACAAGCGCTTTTCTTTAATGCCTTTCTAGCTAGGCATGATGATGACAATGATGCTCACATAAAAGATAAGAATTGAAACATAAAGGGAGCATCATGAAGCATATGACTAGCACATTTAAGTCTAACCCACTTCCTATGCATAGGGATTTTGTGATCAAACAACTTATGGGAACAATAATCAACTAGCATAGGAAGGTAAAACAAGCATAAGTTCAAAACTTTAAGCACATAGAGAGGAAACTTGGCATTATTGCAATTCCTACAAGCATATATTCCACCCTCATAATAATTTTCAGTAGCATCATGAATGAATTCAACAATATAACCAGCACCTAAAGCATTCTTTTCATGATCTACAAGCATAGAAAATTTATTACTCTCCACATAAGCAAATTTCTTCTCATGAATAGTAGTGGGAGAAAACTCAACAAAATAATTATCATGCGAGGCATAATCCAATTGAAAACTAAAATCACGATGACAAGTTTCATGGTTATCATTATTCCTAATAGCATACAAGTCATCACAATAATCATCATAGATAGCAACTTTGTTCTCATAATCAATTGGAACCTCTTCCGAAATAGTGGAATCATCACTAAATAAAGTTGACACTCTTCCAAATCCACTTTCATGTTCATCACAATAAGATTCAACATCCTCCAATATAGTGGGATCACTAATTCCTAAAGTTGACACTCTTCCAAACCCACTTTCATCAATATAATCATCATAAATAGGAGGCATGCTTTCATCATAATAAATTTGCTCATCAAAGCTTGGGGGACAAAATATATCATATTCATCAAACATAGCTTCCCCAAGCTTGTGGCTTTGCATATCATTAGCATCATGGATATTCAAGGAATTCATACTAACAACATTGCAATCATGCTCATCATTCGAAGATTCAGTACCAAGCATTTTAATGCACTCTTCTTCCAGCACTTGAGCACAATTTTCCTTTCCATCAAACTCACGAAAGATATTAAAAAGACGAAGCGTATGAGACAAACTTAACTCCATTTTTTTGTAGTTTTCTTTTATAAACTAAATTAGTGATAAAACAAGAAACAAAAAGATTCGATTGCAAGATCTAAAGATATACCTTCAAGCACTCACCTCCCCGGCAACGGCGCCAGAAAAGAGCTTAGTTGACGGGGTGTGAGTGAGTGCCGCTTACCTAGCCTCCCCGGCTGTCGGATTTCGGGTTCCGACAGACCCTTGAGGCTCGAACACTGGGGTGCACGCGGAGATTTCGCCCTCTACCTACCTGCGCCCCGCCGCCTCACTAGGATCTAAACTACGAAAGGAACAACACAAGAGACACAAGGTTTATACTAGTTCGGGCCACCATTGTGGTGTAATACCCTACTCTAGTTTGTGGTGTGGTGGATTGCCTCCTGGGCTGATGATGATGAACAATACAAGGAAGAACAGCCTCGCGAGGGCCTATTCTTGGCTGGGGCGATGAACTGCTAGGAGGAGTTCAGTTGCCCTTCTCTCTTGCTATGATGCTACTTGATTCTAGCTCCTGGATTCTAGATGCTAGATGCCTCTACCCTGGGGGTGGCTAGTCCTATTTATAGGCAAAGGCCCTGGGCCTCTTCCCAAATATTGAGCGGGAAGGGCGCCAACAATTGGCCATTTTGAAGGGGAACACCTGGTACACTTTTCCTGACTAAAGTTGGTCCTCGCCTGTCAAAGGCTCTGGTGGTGACGCCTGCTTGGGCTCCACAATGACTTCCTTCCTACCGTTGGGCGGGTCTTGGTCTTGTTGCACCGAAATAGATGCCTTTGCTTGATGCTCTCGCCTGCGCTTGCTCCCTTTGCACCAAAGAGGAAAGGAGGACACTGCACGGGCTGGCGCCCGCCTGGCGCCCTTGGTCGTCATGGCTTGCGTCATGGGCACCTCGTGAGGTACCCCACCTTGATCTCTCTGCCTCCTCGTGAGCCAGCCTGATGAGGCCGTGCTTGAGGAAGCTCCTTGTCGTCCACCCCGCGAGGCTTGGCCCCTCGCGAGGGTCTTGAGCTTGTGTTGATGAAGATGGGCCATGCTGGGCCCTCCCTTGAGCCACGCCGCAGGCCGCAGGCAGGCAAGTCTGGGGACCCCCATTCCCAGAACACCGACAGTAGCCCCCGGGCCCAAGGCGCGCCCGGACTTGGCCGAGCAGAGAGGCGAAAGGGCAAGTTCGAAGTGGCGCGGGCCCTAACAGCCTGTGGCCTCGGGCGCTGCGTGGCGGTTGATTGGACGTGGGCGTCTCCACTTCCCCATGACGCCTCGGCAACTGCACGAATTGACAAGTCCCTGCATGCAAAGCAGGTCATGATTACCTGCGATCGTGGAGGTCGGCGGTTGGCCTCCTATGGCTTTAAGTACGGCACAGCACGTGCCCTTCCAGTCTATCCCCTATTGCTTCTCCTTCTTCCCGGTCCTTGCCTCGTCTTGCTGCAATGGCTCTGTTCCGCCGGTTCTCTGCGGCAGAGAAGGGAAAGGCTCCCCGAGAGGGTCCTGGCCCGCTTCCGCCGAAGAAACGGCTAGCCCTCCGCCATCGGGGTGAGGGCGCCCATCAAGAAGTGTTGAGGCCCTGGTGCGAGCGGCCACCACCAGGGTTCCCGCTTCCCTTGTACGCCCACATCGAGGGCTCTGAAGGAGTCAATGCCGAACGCCACGGGCGGCGCCGCCGTCGGCACCGGCGGGTCACGAAGGTGTGCGTCTTTCCTCCTGGAGTCCACGCCGAGGGCTCCTCCCGAGAGTTCGTGCTTCACACCGCCATGCCTCCACAGCCTTGGATTCGCCTTCCTCCTTTCTTCGCCTCCGTCATCCCGCAGGGGGAACTCCTGGGGCTCTGGCTGCAGCACGCAGGCTGCAGCACCCTCGCGACCGGGGCAGAGGTCGCGGTCGTTGCCCCGGGCGAGGCCTTCATGAGTCGAGGCTGGGGCGAGATCGCCCGGGTCTGCAGGACAAGGGGAGCCCTCGCGATCCACCTGGAGTACGATGGTGCTTCGGTGATGTTTGAGGGAGTCCTGGACTAGGGGGTGTCCGGATAGCCGGACTATCATCATCGGCCGGACTCCAAGACTATGAAGATACAAGATTGAAGACTTTGTCCCGTGTCCGGATGGGACTTTCCTTGGCGTGGAAGGCAAGCTTGGTGATACGGATATGTAGATCTCCTACCATTGTAACCGACTCTGTGTAACCCTAGCCCTCTCCGGTGCCTATATAAACCGGAGGGTTTTAGTCCATAGGACGAACAACCATTACAACAATCATACCGTAGGCTAGCTTCTAGGGTTTAGCCTCCTTGATCTCGTGGTAGATCCACTCTTGTACTACCCATATCATCAATATCAATCAAGCAGGAGTAGGGTTTTACCTCCATCGAGAGGGCCCGAACCTGGGTAAAAACATCATGTCCCTTGTCTCATGTTACCATCCGCCTAGACGCACAGTTCGGGACCCCCTACCCGAGATCCACCGGTTTTGACACCGACATTGGTGCTTTCATTGAGAGTTCCTCTGTGCCGTCACCGATAGGAAGGATGCCTCTTCCCGTCTTTAAAGACGGTATCTTCGCCAAAGGAGCCTTGGCCGCCGGCCAAACTATCCGGCTGGGTGGTTTTCTCATGACCGCCTGTCCGGCCACCGCTTCAACGATGACCTCTCGGGTCATCAAAAGCAATCTTCACGTCAGCTTAGAATTTGCCAAGCAGTTGGATCCAATAGAGCTCTCGTCCGTAAACGAGCTCTTGGATCGCATCGCCACCCTGGGAGTCGCTACAGACTACAATCAGATTGGGCTTAAAACCGATCTGAGAGAGATTAACTCTCCCCAGGTTACCCACCATGTTGCGGTGGTAGAGGAACAACGCGGCGACTCTTCTTCTGTATTGAAAACTAGTCATGTCCGGACTCCCGAACCCTCCATGCCGGATTCCCGCGGAGGGACGGACTTCGATCAAGCACTGAACCTAAAGTCAGGCATCGGACCAGACTCGTTGGACAACGTCCAGCAATCCAAGCTTCCAAATTCGGAAACTTTTCGGCCCTTGAGCCTCGAGATGGGTAGGGTTCCGGACTCGATTCCACCCACCCACCCAGACATATGTGATCTATCTCAAATCCGGCAAGAGCCCGCTAAAACAATACATCATTACTGGGCCAGATTCCTCCTGGTTATGGACAGGATAAAGGACTGCCGAGAGGAAAATGCAATTTCAATTTTCTGCAATAATTGCACGGATGAGGGAATCTTGAACACTGTCAGTCGC
Organism: Triticum dicoccoides; assembly: GCF_002162155.2. Classification (NCBI taxonomy): domain Eukaryota; kingdom Viridiplantae; phylum Streptophyta; class Magnoliopsida; order Poales; family Poaceae; genus Triticum; species Triticum dicoccoides. Next base: position 124,307,825 of record NC_041389.1, read on the forward strand.
CATGAAATTACACGCTTCGCCGATCTGGCGTCCATAGTACGAAAGTACTGTGCGATGGAGAGTTTCCGGAAAACTGAAACTAAGTTTTGGGACAATCCGGCCCCGAATACAACCCTAGTCCGAAACAAAAGGGTGAATCACACTCAGGCATCAGGTACAAAAACCAAAAAGCAAAAACCCCATAAAGGGCACGGAACCGTACTGGAGGGTTGGCTCAGCGGACCCTGTAAAATTCACAGTACAGAAGGCGCCACTCCAACACATAGCCTTCGAGCATGTTGGATACTGCGGCAGGTGGCCAAAAGTGGCGAAGAGCTTCTAGCCCCGGAGAACCACTCCAACAGCACCAGTACGGTGTCAACAGTCTTCGAGACTTTCGCATCAAATAATATGCGGAAACGAACAATCCGCAACCTCGCCGAAGTCTACCAAGTAGCAACAACAAATCCATGGAGCGACACGGCCATCACCTTCAACGCCAGCGACGAACCTAAATTCCGAACAGCCCGAGCACCAGCCGCATTGGTCCTCAGTCCAATAGTGGACGGCTTTCGTCTCACCAAGGTACTCATGGATGGCGGCAGCGGATTAAACCTCATCTACGAGGAAACTCTTCAAAAAATGGAAATAGACTGGAGCCGCATTGAGCGAAGCAGCACAACCTTTAGAGGAATAATCCCTAGCCGGGAAGCACGCTGCACAGGAAAAATCACACTTGATGTGGTGTTCGGCTCACCGGACAATTACAGGTCCGAAGAGGTCACGTTCCAAGTGGCCCCGTTCAGCAGTGGATATCACGCTATATTAGGACGAGAGGCATTCACAATTTTTCAAGCCATACCCCATTACGGGTACATGAAGCTTAAGATGCCCGGGCTCGGCGGAATAATCACTCTCATTAGTGATCCGGACACAGCACTCCGCGCCGAAAACAAGACAGCCGCATTAGCCCTGGAGGCACTATCCGAAGCCCTAGCGGCAGAGGAACTCACTGCGCTGCGCTCTACGGTAAATAAGGATGATGGGATACTTGATAAGAGATCCAAGTCCACCTCCTTTAAACCAGCTGATGAAATAGTCAAATTCCAGGTCCATCCAACGGACCCAACAAAGACGGCCTCCATCGGGGCACAGTTGAACCCTGATGTAGACGCTGCACTACGAGAATTCCTTCGGGAAAATTGGGACATTTTTGCCTGGCACCCTTCAGATATGCCAGGAATCCCACGCAGATTGGCAGAACACAGCCTAAACATCCTAAAAGGATTCAAGCCAGTCAAACAAGCTCTTCGGCGATTTTCCGAACCCAAAAGACAGGCATTGGGAGAAGAGCTAGCCAAACTACTGGAAGCCGGATTCATCAGAGACATCAAACATCCGGACTGGCTAGCAAACCTGGTAATGGTACCAAAGATGGATAAATCCTGGCGCCTATGTGTCGATTTTAAAGACCTCAACAAGGCCTGCCCAAAGGATCCCTTCCCCCTTCCCCACATCGACCAAATAATCGATGCTACTGCAGGGCATGATTCATTGTGCTTCCTTGACGCATACTCCGGCTACCATCAAATCAAGATGGCAGAGGCGGACCAAGCCGCAACGGCATTTATTACTCCATATGGACCATTTTGCTTCAACACGATGCCCTTCGGACTCAAAAACGCCGACGCAACATATCAGCGCATGATTCAGACATGTCTGGCTACCCAGATCGGCAAAACAGTAGAGGCATACGTAGACGACGTAGTCGTCAAAACCAAACACGTCGAAACTCTAGTAGACGATTTGAGGCTCACATTCGACAACCTCCGAGCATATGACATCAAGCTGAATCCGAAAAAATGCGTTTTCGGCGTACCAGCCGGAAAGCTCCTGGGCTTCATTGTATCCAGTAGTGGAATTGAAGCAAACCCAGCCAAGATCCGAGCTCTGTCACAGCTGGATATTCCAAAAGACCTCAAACAAATACAAAAATTGACTGGATGCGTGGTGGCTCTAAGCCGCTTCATCTCCCGTTTGGGAGAAAAGGCATTACCCCTCTATCGCCTCCTCAGGCGCACCGAACACTTCGAGTGGATGGATGCTTCCACTGCCGGACTCGAAGAAATAAAAGCCATATTGGCAACAAATTCGGTCCTGGCTGCACCTAACCTGGGCGAACCAATGTTGTTATATATCGCGGCAACACATCAAGTTGTAAGCGCGGTGCTCGTCGTCGAACGAGAAACAGAAGGGCATAAATTCCCTCTTCAAAAACCAGTGTACTACGTATCCACTGTCTTAACTCCCTGCAAATCCCGGTACCCGCACTATCAAAAGATAGCGTACGCGGTGTTCATGGCATCCCGGAAGCTCCGACACTACTTTCAAGAGTGTTCAATAACAGTGGCCTCCGAAGTGCCCCTCAACGACATTATAAACAACCGCGACGCGACGGGCAGGATTGCAAAATGGGCCATTGAGCTCTTACCATTCGATATAACTTACAAACCTCGGCGAGCTATAAAGTCACAAGTCTTGGCTGACTTTGTCGCTGAATGGACTGAAGCCGAACTCCCTAAAGAGTATGGCGCATATTCCAATTGGATTATGCATTTCGACGGCTCCAAAATGTTGGCCGGCTTGGGGGCTGGCGTCGTATTGACATCCCCAACCGGGGACACAGTCCAATACGTACTTCAGATAATGTACACGGACTCCAACAATGCAGCCGAATATGAGGCCCTCTTACATGGCCTCCGGATGGCAATCTCCATGGGCATTCAACGCCTAGAGGTGCGCGGGGATTCAAACCTTGCAATATCCCAAGTAAATGGAGACTTTGACGCCAAGGATCCGAAAATGGCAGCCTATCGTAACGCTGTCCTAAAAATGTGAGCTCGGTTCGAAGGACTCGAATTCCACCACGTAGCACGGGATAATAACCAAGCAGGCGACGTATTGGCACGCATTGGCGCAAAACGCGACGCTGACCCTCCAAACATCTTCCTGGAACGGCTCTTTAAGCCATCCGTACTATGGGAAGAGGAGTCCGGAAATAACAACCCGGAAGCAGCCGCACCACCCAACACAGAACAATCTGACATAATTGGCGGCTCAGCCGATGAAATAACACCTTCAGCCCACGAAATAATGGCAGTAATCGCCCCGTGGACAGAACCATTCCTAGCCTACTTAATTAGGCAGGAACTTCCCGAGGACCAAAATGAGGCCCGCTGCATAGTTCGGCGATCTAAAGCCTACAAGGTCCACGAGGAAGAACTTTATAAGAAAAGCACAACCGGAGTCCTTCAAAGGTGTATCTCCGAAGAGGAAGGGCGAAACCTTCTGGCTGAAATTCACGCCGGACTAGGCGGACACCATGCCGCAGCCCGGGCCCTTGTAGGCAAGGCATTCCGTACAGGATTTTATTGGCCGACGGCCCGGGCAGATGCTCAGGACTTAGTCCAAAGATGCGTCGGTTGTCAGCTCTTTGCTAATCAGAGCCATATGCCACCCACCGCCCTCAAAACTATACCCATTACCTGGCCGTTCGGGGTCTGGTGGCTTGACATGGTTGGACCCCTTAAAGGGGGAACCCACAAGCAAAAATACCTACTGGTCATGGTGGATAAATTCACCAAATGGATAGAGGCTAAGCCAGTTAAGACGGCAGAGTCCGGACCAGTGATAGACTTCATATCCGGGGTAGTACACCGTTACGGCGTCCCCCACAGCATCATTACCGATAACGGCACGAACTTCACGGCCGACGAAGTCAAACTCTGGTGCAAAAACATGGGCATTAAGCTCGATTACGCTTCGGTTTACCACCCTCAAACCAACGGTCAAGTGGAACGAGCAAATGGTCTAATAATGAGCGGCATCAAACCCAGACTAGTGCGGTCCCTTACGGAATCCAACACGCACTGGGTAGAGGAGCTCGACTCCGTACTCTGGGGACTGCGGACCACGCCAAACCGTACTACCGGATTCACACCATTCTTTATGGTATACGGCGCAGAGGCAGTTTTGCCCTGCGACATAATTCATGACTCACCTCGAGTGCGCATGTACGAAGAAAGAGAAGCCGAGCTGGATTGGTAGGACAGCTTGGACGCATTGGAGGAGGAACGCGATGTGGCAAAGGCCCGTTCCGCATTCTATCAGCAGCATGCTCGAAGATATCAAAGCAGAGAAGTACGGGCTAAAACTTACAATGTTGGTGAACTAGTTCTACGCCTGCCGGACAAGAAAAAGGACAAACTCAAGCCCAAATGGGAAGGTCCCTTCATCATCGACCAAGTCCTGACCGGCGGAGCATACCGTCTGTGGAATGCATCGGACAACCGGCTCGAGCCGAACCCATGGAACACAGCCCGCCTCCGAAGATTCTACGCCTAGCGCCGGACTAAGAGTTCGTCTCCTCCCTCCACATTTTCACAATTTAGCTGTCTTTTGTTTCTCTCTCTTCTCCAACCTTTTTCATAAAAGCCCTTGGGGGCCTATTTGCGCATTGTTCGCACACACCTGATGTGCTACCCGCACTCATTATACCTGGGGGCTTCTCTAACAGACGCTTAATTATAAGGGCTTCATGCCCAGCACATGTGTCAAACTTCCACATGTAGCTTTTATTCACCATTATATGCATCGATATGACTTAAGTTTTGGCCAAGCTGGGGTGCCTGGCTCTTGTGCTTACCCCTACGTTCCCGATTGTTCGGCTAGGAGGTAAATGGAGCACCTCTGTGATTGTTACTGCCGGGTCAGCCGGATGTGTACCTCAGACTGGGTGAAGCCGAAAGCTAGCGTTCTTAAGAGAATATTCGGTCGGTGACTTGAAAGATGATTTTTTACACATTTATCTATCTGCCCCCAGATGTTTTCCTGCTTTTTTCGCAGTCTGGACATGCACTTTAGGGCATGTCTCCCAGGGAAAGGAACCCTTAACATAACTATTCTCCCTGGAAGATGTTTCTTACTAACCATGTAATATAACATAACTAGTTGGGCACTTGTCTGATAAAGCACTAATGACCCCTACACCTGGTCTCCATGCATGCCCCGGTTTTGTCATAACCGAGAAGGTATTCGGACACACTCTGGACTCTAGGGTCCCGAGCTCGAAGCGAAAAGGTCGGCAAAGACAAACGATCTACAATCCGGCTAGAAGGCATTTTACATGTCATTTTAAATACATCGTCAAATTGACTGACTGTATTCCTCCTCAATCCCGTCTAACAGGCTGTCTAATTTACAGTCCCGTTGGGAATACTTAGCGGCCAACTCTACTTGGCCGTACACTAAGCTCACAGGGATCTCCTTCCCATCGGGCCCCACAGGTCCGACCTCGGCCATGTGGTTTGGATCCGCCTTCTTGTACCGCGTCTTCACCATGGCCCAGGCCTCCCTGGCACCTTGACGGCAGGCCAATATCTTCCATAAGCGGAAGCGCTGCCGTGCTCCCTGAAGCTTCTCCGCAAGCTCTCCAAGGCCCTCGGGTAGGGAGACAGATGGCCATAGGGCCTGGACGACGCCACTCATCGCCTGCTGAACACGTTCGAGCAGTTGCACCAGCTCGAGAAGTTGGTCACCCGTCGAAACGGGCATTTCCTCCGCAGGGCGACCTATGAGCGCACCTACAGACATATTTCTGTCAATAGGCTTCCTCGCCGAACTCTTCTTTTCAAAAGAATTTGCTCAAGCACTTACCATAGATGCCGCGACGAAGCCGCTGATTCTACTTCACGGAGCCAGACAGCTCGGCCCGAACACCTTTCAGCTCTTCCCCAAGCTGGGTGTGGGCATCCTGGAGTTTGTTCCTCTCCTGTTGTACCTTCATAAGCACCCTCTCGCCGGCCTTCAGCTGGCGCAGTAGGTGTTGCTTGTCCGGATCCAGTCCGGCAATATCTGCAACATCATTGTTAGACTTACACGCACGCCGCACACCACTTATCTTTTTTAAATAATGTGTTACCAGGAGGGGTCTCTGTGTCTCCTCCTACGGCAGCGAGTGCGGCCTCAAGTTGGGCCTTGCACTCTTGTAGCTCCTGAGACAATTGGGTATTCTTCTCTGTAAGATCCTGCACATTAAAAGATCCTTAAATCAGTTATTTTAACTACTTTAAGTCTCGGGGGCTACTGGCATATACCGCTATTATAATCCCTTACCCGTATGTCTTTTACATACTGCTCCATGGCTCTCGAACCATCTTGAGCAGCACGGAGGTGCGCGTCTCCCGCGTTAAATGCATTCAACGCCTCAGGGGAGAGACACGTGTCACGAAAAACTGTCCGGCGGCGCCTATGGTTCATGGCGCTCTCCACCTCAGACCTGGTGGCGGACAGCCTGTCGGCATCCTCCGTTGGAGGAGTATCCGGCTCGCGCCTTGCGCTCGCCTCCCCCTCCGGACCAGGTGGTGGAGCCTGGCTGGCGGAGGCTTGGGTGGCAACCTCGCCAGGCACAGTCCGGCGAGCGCTCTTTCTCCTGAAAAAGTCATGAGCATTAATACACCCCCTAGGAATCTTTTCCTAAATAACGGTCGCGAGCTATACCGTTGCGGTGACGTTTCAATTCGCGTCGCACCCCTCTTCCGCCTGCGGGGTCGGACTGACCCTTGTTGGTCAGCCGCTGCGGGTTCGGCTTCCCGCCTTGAAGGCACCTCCTGCAAGACACCGTTGTATACAGTGGTCAGGAATGCGCAAGGATGAAATAATGGTGTCAGGACTTCGGTCATAAGTACCTGGGAAGCCGGTAACAAGCCGGGGTAGTCAGCCGTAATGGCGACTAGAGCATTGTCCATGCTGAGTTGGTGGAACACCCCATCGATTAGCTCCACCTTTATGTCCGGATCCTCTTCGGAGGCCGGATCAAGGGATCTTCCTGGATCCTCGGGTTGTGGAGCCAGACTATGTATGCCCTCCCCATCCCGACGCAGCTCCTGCGTCGAAATCGTAAAGTAAGGTACTTAAACTTTGAAGGCATGGGTCGGATAAATAAAATGTCCGCTTACCCAGCGCTGAGGGTTATTCATGGAGAACCCATTCAATGGGCTCGTCCGGAGGAAGTCCTCCTTCTCCCCCTTGTACAGGCCGGACAGAATCTTCACCAGATCTTCGGCCGATTCCGGCCCTTTGCGGCCATGACGGGTGGCATCATTTTCCCCGTTGAAATCCCACATGGGGTGGCCCCTGTATTGCAGTGGCTGCACCCCCCGCATTATGCACGTGGCCATGACTCCAATCATGGTCAATCCGGAATGGGCCAGCAACCTTATCCGGCCCATCAAATAATGGACGCCCTTGTCTTCCTCCAGTTGAGGGCTCCGCGGGCGCCAACTTAGGCGTTTCTTCAGAGGAGCCCTACTGAACTCTAGGAGGCCAATCCGAACTGGGTCCGGCAGCGGAGCGTCTTCTACATAGAACCATTCCGAAGGCCAGTCTTCGGACGCCTTCTTTGGGGTTCCGGAAGGATATCCGGTCCCGGCGATGCACCATATTTTGGCACCGCCCACTTGATATATTGACCCCTCGTGAGAACGGGGTACGAGGCAGAATAGCCTCTTCCACAGCGCAAAATGGGGCTCGATGCCCAGGAATAGCTCGCAAAGAGCTACGAAACCCGCGATGTGCAGAATAGAGGCGGGCGTGAGGTGATGGAGCTGGAGTCCATAGAACTCCAGAAGCCTGCGGAGGAACGGATGTACAGGAAATCCAAGCCCCCTTATTAGATAAGGGACGAAACACACCCGCTCTCCTTTAGAGGGGCTAGGGGTGGCCTCCGCTAGCTTCCCACCTTTGTAGGTGGCCAGCCTGGCTCGAACCGGGACCATAACGGCCGGAGGAAGATATCCCTCCGCTTGAAGCTTCACCAGCTCGTTGTGCGGAACTGAACATCTCCTCCAATCTCCTGGCGGAGGGATGGGAGCGCGAGAGGAGGAGCCGCGTCGACGGTCCATGATGGAATGGGTTTTAGGTCAGAAGCGCTCCGATGAGTACTCGCGGAAGGAGGATGGTGTGATTTGGATCTGGATTCTTATCTCTCTTATAGGCAGATTATTTGCGCAGCTAGGGGGTAAAACATAAAAGATACCCTGGCTTTTCGCATTCGTGCGACGTGTGGAAGAGGGCCATTATTGGGAGTGGAAGCCAAGGAGCGCAACATTTGTAAGGGAGCCGAACACTATTCGGCAAGCACATGGAATTTGGAGGAGAACCCGCCTTGCAACGCCGAAGACTATGTATGCGCTGGACTCGTCGTCATTGAAGCCTGGTTCGGGGGCTACTGAGGGAGTCCTGCACTAGGGGGTGTCCGAATAGCCGGAATATCATCATCGGCCGGACTCCAAGACTATGAAGATACAAGATTGAAGACTTCGTCCCGTGTCCGGATGGGACTTTCCTTGGCGTGGAAGGCAAGCTTGGCGATACGGATATGTAGATCTCCTACCATTGTAACCGACTCTGTGTAACCCTAGCCCTCTCCGGTGCCTATATAAACCAGAGGGTTTTAGTCCGTAGGACAAAGAACCATTACAACAATCATACCGTAGGCTAGCTTCTAGGGTTTAGCCTCCTTGATCTCGTGGTAGATCCACTCTTGTACTACCCATATCACCAATATCAATCAAGCAGGAGTAGGGTTTTACCTCCATCGAGAGGGCCCGAACCTGGGTAAAAACATCGTGTCCCTTGTCTCCTGTTACCATCCGCCTAGACGCACAGTTCGGGACCCCCTACCCGAGATCCGCCGGTTTTGACACCGACAATGTTCTTCAAGGTCTTCGATGCGGAGGGTCGCCGGCTGGAGTGCTGCCCCGGAGAGGTGGTCGGGACCCCGCTACGGCGAGGCCGAGGCCAGCTAACCACTCCCTTGGCAGCTCCTCAGGCGGTGGAGGCGCCGGAGGATCCAACGACTCCGTCGAGCTCTTCGTGACTCCGGAGACGAGCGACGACAGCTACGAGCCCCCGAGCCTGCGCCGCTCCCAGAGCAGGGCGGGCTTGTCAGGCCGTCACCGCCTCTAATCTGGATGGGGTTGGCGCCGGTGCCGGACGGCCCACTGTTGATGATGGCGTCTTTTGCAGGGGCGCGTGTAGTTAGCATTCTTTAGGATCTGTTCCCTGCAAGGAATCAAAAACGTGTCCCGTGGGGGCTTGTAAGGTGCCTGCGGTCCTATTTGTTAACATAATCCTTGCCATGGAGTAGCGCGAGTTGCTCATTCCATATTAGCTCAGTTCTTCCTTTCGAACCTCGTGAGGGCTTGATGCTCTGCGCCGACAGGTCCCAGTCCCAAGGCGGCTTCAGCCGTCGCTGGTATGCCAGGTCGCGATGCCGTGGTCAAGGCCAGGAGGTGAGCGGCCCGAGGTCCGGTAAGAGCCCCTGAGTCGCGATGCTCAGGAGGTCCCCCTTAGCGCTCAAGCAGCCATCATTTGGTGAGAAAGGAGAGCGACGTTGCTAACACGGGATTGCATTAGGTGCGGGGACGGTGCCATGGTAGCTGGGGCTTCCGGGTGGTGACTTATCTCAAGAGTCAGGGACCGCTCCCTAGTGTGTCGCCGGGTCCATGCGTCGGCAGGCGAGGGGTTGCTTGGCGAGGTCCTCGCGTGCCTCTTCCCTCTCGCCTTCGCTCCCCTTTCTGCTCTACGTCCTCGGGTCCCGGCCCTCGAGCGATTCTCAGCTGTCGCTGGTATGCCAGGTCGCGATGCCGTGGTCAAGGCCAGAGGGTGAGGGCCGGAGAGCCAGTAGGAGCCCTGAGTCGCGATGCTCAGGTTCCCCCCCCCCCTTAACATGCAAGCAGTTTGCACGGACGAGAGTGAAGAAGACACCGTGAGGGCCTCGCCTGACGCTGCTCCTTGAAGAGATCCTGCAGGCTCATCACAGAAAGAATGAGAGTTCGCCATGAAAATCGGCAGTCAGCCGTTGGTTGCTCTGGAGGGGTGGCGAGGCACTGAGGGCTCAACGAGGTGGCGCTATGCGGGGCTGCCGCAGCCAGAGCTCAGCCATTCAAGTTTGTCGGCGTTGCAGGGACGGACCCATGCGCAAGCGTCGTGCCGTTTGGGAGCGGCTCCATCAGTTGGTGTCAGTTGAGCGGGCAACTAGGTCAAGCATGTTAATCGCAGAGGAGTGAATTCATTCAAATAGATACTGGGAAGGCGGACATTGCTGGGTGTGGCCCGAGCGACTTGGGGATGATGCAGCCCGAGGGGCACCCCCAATGAAGTAGGCTAGGAACATGAAACAAAAGGGATACACGCCGCAGGGACGGACCCACGCGGCCTGGGAATAATGCAGCCCTGGGGGGCGCTCCCAGCTGGAAATGAAACTTGAAAGATGTCACCTGATGATGTTGAAGGTGAAGGGGTGTTGGTGTAGCAGACTCGGTGGGCTGCGGGAGCCGATCCTCACGAGCCCCCAGGCCCTGGGGCCTCGGGAGGCTTCGGAGGCGCTGGTGGCTCCTCGCGGACCATCTCCATCTCCACCAGGGCTGCTGAACGCCTGACCTCTTGAGCCTCCAGGTTGCCCCTCATGAGGCGCTGGTTCATGGCAGCCGTGTTGGGCAAGCCGTAAGGCATGCGAACGTAGCTGTGGGCTGGACCTTCGCAGCGCCCCACTTGCGAGGGCCAGAGGCGCTCCTGAGAGGTGGCTCGGTTGAGCCCTGGTATGTCGATGCAGACGCGCAGCCCACCATCCTCGCCTGGATGGGGAGCCACAGCGGGTAAGCGGCGGCTGCCTCTCATGACTCTTGACTCCTGTAGCTCATGAATGGCCTTGATGACGAACTCCTGAGGGTTTGGCCCTCCTTGCCTTGCTCCCTCTTGAGGGAAACGTGCTTCAAAACACACCTCCAAGTGGTGCCCAAGCGCCTCCCTCGTGACCTTGGCGAGGTCGGCGGCCCTCCAAGGGAGAGCCCCCGAGCCCTGCCTGAGGAGGGCGCCGGGCGCGCTTCCCTATGCGATGGAAGGAGGTTCCCCCTGCGCAGGCACGGGCCTTGAGGGGCCTGCCTTCTGAGGGGCCAGGCCGGACAATGTCTTCTTCTTCTTGGGGGTGGTCTCGGGAAGCCTCCTGCTTCCGCGATCCGGGTCTTCCAGTAATGCGGCCTGAAAGGCTCGTTCCAGGGAGCACACCGCGTCTTTCTCTTCGCAGGGCACCGTGATGACTCCGCCACTTCCTGGCATCTTGAGGACGTTGTAGCCGTGGTGGGTTACGGCCATGAACTTGGCCAGCGCTGGGTACCCGAGGATGGCGTGGTATGGCAGGCGAATGTGAGCGACGTCAAAGTCGATGAGCTCGGTGCGGTAGTTGTCGCGCGCCCCGAAGGTGACAGGGAGGCGGACCTGCCCAATCGGGATCGTGGAGCCGTAGGTGACTCCGGAGAAAGGCTTGGTTGGCTGAAGCTGATTGTAGGGCACTTGGAGATTGTTGAATGTTTCCATGGACAGGACGTTGAGCCCTGCCCCCCCATCGATGAGGGTCCTGGTGACTAGCACGTTGCTGATGATTGGGGAACAAAGCATTGGGAGGACTCCGGCTGTGGCCGCGCACTTGAGCTGATCCGCTGAGCTGAACGTGATGGCGCACGCCGACCACCTGAGTGGGCGCGTGGCTTCGAGCTTGGGGAGGACTGCATTCACTTCGCGGGCGAACTGCTTGAAGACGCGTTAAGAGGATGGGGCTTGAGCTCCACCCAGGATGCAGGCGATCGCGCGTGGCTCCTGGAAGCCCCCAGCCCCCTCGTCCTGATGACGGTTCTCATTTCTCCTTGGCTGCAGTGGTAGCGGAGGGAGGCCTGCGTTGCCTTGCGGGCGATCCTCGCGAGTCTGATCCCTCCAGTCTCCATCATGCGGCGGGTCCTGCCAGCGATCCTCGCGAGGTCGGTCGCGCCACCCTTGGTGAGGGCCGCAGTCTTCCCATCGTCCTACGTTCCTTCCTCCTCCTGGACCGTAGCCCCGGTCGCTGTGGTCGGGACGTCAGCCGATCCTTCCTTCACACACGGCTCGGAGCTCTTGGCATTCATTGGTGTTGTGGGTGTGGAGGTCATGGTACACGCAGTACCGACTGCCCTTGGAAGATTCGGGCTGATCTCTGCCCCGCTTGGTGTCTGGTTCTACCGTGAGCACGGCAGACCCCTTGCGCTTCACATCCTTGGCCTTGGGTTTCTTCTCTTCTGGGTCTGCGGCAGGCAGCTCGAGGAGGGAGAGACGCCCTTCCTCATCCCTGGTGCACTTGGTCGCCAAGTTGAACAGCTCCAAGGAAGTGCACAGGTCTTCATGCATCACCAGCTCCTCCTTCATCTTGACGTCGCGCACGCCGTCGGAGAAGGCTGAGATGATGGCCTCCTCGGTCACCTTGGGAATCTTGAGGCGTGCGTTGTTGGAGCGCTGGATGTACTTCTGCAGGGTTTCCCCTGGTTGCTGCTTGATACGGCGCATGTCGCTCACGGCAGGTGGCCGGTCACGAGTACCCTGGAAGTTGGCGATGAAGCGGGTGCGCATCTCGTCCTAGGAGGAGATCGCGCCTGGAGCCAGGTTTAGGAGCCAGGTGCGGGCCCCGTCCTTGAGCGCCATGGGAAACCAGTTCGCCATGACCTTCTCGTCTCTGTTGGAAGCTTCGATGCCCAGCTCGTAGAGCTGGAGGAACTCTGCGGGGTCAGCCGTACCGTCGTAGCGAGGAGGCAGGTCTGGCTTGAACTTGCCGGGCCACGCGACGCTGCGCAGCTCGGGGTGAAGGCGTGGCGGCCTGCTGTGGCCACGGGAGGCCTTGGGTGACGAAGAACTTGGTCCTGCGGGTCCCCATGCACTGCAGCTGGGAGTAGCGCGGGGTCTTGACATGTTGGAGCAGGAGTGTGGTCGCGACGAGCCGGAGCAGGGAGCGCTCGGGCAGCTTCTCGCGGGCGAGGGACTTCTTGGCAGCTCTGCTCTTGCCGCGCTGGCGCCTGACGGAGCGGGTTCCGCCTAGGGGCCACGCGCCTTGGGGCCAGGGCGCCTTCTTGAGGGGGAGGCGGCTGAGGCGCCCCCGGAGCTTCGTCGCCCGCGCAGGGCGGGGTACGGTGCAGCGGGACGGACGACGCAGGAGAGCCCCCTATGGCACGGACGAGCTCGGCGACGCGGTCGAGCCATCCTTCGTAGACGTCATCGACGGGATGGTAGCGCAGGATCTCGTTTGCCGCGATGAGCGCAGCTCGAGCCTCCATGGGTGCGCGGAATGCGCGAGACGAAGAACCAGCTGGGGTGAGCGAGGGGGTAGCAGTGCGGCCGTCTTGCCTCACGGAGGGATGCTGGGACGATGCTTGCTGCTCGTTCCCCGCCAGGCCGGTGGCGGCGTTGACGGCAGGTGACGGGGAACGACGAGGGCGACCGCCGACGGGAGCCGTCTAGGCGACATGGGAAGCGAGGGCGGCTCGACGCTCGGCGCGGGCCCGACGAGCGTCAGACATGGATGTGGTGGTTGGAGGAGAACAGGGCGGTGGAAGACGAACTCCGGCGCACCCCTACCTGGCGCGCCAAATGTCGGATTTCGGGTTCTGGCAGACCCTTGAGGTTTGAACACTGGGGTGCGCGCGGAGATTTCGCCCTCTACCTACCTGCGCCCCGCCGCCTCGCTAGGATCTAAACTACGAAAGGAACAACACAAGAGACACAAGGTTTATACTAGTTCGGGGCACCATTGTGGTGTAATACCCTACTCTAGTTTGTGGTGTGGTGGATTGCCTCTTGGGCTGATGATGATGAACAATACAAGGAAGAACAGCCTCGCGAGAGCCTGTTCTTGGCTGGGGCGATGAACTGCTAGGAGGAGTTTAGTTGCCCTTCTCTCTTGCTATGATGCTACTTGATTCTAGCTCCTGGATTCTAGATGCTAGATGCCTCTACCCTGGGGGTGGCTAGTCCTATTTATCGGCAAAGGCCCTGGGCCTCTTCCCAAATATTGAGCGGGAAGGGCGCCAACAATTGGCCATTTTGAAGGGGAACACCTGGTACACTTATCCTGACTAAAGTTGGTCCTCGCCTGTCAAAGGCTCTGGTGGTGACGCCTGCTTGGGCTCCACAATGACTTCCTTCCTGCCGTTGGGCGGGTCTTGGTCTTGTTGCACCGAAATGGATGCCTTTGCTTGATGCTCTCGCTTGCGCTTGCTCCCTTTGCACCAAAGAGGAAAAGAGGACACTGCGCGGGCTGGTGCCCGCCTGGCGCCCTTGGTCGTCATGGCTTGCGTCATGGGCACCTCGTGAGGTACCCCGCCTTGATCTCTCCGCCTCCTCGTGAGCCAGCCTGATGAGGCCGTGCCTGAGGAAGCTCCTTGTCATCCACCCCGCGAGGCTTGGCCCCTCGCGAGGGTCTTGAGCTTGTGTTGATGAAGATGGGCCATGCTGGGCCCCCCCTTGAGCCACGCCGCAGGCCGCAGGCAGGCAAGTCCGGGACCCCCGTTCCCAGAATGCCGACACCGGCAACGGCGCCAAAAAAGAGCTTGATGTATACTACACAACCTTCTTCTTGTAGACGTTGTTGGGCCTGCAAGTGCACAGGTTTGTAGGACAGTACCAAATTTCCCTCAAGTGGATGACCTAAGGTTTATCAATCCGTGGGAGGCGTAGGATGAAGATGGTCTCTCTCAAACAACCCTGCAACCAAATAACAAAGAGTCTCTTGTGTCCCCAACACACCCAATACAATGGTAAATTGTATAGGTGCACTAATTCGGCAAAGAGATGGTGATACAAGTGCAATATGGATAGTAGATATGGGTTTTTGTAATCTGAAAATATAAAAACAGCAAGGTAACTAATGATAAAAGTGAGCGTAAATGGTATTGCAATGATAGGAAACAAGGCATAGGGTTCATACTTTCACTAGTGCAAGTTCTCTCAACAATAATAACATAGATAGATCATATAACAATCCCTCAACATGTAACAAAGATGTTATGTCATTTGGTCTCACCAACACCCCAGCCTTTTTCATGCATATGATGAATAAGGTGTTTATGGATTTCCTGGACAAGTTTGTGGTGGTATTCATCGATGAAATCCTCATTTACTCAAAAAGCAAAGAAGAGCACCAGGACCACCTCCGTGCAGTTTTGCAAAGGCTTCGTGACCATCAGCTTTATGCAAAATTCAGCAAATGTGAATTTTGGCTCAACCAAGTTGGATTCTTAGGGCATGTTCTCTCAACTCAAGGTATAGTCGTGGATCCAAGTAAAGTGAAAGATGTGCTTGATTGGGCCACACCCACGACAGCCTCAGAAATCCGGAATTTCCTTGGATTAGCCGGATATTATCGCCACTTTATCGAAGGATTCTCTAAGACCGCCAAGCCAATGAAATAGCTCCTGAAGAAGGATAAGAAGTTTGAATGGACTGAGGACTGCGAAAGGAGCTTCAACGAGTTAAAAACCAGACTGACATCCGTGCCAGTATTGACTCTTCCTGACATCTACCGCAGTTTTGATCTCTATTGTGACGCATCCAGAAAAGGTCTTGGATGTGTACTCATTCAAGATGGCCAGGTTGTGGCCTATGCATCTCGACAACTGCGGCCTCATGAAGGAAATTATCCAACTCATGACTTGGAATTGGCCGCGGTGGTGCATGCATTGAAGATTTGGAGACACTATCTTATTGGAAAGAGGTGCCAAATATTTACAGACCACAAGAGTCTCAAGTATATATTCACTCAACCGGATTTAAACCTCCGTCAGCGAAGATGTCTTGAGTTGGTTAAGGATTATTACCTCGGGATAAATTATCACCCGGGTAAAGCTAATGTGGTGGTCGATGCCCTCAGCCGCAAGCCTGCCTGCTTGAATGCTCTAATGGATTCTTTGCCTCCCAAACTTTGCGAAGAAATGGCTCAGCTCAATTTGGTAATAGTGGATGCCAGTATGGCCAGCATATTGGAAATTGCTCCTACCCTCAAGGAAGAAACTCATAGCGCTCAAGTAGATGATGAATTACTGCAATTATATGCCAAGCAGACGAAGGATTTCTCTAAAGATCAACAAGGTACGCTAAGGTTTCGAGGAAGGATTTGCTTACCCAACCAACAATGTCTGAAAAAGAAGATATTGGCAGAGGCACACGAATCTTCATACTCAATTCACCCCGGTGGCACCAAAATGTACGAAGATCTTCGTCGGGTATTCTGGTGGGATGGAATGAAGAAAGATATCGCTTACTTTGTGGCTTGTTGTGATATATGCAACAAGGTAAAGGCGGAACACCAAAAGCCCGCCGGACTCTTTCAACCCTTACCCGTATCACAATGGAAATGGGACGATGTCTGCATGGACTTCATCACTGGTTTACCAAAGACACACCGAGGCAATGACACAATCGGGGTCATAGTGGACACCTTAACAAAGGTAGCTCACTTTCTGCCCATCCGGACCACTTCTCATGCTGATCAACTTGCATAGTTATATGTGTCCAGGATCATCAGTCTGCATGGAGTGCCAAAAACCATCACCTCAGACAGAGGGTCTCTCTTCACTTTAGCCTTCTGGTCCCGTCTACATCAAGCCTTGGGAACTGCCCTGAAATACAGCATAGCTTATCATCCCCAGACAGATGGACAGATTGAGCGAGTAAATCAAATACTCGAAGATATGCTCCGATCATGTGCATTGGCCCAAGGACCTAAGTGGGAAGATTGTCTGCCGTACGTCGAGTTTTCTTACAACAACAATTTCTAGACCAGCTTGAAGATGTCACCCTATGAAGCTCTGTATGGTCGTAAGTGTCGCACTCCACTAAACTGGTCTCAAACCAGAGACAGTTGTATTTTCAAGACTGGTCTAATGATGGAAGCTGAGAAACAAGTCAAGGAGATTCGAGATAGACTGCAGTTGGCCAAGTCACGACATAGGAGTTACTATGATGTAAAACACTGACAGGTCAGCTTCGAACCCGGAGAACACGTGTATCTCCGAGTCACCCCAATGAAAGGAGTTAAGAGGTTTCAGACCCGAGGAAAATTGGCACCCAGATATATTGGTCCCTTCCCAGTCATGACCAAAGTTGAAGCAGTTGCTTATCAGCTGGAATTGTCACCAGAATTGTCGAAGGTACACAATGTGTTTCATGTCTCACAGCTAAGAAGATGTATCTCGCCACCGGAGAAAAGGACTGATATGGCAAAGATACAACTGGCTATGGATCTAACATATGAGGAAAGACCAATCCGAATATTGGATGAGACGGAAAGAGTCACTCGCAGCAAAGTGATCAGGTTTTACAAGGTTCAATGGGAGCATCATACCGAGGAAGAGGCAACCTGGGAAAGAGAGGAATTTTTAAGGACTGCTTACCCAGAACTATTTTCCCAAGCAACCGAATCTCGAGGACAAGATCAATCCTAAGTGGAGGATGTTTGTGACAGCCTGGATTTTGCCTTCTCTCTTTTTCTAGACTTGATTTGCCTTTGCTTTGGATTTGAGTTTTGGAATCAATTCAAATGGACTTATCACTTGGGCATGCCCTTTACTTTCACCCAAGTGACCCATCTACCTCTCATTCAACCTCATTTCTCTGAAAAACCCTAAAATGGCCCAATGGATATTTTTCATAAAAGAAAAATATTCAATTTCCTTCTGAAAACTCATTTCAGAAACTAGTTCTCCAAAGCAACCCATAATTTTATTGCTCCAAAAATCTTGATATAATTCCTGAATTTTCTTTGAAACTTGACCCACCTCCCTGAGCAAAAATATTGCATGACTTTTTGTAATATTTTTGCTATAGAAAATCATTTCCCTTCTGGCCCAAAAATGCACTTTGTACAGCAAGTGTATTTTTCCTTGATCCTTTGGAGCTGGTTTTTCTTGAGCCTCATTACCCTCCTAAGTAAACCTTAACCCTAGGAGATCAGCCCTAATGACCTTCTAGAAGCCCTCCAAACTTGGCGACCAAGCTTCTATCCAAAAACTTGCCAGCAAGCTAGAGTCGCATCTGGTCGGCCTAGCATTGAGTCTTCACCTTTCCTAGACTAAACACTGCATGGACTACAGCCCAGACAAGGTTTGGCCGCACGTGGGCATTGTTTTTACCATGCCAGGCTGGTGACCGCGTGTGGACACGGGGCCTGGCATGTGTTCGACACGCGTTGCACCATGTCAGTGCCTCTGTTCAGCGCGTGCTCGAGCCAGAGCTCGCCGATGACTGCCGCGCCGCGCCACCAGCTTCGTCTCTTCAGCCTTGACACCTCCCTGGCGCTCGCCGACGTCGGAGACGCCAAAGCAAGCACGGTCACGTCATGGCCAAAAGCCATAGTGCAACCATGCCCCTGTCTTCTTCTCCCCTTCTCCCTGTGCTCGTCCGCGAGCGTGGATAGCCTCCGCGTGATCGCCGAGCCCCTCACCCCCTCGTTGACGCCTCTCGTCGTCGCTCTCCGGCTTCCAGAGAGCTCTGGCAGTGATGACCCACAAGTGTAGGGGATCTATCATAGTCCTTTTGATAAGTAAGAGTGTCGAACCCAACGAGGAGCAGAAGGAAATGACAAGCGGTTTTCAGTAAGGTATTCTCTGCAAGCACTGAATTATCGGTAACATATACTTTTGTGATAAGGTAATTCGTAACGGCTAACAAGTAACAAACATAAATAAGATGCACCAAGGTGGCCCAATCCTGTTTGTAGCAAAGGACAAGCCTGGACAAATTCTTATATGAAGGAAAACACTCCCGAGGACACATGGGAATTATCGTCAAGCTAGTTTTCATCACGCTCATATAATTCGCGTTCGTTACTTTGATAATTTGATATGTGGGTGGACCGGTGCTTGGGCGTTGCCCTTCCTTGGAAAAGCATCCCACTTGTGATTAACTACTCTCGCAAGCATCCGCAACTACGAAAGAAGAATTTAGGTAAACCTAACCATAGCATGAAACATATGGATCCAAATCAGCCCCTTACGAAGCAACGCATAAACTACGGTTTAAGCTTCTGTCACTCTAGCAACCCATCATCTACTTATTACTTCCCAATGCCTTCCTATAGGCCCAAACAATGGTGAAGTGTCATGTAGTCGACGTTCACATAACACCACTAGAGGAAAGACAACATCCATCTCATCAAAATATCGAACGAATACCAAATTCACATGACTACTTATAGCAAGACTTCTCCCATGTCCTCTAGAACAAACGTAACTACTCACAAATCATATTCATGTTCATAATCAGAGGGGTATTAATGTGCATATAGGATCTGAACATATGATCTTCCACCGAATAAACCAACTTGCATAAACTACAAGGAGTAATCAACACTACTAGCAACCCACAGGTACCAATCTGAGGTTTTGAGACAAAGATCGGATACAAGAGATGAACTAGGGTTTGAGAGGAGATGGTGCTGGTGAAGATGTTGATGGATATTGACCCCCTCCCAATGAGAGGATCGATGGTGATGACGATGGTGACGATTTCCCCCTCCCGGAGGGATGTTTCCCCGGCAGAACAGCTCCGCTGGAGCCCTAGATTGGTTCCGCCAAGGTTCCGCCTCGTGGCGGTGGTGTTTCATCCCGAAAGCTTCTTCTTGATTTTTTCCAGGGCGAAAGACTTCATATAGCCAAAGATGGGCACCGGAGGCCTGCCAGGTGGCCCACCAGGCAGGGGGTAGGGTGCGCCCCCCACCCTCGTGGACGGTGGGTGGCCCCCCTCTAGTATTTTCTTCGCTCAGTATTTTTTATTAATTCCAAAAATAACTTTCGTGGAGTTTCAGGACATTTGGAGTTGTGCAGAATAGGTCTCTAATATTTGCTCCTTTTCCAGCCCAGAATTTTAGCTGCCGGCATTCTCCCTCTTCGTGTAAACCTTTTAAAATAAGAGAGAAAAGGCATAAGTATTGGGACATAATGAGTAATAACAGTCCATAATGCAATAAATATCAATATCAAAGCATGATGCAAAATGGACGTATCAACTCCCCCAAGCTTAGACCTTGCTTGTCCTCAAGCGGAAGCCAATATCGGAAAATATGTCCACATGTTTAGAGATAGAGGTGTCGATAAAATAAAATACGGACATGAGGGCATCATGATCATTCTTATAATAGCAACATATATAAATATTGTCATATGATTTCTTATACTAAAGTAACAATCTATTCACAATGTCAAGTTTGAATCAGAAACTTTATTGAAAACTAACAAACTATAATCTCGGTCATTGAAGCAATTGCAATTTATCATAACATCAGAAAGAGTCAATATAAGAGCTTTTTAGCAAGTCCACATACTCAACTATCATTTAGTCTTTCACAATTGCTAACACTCACGCAATACTTATGGGCATGAAGTTTTAATCGTACATAGAGAAAGATAGGGGCTTATAGTGTTGCCTCCCAACCTTTTACCTCAAGGGTAATGTCAACAATAATAGTTCATGCTAACTTACATCCAATTGGATATATATATCAGGATATTTCCAACACAATGTGCTTGCCAAAGGATAAAATGTAAAAAGGAAAGGTGAAGATCACCATGACCCTTGTATGAAGGAATAAGACAAAAATAAAATATAGGCCCTTCGCAGAGGGAAGCAGAGGTTGTCATGTGCTTTTAGGGTTGGATGCACAAAATCTTAATGCAAAAGAACTTCACTTTATATTGCCACTTGTGATATGGACCTTTACTATGCAGTCCATCGCTTTTATTTCTTCCACATCACAAGATCATATAAAGCTTATTTTCTCCCACACTAATAAATCATACATATTTAAAAAAATTATTGCTTGCAACAATGACAACTTACTTGAAGGATCTTACTTAATCCATGGGCAGATATGGTGGTCTCTCATGGCAAAACTGGGTTTAAAGATATTTGGAAGCACAAGTAGTATCTCTACTTGGTGCAAAGAATTTGGCTAGCATGAGAGGGAAAGTCAAGCTCAACATGTTGGATGATCTATGACAATATACTTTATTTCGGATATAAGAAAACATAACCCATCACGTTGTCTTCCTTGTCCAACATCAACTCTTTAGCATGTCATATTTTAATGAGTGCTCACAATCATAAAAGATGTCCAAGATAGTATATTTGTATGTGAGAACCTCTCTTTCTTTATTACTTCCTATTAATTGCAAAGATGACCAAAACTATGTTTGCCAACTCTCAACAACTTTTATTCATCGTACTCTTAATATGTGAAGTCATTACTCTCCATATGATCTCTTTATTTCTTTCTATTCTTTCTTTTTCTTTTATTCCCTCAGGATCATAGCAAGATAGCAAAGCCCTTGACTCAAGACTAATCTTTATTATATATAGCTCACGGACTCGATTACATAGAGGAATCATAAAGCAAAACCCAAAACTAGATCATTCTAAAACTTTATTCTACTAGATCAAGATATTACCAAAAGTATCAAACTAAGAAAAACGGCAAAGATAGGAGTGTGATGGTGATACGATACTGGGGCACCTCCCCCAAGCTTGGTAGTTGCCGGGGGAGTGCCCATACCCATGCGATTATGTCTCCTTCTTCGGAGGCGATGATGCTGGAGTTGTTGATGATGTGGGCTTCTTCCTGAGGATGGAATTTTGCTCCCTTAGATCATTGATCTCCTACTCAAGGCTTAATATCATTTTGCATAGTTCCTTTTTATTCTCCTGCAAGAGACAAAAAGGGATAAACTCGACCTTAGGTTTCTTTGCTCTATCAGGGAGGCTTGACTTTTTAAACTCCACATGCATGTCCCTAAGTTGAGGTAATGGGACTTCATATTCATCTGAGCTTGTCTCCTCCTTTCCGTTAGGCTCATAGTCTTCTTCTTCCTCAGTGGTCCAACCATAATGCTCCAAGTCCCCGTAGACCTTAGGGTCTGCAAGGTAATCAGCCACATAGCTTTCTTCCTCCGAATCCTGGGACGACATATTGCTCTAATCTGCGGCAGAAACAACTCAAAACAAAAACAGAGGATTTCATCATGGTATGGTGGTCAAAACCTTCGGGAGATTATATAATGATTTTTACTGACAAAAAGAAGTATCGTGCAAGAAAACGGAGTCCGGAGAGCAAACGAGGTACCCACGAGGCAGGGGGCGCCCTCCACCCTCGTGGATGTCTCGTGTCCTACCCGGACTACTTCTTATTTTCCTATTTTCTTAAATATCCCAAACAGAGAAAAAATTGCTATTAGAACTGTTTTGGAGTCGGTTTACTTACCATACCACATACCTATTCCTTTTCAGAGTCTGAAACGTTCTGGAAAGTGTCCCTTATGTATTCCTCCGAGGTTACGGTTTCAATCACATTGGTTTCAACATTTATGGGATTACCTGATATATAATGTTTGATTCTTTGACCGTTCACCACCTTCAGATTTGTGCCTTCGAAGTTGTTGATTTTTATGGCACCGGAATGATAGACCTCCTCCATAACGTAAGGACCTTCCCATTTAGAGAGGAGTTTTCCTGCAAAAAATCTTAAACGAGAGTTGAAAAGCAACACATAATCACCTACATTAAACTCACGCTTTTGTATCCTTTTGTCATGCCATCTTTTAACTTTTTCTTTAAACAGTTTGGCATTCTCATAGGCTTGAGCTCTCCATTCATCAAGTGAGCTAATGTCAAATAACCTCTTCTCACCGGCAAGTTTGAAATCATAATTGAGCTCTTTAATGGCCCAATATGCCTTATGTTCTAGTTCGAGAGGTAAGTGACATGCTTTTCCATAAACCATTTTATATGGAGACATACCCATAGGATTTTTATATGCAGTTCTATAAGCCCATAATGCATCACCAAGTTTCTTGGACCAATTCTTTCTAGATCTATTAACAGTCTTTTACAAAATCAATTTAAGCTCTCTGTTACTCAGCTCTACTTGGCCACTAGACTGTGGGTGATATGGAGATGCAATTCTATAATTAACATCATACTTAGGCCCTGTTTGTTTGGGCTTTTGCTTCTGCTTTTGCAGCTTTTCCACTTTGGCCAAAAAGCCATAAAAGCTCCTAAATAGGCGCTTTTGGAGCTTTTATGGCTTTTGGAGCCAAATATTGTTATATTCATGCATCAAAAGACATAAAAGCTCCAAAAGCATCTATTTAGGAGCTTTTATGGCTTTTTGGTCAAAATGGAAAAGCTACAAAAGCATAAGCAAAAGCCCAAACAAACAGGGCCTTAGCAAGCATTTTACGAAAAACACCATGAATAAAATGTGAACCACCATCAGTCATTAGGTATCTAGGGACTCCAAACCTCGAAAAAATAACTTCTTTAAGCATCTTAATACAGGTGTTATGATCAGCACTACTAGTTGGAATAGCTTCTACCCAATTAGTAACATAATCAACAACAACTAAAATATGTGTATACCCATTAGAGGAAGGAAAAGGTCCCATATAATCAAATCCCCAAACATCAAATGGTTCAATAACAAGTGAATAATTCATAGGCATTTCTTGATGTCTATTAATATTACCAATTCTTTGACATTCATCGCAAGACAAGACAAACTTACGGGCATCCTTGAAGAGAGTAGGTCAATAAAACCCGGATTGCAATACCTTATGTGTAGTTCTATCTCCGGCGTGGTGTCCTCCATAAGACTCGGAGTGACACTTGCATAGGATCTGTTCCTGTTCATGCTCAGGTACACAACGTCTAATAACACCATCTACTCCTTTATAAAGGTGTGGGTCATCCCAGAAGTAATGTCTTAAATCATAGAAAAACTTCTTCTTTTGGTGGTACGTGAAACTAGGTGGTATAAATTTAGCAACAATGTAATTAGCATAATCAGCATACCATGGAGCAGTATGAGAAGCATTTATGACAGCTAATTGTTCATCAGGAAAGCTATCATCAATAGGCAGTGGGTCATCAAGAACATTCTTTAACCTAGAAAAGTTGTTTGCAACGGGGTTCTCAGCTCCCTTTCTATCAATAATATGCATATCAAATTCTTGTAGTAGGAGAACCCATCTAATAAGTCTAGGTTTAGCATCTTTCTTTTCCATAAGATATTTAATAGAAGCATGATCAGTGTGAATAGTTACTTTAGAGTCAACGATATAAGGTCTAAACTTATCACAAGCAAATACAACTGCTAAAAATTCTTTTTCAGTAGTAGCATAATTTCTATGGGCACTGTCTAGAGTTTTACAAGCATATTAACATTTAGTTTCTTATCAACTCTTTGTCCTAGAACAACACCTACGGCATAATCACTAGCATCGCAGATAATTTCAAAGGGTAACTTCCAATCAGGTGGCTAAACAATAGGTGCGGAAATCAAAGCTTTCTTAAGTATTTCAAATGCTTCTACACAATCATCATCGAAGACAAAAGGAATATCTTTTTGTAAGAGATTAGTCAGAGGCCTAGAAATTTTAGAGAAGTCCTTAATAAGCCTCCTATAAAAACCGGCATGACCAAGGAAACTTCTTATACCTTTAATGTCTTTAGGACACAACATCTTTTCAATAGCATCAATTTTAGCTTTATCAACTTCAATACCTCTTTCTAAAATTTTATGCCCCAATCCAATGCCTTCATTAACCATAAAGTGGCATTTTTTCCAATTCAAGACAAGATTAGTTTCTTCACATCTCTGCAAAACTCGATCAAGGTTGCTCAAGCAATCATCAAAAGAAGATCCATAAATGGAGAAATCATCCATGAAAACCTAAACAATCTTTTCACAGAAGTCAGAGAATATAGCCATCATGCATCTTTGAAAGGTAGCAGGAGCATTACATAAACTAAAAGGCATACGTCTATAAGCAGAAGTACCAAAAGGGCAAGTAAAAGTGGTCTTTTCTTGATCCTCTTTTGACACGGGTATTTGAGAGGAACCAGAGTAACCATCTAGAAAGCAAAAATGTGTATGTTTGGATAATCTTTCTAGCATTTGATCAATAAAAGGCAAAGGGTAATTATCCTTTTTAGTAGCTTTATTTAATTTGCGGGAATCAATTACCATCCTATAACCTGTATCAATTCTTTGCGGGGTCAATTTATCTTTATCATTAGGAACGACAGTAATACCTCCCTTCTTAGGGACACAATGGATAGGACTTACCCACTGACTATCAGCAACGGGATAAATTATACCTGCCTCCAGGAGCTTTAGTATTTCTTTTCTTACCACTTCTTTCATCTTAGGATTTAACCGTCATTGGTGATCAACAACTGGTTTGGCATCTTTCTCCAATTTTATTTTGTGTTGGCATAGAGTGGGACTAATGCCCTTAAGATCATCAAGAGTATATCCAATAGCAGCACGGTGCTTCTTCAGAGTTTTCAATAATTTCTCCTCTCCCTGCTCTGAAAGGTTAGCACTAACAATAACAGCATATATCTTCTTTTCATCAAGATAAGCATACTTAAGAGTATCAGGTAGTGGTTTAAGCTCAAACACGGGATCACCCTTGGGTGGTGGAGGATCCCCTAGAAATTCAACAGGCAAGTTGTGTTTCGAAATAGGTCCCTGTTTAAATAATACTTCATCTATCTCTCTTCTTTCATTCATAAACATAACATTTTCATGGTCTAGCAAATATTGTTCTAAAGGATCATTAGGAGGCACGGCAATAGAAGCAGGACCAATAATTTCATCCTTACTAGACAATTCTTCATCATGGGGTTGTCTACAAAATTTAGCAAAATTAAAGTCATGAGACATATCCCCTAAACCAATCGTAACCATATCCTTTTTGCAGTCTATCTTAGCATTAACAGTATTCAAGAAGGGTCTACCAAATATAATGGGACAAAAGTCATCTTGTGGGGAGCCAAGAACAAGAAAATCAGCAGGATATTTAACTTTCCCACACAAGACTTCAACATCTCTAACAATCCCAACTGGTGAAATATCATCTCTATTGGCAAGCTTAATTGTAACATCAATTTCTTCTATCTCAGCACGTGCAATATCATGCATAATTTCTTTGTATAAGGAATGAGGTATTGCACTTGCACTAGCACCCATATCACATAAGCCATGATAACAATGATCTCCTATTTTAACAGAAATAGCAGGCATGTCTATAACAGGTCTATGTTTATTTTTAGTATCGGGTCTAGCAATTCTAGCAGCTTCATCACAGAAGTAAATAACATGCCCATCAATATTATCAGCCGAGAGATCTTTAACCATAGAAATACTAGGTTCAACTTTAATTTGCTCAGGTGGTGTAGGTGTTCTAATATTACTCTTACGAACCATAGTTGAAGCTTTAGCATGATCCTTTATCCTAACAGGGAAAGGTGGTTTCTCAATATAGGTAGTAGGAACAATAGGATCATTATAAGTGATAATCTTTTCTTCAACTTTAATTGGTGCAACTACTTTTACTTCAATGGGAGGATTATATTTAAACCACTTCTCCTTAGGGAGGTCAACATGAGTAGCAAATGATTCACAGTAAGAAGCTACTATCTCAGAGTCAAGTCCATATTTAGTGCTAAATTCATGAAAGGCATCGGTATCCATAAAAGATTTAACACAATCAAACTTAGGTGTTATACCTGACTCCTTACCTTCGTCGAGATCCCAATATTCTGAGTTGCGTTTAATTCTTTCCAATAAATCCCATTTGAATTCAATAGTCTTCATCATGAAAGAGCCAGTACAAGAAGCATCGAGCATGGAGCTATTGTTGAGAGAAAGCCGAGCATAAAAATTTCGAATAATAATTTCTCTTGAGAGCTCATGATTGGGGCACAAATATAACATTGACTTAAGCCTCCCCCAAGCTTGAGCGATGATTTATCCTTCGTTAGGCCAAAAATTATATATATAATTACGATCACGATGAACAAGATGCATAGGAATAAACTTCTGATGAAATTCCAGTTTCAATCGGTTGTAGTTCCATGATCCCATATCATCACATAGCCTAAACCATGTCAATGCCTTTCCCTTAAAATATAAAGGGAAGACCTTCTTCTTGATAACATCCTCGGGCATACCTGCAAGCTTAAATAATCCACAAACTTCATCCACATAGATTAGGTGCAAAGAGGGATGCAATGTTCCATCTCCTGTAAAAGGATTAGCTAGCAGTTTCTCTATCATACCCGAAGTAATTTCAAAGTAAACATTTTCAGTAGGTTCAGTAGGTTGAGGAGCAACTCTTTGCTCTACTTGTCGGGGTGAAGATACCCCGAACAAACCCCTCAAAGGATTACTTTCCATAGTAACAAGTGACAGTAAATTTCAGCACACTATATAAATTTTTCCTTACCAAGTTCCACTTACCAAAGGCGCTTCACTCCCCGGCAATGGCGCCAGAAAAGAGTCTTGATGACCCACAAGTGTAGGGGATCTATCGTAGTCCTTTCGATAAGTAAGAGTGTCGAACCCAACGAGGAGCAGAAGGAAATGACAAGCGGTTTTCAGTAAGGTATTCTCTGCAAGCACTCAAATTATCGGTAACAGATAGTTTTGTGATAAGGTAATTCGTAATGGGTAACAAGTAACAAAAGTAAATAAGAGGAAGCAAGGTGGCCCAATCCTTTTTGTAGCAAAGGACAAGCCTGGACAAATTCTTATATGAAGGAAAACGCTCCCGAGGACACATGGGAATTATCGTCAAGCTAGTTTTCATCACGCTCATATGATTCGTGTTCGTTACTTTGATAATTTGATATGTGGGTGGACCGGTGCTTGGGTGCTGCCCTTCCTTGGACAAGCATCCCATTTATGATTAACTACTCTCGCAAGCATCCGCAACTACGAAAGAAGAATTAAGGTAAACCTAACCATAGCATGAAGCATATGGATCCAAATCAGTCCCTTACGAAGCAAGGCATAAACTAGGGTTTAAGCTTCTATCACTCTAACAACCCATAATCTACTTACTTCCCAATGCCTTCCTCTAGGCCCAAACAATGGTGAAGTGTCATGTAGTCAACGTTCACATAACACCACTAGAGGAAAGACAACATACATCTCATCAAAATATCAAATGAATACCAAATTCACATGACTACTTATAGCAAGACTTCTCCCATGTCCTCTGGAACAAACGTAACTACTCACAAATCATATTCATGTTCATAATCAAAGGGGTATTAATGTGCATATAGGATCTGAACATATGATCTCCCACCGAATAAACCAACTAGCATCAACTACAAGGAGTAATCAACACTACTAGCAACCCACAGGTACCAATCTGAGGTTTTGAGACAAAGATCGGATACAAGAGATGAACTAGGGTTTGAGAGGAGATGGTGCTGGTGAAGATGTTGATGGAGATTGACCCCCTCCCAGTGAGAGGATCGATTGTGATGACGATGGTGATGATTTCCCCCTCTCGGAGGGATGTTTCCCCGGTAGAACAGCTCCGCCGGAGGCCTAGATTGGTTCCGCCAAGGTTCCGCCTCGTGGCGGCAGTGTTTTGTCCCGAAAGTTTCTTCTTGATTTTTTCCAGGGCGAAAGACTTCATATAGCCAAAGATGGGAACCGGAGGCCTGCCAGGTGGCCCACGAGGCAGGGGGTAGGGCGCGCCCCCACCCTCATGGACGGTGGGTGGCCCCCCTCTGGTATTTTTTTCGCTCGGTATTTTTTATTAATTCCAAAAATAACTTTCGTGGAGTTTCAGGACTTTTGGAGTTGTGTGGAATAGGTCTCTAATATTTGCTCCTTTTCTAGCCCAGAATTCCATCTGCTGGCATTCTCCCTCTTCGTGTAAACCTTGTAAAATAAGAGAGAGAAGGCATAAGTATTGTGACATAATGAGTAATAATAGCCCATAATGCAATAAATATCAATATCAAAGCATGATGCAAAATGGACGTATCAGGCGAGGACACGTTTCCCCCTTCCCCCTCCGGCTATAAATAGAGCCCTCCTCTCCGTCCCGAAGCCACACACCGCACCACTCAACCTCCACGAACACGCAGCATAGCCGCAGCCCGGCAGGGCAGGCTCTTGCCGCCGTGCCTGACCAGAGCTTGCCGGCGACCCCCGCAGCCTAGCCACCCCGTTCCCGAGCTCTTGGAGACCAACCAACCCCTCAGGCGCATCTCTGGAGATCCACTAGTGACGCCTGGAAGCCGTAGAGCCCCTGGAACCGCCCCTCGCCGTCGCCTTCTTCTTTCCGGCAAGTCCCGACCGCCGCCGCCGCTTGCGAGGTTGATTGCGAGTAGCTCCGGCCATCCCCCGACGTGCCACGGGTATAGGCAGGTGTGTCGTAGCCTCCTCTTCAAACTTATCCCTCTGGTTTTGCCCTAGGACCCCTCCTTGCCGGCGTGAGCTCCGGCGAAGTGCCGCCGCACTCTGTTTCTTTCCCCCTCTTCTCTCTCCTGACTGGTGGGGCCCTGTGTCAGCCTCTCCACTCGCACCCGAAGCGGTACGAGTGCAGGCATCTTCTGGC